>NW_020455476.1:530327-921083 GCF_003342845.1 Nothoprocta perdicaria
GTGAGGAGCGCGGCGGCGCCCCGCGGCCTGGGCCGGCTCCCCGCGGCAGCCGCGCGTGCCGCGGCCCCGCCGGCGGGCGGCTCAGCCCGGAGGGGGCCGGCCCGCGGTTGGGCGCAGCCGCCAMGGCGGCGGCAGGGCCGGAGGAGCGCGGGGACGCAGTACCTGGCCGGGCTTCTCCAGCGATCCGCGGCGGGGGCTGGGAAGCCTCCGGGCCCCCCTCCCGAGGCGCCGCCACCTCCGCGGGCTGGCTCGGCTGCTCCCCGTAAACCCGCGGCGCCCTGSGCGCGGGGTGAATAATCCGGCCGGAGCGGTGGCGGCCAGGTCAGTCAATCAGGCAGGCATGTTGTGACCGTGCGTGCGTGTGTGTGAGCGCGGCGGCGGGCGGATTGGCGGCGTGGAGGGAGCGAGGCAGCGGGCGGGGGCGGGACGGGGCGGCGCTTCGACGCGTGTGTGTGTCGCGCACGGCGGATTGTGTGCGGTGCGGTGCGGGGCGGCGGGGCCTGGGGGGCGTGCAGGGACTGGGGCATCGGCGGGGGGGGGTATCCGCGTGTGTGGTTTGCGTGCGCGTGGGGGGCACGTGCCGTGTCCCTGCGTGTCCCGGGCGTGTCCCTAGGTGTCCCCCGTGCCCGGGTACGTGTTGCCACCTGCCGGCCGAGCCCGCTGGGCCGCGGCGGGCTCCGCGTCAGCGCCGGCCATCGGATCTGCCCCTGGAGCCTCCGCAGCGGAGCGAGCGGCCRAGGCTTGGCGGGGGAAAAGCCCGATTCGTTCAGCTCTGCTCCCACGTATTTGCGCTCACCATCTGCTCCAGGATTTTTTTTTTCCTCTTTCCCGTAGGGTTGTGGAATAGTCTGATTTCACTTCCTCATCCTCTTGTTCAGCGGCATGTTTAGTAATTATTTCTCCATTGCTCTTGCAAACCTATCACAATCCAAGTGCGTGGTCATGCCTAAAATGGGACTAGGGAGCAGAATTTAAAAGGCAGAATCCATACCAAAGGCAAGATCTCAAATGCACCCATGTAAATGCAGGATTGGTTCCTCTGGAATATTGGCTCAGGGCAGGGGTCACTCACACAGAATTTCATATAATGAATGAAGTTGCCAATTCAAATCGGAAGCCGAGAAATAACAGTGTTTTATGCAACCAACATCTATGAGAAGTGATTGAATTTTTATACTTGSAGGGGATTGCCAATTTATGCAGTATCATTCCTGCCCCTTTATCCAARTGAACTATTTCGCCTTGGTAGCGACCTCGCTTGAGTATATACTTGAAAATCATATGAWCAATTATTCACAAGGGTAAAAGATTGCAAATATGTGTGAACTCTGTGCCCTCATCTTACAAAAACTAACATGCATAACTATGCGCTTAAGTATCACATTCACTTTGCAAACTTAAGCCTCCATGGGAACAAACTGTGTTCTTCCTTTTCTAATGCAATCGCTCATTCTTAAACTGAAGAATTTCTAACTCTAAAAGAAAATTTAAATTTTTGTCTCAGTGAAATGCAGGTCAAGGCAAATTCAATTAGAATAAAAAAAATCAGAGTTTTGCAGAATTTGGAGTAAATTCTATTTCTGTAAAACATATGCAGATACCACTCAAAAACTGTAAGGCCAATTTCTGCTGAAACTAAGAAAATAAGAATTGCAGGAGATTGCATGACATGTCTGCTTGGTGTGAAAATGATGAGAAACTGAAGGATTTTGAACATTTCATTAGCAAACATAAAATTTAAAATAAAGTTAGATCACCATATATAATTGTTTATAAATATAACTGCAATCAGTCTTAGATTCTGTGAAATGGAATAACCAAAACTAAAGGTCCATCTCTAATCTTGCCTGTTACTTCTTGTGGTTGATGAGAAGCCCAAGTCGGGTCATATGGTAAGCTGTACGGGAAATGCACAGCACATAGTACCACCACTGCCATGGCACCTGGATAGAAAGCAAGGCAAATACCCCATGTTATACATTAACAAGACTGAAAAGCCTTATGTGGCACCATCCAAATAAAAGTTTCTTATTATTAAATGTACCTGTCTTCTCAAGTCATGAATAGCAATCAAGAAAATGCAGTAGATGCAAATGTAGGTAGTTTTACTGAAAGACTGTACACAAGTCAACAAAGCATTTAAACATGTACTTAACCCTGTGTGCCTGAGTAATCTTGATAAAGGCTAAGATTTTTCTCATAACTGAAGCTGTGTCTGCCTAGCCACTCCATTAAACTCATATAGCCTTGAAGTTAAAGGCAGAGGAATAAGCATTTTGCTGAATCAGTTTTCTCCTAAGTCTTACATGCCCTTCTCATGTGGTCTCTCCCCCTCCTCCTTCCTGGCTTCAGCAAGAGATTCTCAGAGGCTCTTAATGGTTAACTCCGACACTCCAGCTTGTTACTATAAGCTCTCCTGTCTGCTGTTGCCCTGAAAGGTGAGCCCCTGTGATTAAGCAGCACTTCCAGACACACTTGCAAGTGATGCTTCTAGTGAAGCAGGCAAGCCTTTGATCAGCACTGTGACATAGGCAGAAGAACATCAGCCAGCAGCTAGAGGTTGTGCAGAATAATGGCAGCTTTCTAAACTCTAAATTGCATTAAAGTGAATAGGGGAGGAAAAGTCCCTGTTGTAATATGTTTAAGCTTCAAGCCGCCCTTGTTGAAGTACCTTGCTTGCTGAGACACAAGCAGACAGCTATGGGAGGAGGAACCCATGTGGTCACCACACCCTGCATCTTCCCAAGCACACGTAACCTGCTTCTCTTCCCCCACCAGTTTCCTAATGGGGTGGCCTTAGTGACTTCAGCAGAAAGCCTCTCTGTATAACAGGTTACTTGGCCGTCAGGTTATTTTACCAGCAGAAAGAAGCCCGAAGAGAAAATGCCAGATTCAGAGATATGCAGATTCACCAGGAACAAGACATTCTCACCGACTGACAAATAAACATACTGAAAGTGACTACAACTGTTATGTCTAGTTCCCTCACATTGCCTTTTTGCTCTTTCAGTTCTGCTCTCAGTTTTTTCATTCCTTGTTTCCTGACCAAATTGCCTGATTTTGCATGAACCCCCATGCCAACTACTGCCTCATTCCTAATAAATATGAGGGTTTGAGGGTTTTTTTTTTTTTTTTTTTTTTTTTTTTCTCTCCCACAAGACTGTGGACCCACCCAGAGGTAGGTGCAGAGGGAGCTTAGACACAAACAGTAGGAACAAACCAGGTTGAACAGCAGTGTCCAAGGCTGTGTTTGCATCCCTGGATAAATTTCTGCAAGGCCTCAACCCTGTATGTAGGAGTACAGACCTTGTATTCCTGAGGCAAGACACAGAAATAGGTGCTAGTCTGCTGTATTCAAGACACGGGACAGTTAGTGACCGTGTGCATGAGTGATCCTGATTACATGCATTTTTGAGCTGACCATAGCTATAAAAATATTCTTGGGGGGAACAATAGATTCATGTCTGTTTTGCAAGTGCATCTTAATGAACCTTTAAGGAACCAGTTTTGCAAGAACAGCTCATCATACCGTGTGCCGACTTAGAAATTCAGGCCGCGGGAACAATCTCACATAGACCCTAGGATACTTCTGAGCATCCTGAGAGGTAAATGGGAGCTGTATGGCCTTCACTAATGGTTATTCTCTAGTATGAGCCAGAGCCACCCTGACACTTGGGGGTTCTGCCCCATAGATCCCACACAACACATGAGTCAGTCAAGCCAGGTTACCTTTTCTGCCATCACATGAGAATATACTGGAAGCCTCCTGTACCAAATGGCCTCCACTCTCCTTTCAAGAAACAGCTGTTTGGTGCAGCACTGTAACACTAATCAGTATGTATTGGTTTGGTGTTGCCTGGGATCATATCCACTTACACCTCTGGAGCAAGGATTAATCGGGTGACATCCCACTTGCTGCGTATTGTCATGTGTATGCAGCATACTAAATAAATACTGTTATAGGAACCAGACAGTCTCTTAAAAGTGTAAGGTTTTGTGATGCTAATATTAAAAACCCAGCAAAGGAGGTTGAAGCCTGCTTTAGTTGATCATAAAAAAGAAGTGTAATTTCAAGCATTTTTTTAATTAACATTCATGAATTTTGTCCCTTGCTTTTAAGCAGGCATAAATTGATTTATAGTCTCTGTCACTGGACTCCTGCAGTGTCAGTGGGACAAATGACACTGCTTTTTAGCAAGATAACCACCTTYGGTAGTAAGCTCAGAAAGAACAATTACAGCTGGAAATGTAAAATACACCTCCATTCACTCATRGAGACAAGTGCTCTTTGCGCTCTCAAAATTTACTTTACTAAACTGAACAAAGATAAGCTTTTTTTTTTTTTTTAACTAGCTCTGTAGTGAGATATCTGTCATTAATTTATCTTTGATGAAAAATCTCTATTTAATATTAAAAAAGAAGCAAGTAATCCCCACACCCTTGCTATATTCTTTGTTTTATCTGATAAAACCACCCAGTTCATTTTTTCCCCCTTTTTTTTCCCAACACCTTTAAAAAATAATAGATATTGGTAACATGTATTGTATACTGGTTTCAAAACATTCAATTAAAAATTTAATGGGGGGGGGAAAAAAGGTAGGAAGGTTGTTAAATTTTTCAATTAATCAGAAGCAAGCTTTGATTTCTTTTTCCTGAAATAGAAGGACTGAGTATGAAATTGTGATGGCACTGAATATACAACTATACTACGGGAAAGCAGCAAAGAGAAAACCATTTCTCAACATAATCCAAACCCAAATTTGCAAATACATTTCTTTAGGTAGTACTATCTCACATCCTATCTACATACACAAGTTTCACACTTCATACCTTTATGGGTAAGAGTACAAATCTTATCTGCTTTAATATTCACATAAATCAGCTTTATGACATAATTTATACAGAAATCAGCCCTAACTGGCCAAGACATGATTGTCAAAGTTTAACACTGACAAAACTAAAAATAAATAAGTAAATAAACTCAGATATTTTCACAGTAAAATCTCTGCACAGCCAGGCTGAGGATCGATTCCTGAGTAAGCAAGCAAACTCCTGGTTTTGCACTGTGATCCCTGAAGCTCCACCTGGGTATGGAAATCTGAAGGACTCCAGAGAACTTGGGTCTTGTAATTTTACAGAGTAGCTTAATTAAAGCATCCAGTTCAGGCCTTGGGTGTTGCATTTATTTTCATTTGGCCAACAAAAGTCTGTATAAAATTACTTCTACTTTTCATTCTAATCTGTTTCCCTTTGAGGATCCCCGTTTCAAAATATTTTGGTTCTCCAGGCTACTAGGGTTTATTTGTTTGTAATTTGTCTGTTCACTGTTGTCTGTTCTTTTGACCTAAATTGGGGAAATATTTTGGTTTGTCTAGGGATTTTTAAAAGTTTATTTTTTACTACATTAACATGTTGGGCAAAATTGGAATTGACAAGCATTCTTTTCAGCATTGTTATTTATGCATTGTACAATATGTGAATAGGAAGGAAACTTGCTGGAAGGGAAAACTGGCTCTCTATTTGAAACATACCAAATATTAGCATTGAAAACAGAGTCTGAAGCTGGTGTTGAGTAACAGAACATAGAGGATTATAAAAGAATAATATATGCCTCATTTTATCATATCTTTGACTCTAATGCATCATCACAGCAGGAGCTTTCTGCTGTACCATTGAACCTGGGGGTCTGAGCAAATTCTGCATTTAACTCTCATTAATTACACTTGCCTCAGGCCTAAAAATGCCTCAAGTTGTTCCGTGAGCTTGGAATTATCAAATTCCTTAGTATTTAGTAAGCAGCAACTTGGCAGACAAAAGACCACATACCAGATAAAGAGGTAGACCTCATTTGAGGGTATGCAGAGACATGTAGGATGCCAGTGTCCGGGCATAGATGCTGTATTCTTGTGCCAGCATATATATTAATACATGAGAACATATATAACGTCTTATCATATTTTATGCAGCATAACATCCAAAAGACAAGTTAGTGAACAAACTAGGCCTCCAGCAGCCTGTAATTTCTGTCTTCCCAGAGACAGACTAAGAGCCTCAAAATATACCTTGACAACTACAACAGGCTCTCCATGTCACAGATTACACTCCATAGCATTGACCAGGCAGAGCAGTGAGAGCTTTCCAGCACGGCTGCTACTACAGATCAAACCTTTCCCCCCAAATGCTCTTTCATCTGTACTGACTCTCACAAAAAAAAAAAGGTTGCCTTTTTCCTTGTTTGTCAAAAATAAGAATCATATAAAAATCATATTAAAGAAATAATCTAAAAAAAGAACATCTAGTCAGACTTCCAAAGATGGGTTAAAGAATAAGAACTGACACCAAAACCAGGAGAATAACTCTTATTTTATTCAACTGGCACCTGGTTGGTATCATCTATACACTTTGTCCTAGCAACACCCAAAAATATATGTGTAAACTCACCTGGTTACTGATGTTCTTCAAAGAGTCTCTCTGAAGTTAGATCTTCAGCAGGAGAACTCTGCCCAGAAAACATACTAGAAATACATACCCAATTTTCAATCCCCTATAGGTGTTGTCTTTGTATATTCCCATAGACCAGTTACATTAACATGTATAAGAATTTGGAAAGCAGTACATAGAGAATCACTAGTGCATTTTTTTTTTCAGAGAGGATTTTACATCAAAGAGGAAAAATCACTGTAGTCTCTAGGTCTTTAGCAGTCATGTCTGAAAAAAAAATAATTAAAAAAAAACCACTGTGGCAGCCCTTGGATGCATATAAAAAAGCAGAAACAAATCCAAGCAAAAACTACAGCATTTAGCTTTTACTATTAATTCAAATTTTTGATCTTTTTTTTCAATCCTGGAGGCAGACTGTTCAGAAGCATCTGAACACTCTGGATATAACACAGTGCCATATCTGTGCATGAAGTTGGAGAGTGGATGTTTGAAATTAAATGAAGTGTCAATCTCTCCTTGGAAGTCTCTTGCCAAAATGGAGTTAGAGGAAGTTTTCTGAATCCAGCCCTGTTGCATTTCCACGGCGCTGCCCCTGCTTTTTATTTGCTATTACCTGCAACACAGTCTAAAGAATATGCATGAGTAAGAAACATAAGTTTCATATGGTATTATTCACATGGAAATTTCCAAACTTGTATCTAATCTACAGGAGATCAAATGTCTTGCATTTCACTTCAGACTTCTGTTGTAGCAGGGGCAGCTTTGCCTCGTCTGACATTGCCCTGGCTCACGAGATCCTGGGGCCGCAAAGGAAAAAAGCATCAAACCACAAGTTCTCCTCCATGCTCTGACAATGTGCAATCAGAGATGTGAAGACATGCTAAACTGCTCATTTTAACATTGATATCTATTGTGCCTAGCTTGATGTTTAGTTTATATGGAAGAGTTCTCCTCATTCAGAAATCGCATTTTCAAGTCAGTTTCCAAAAATATTCTAGATAGCATGTTCTGTTGGCCTTGAAGATGGGAAGTCCTTGAAACCTGTGTAGTGATTCTGATTTAAGTCTGCTGCTAAAAGCTGGAAATGTAGTCTTCTTACCAAATTCAGCAGGCTTTGGCTCATATCCTAGAGGAGATTTATTATTGCACTATGTACTGCGCTATTACACAGCATTATTAGCATTAAAAACAAACAAGATGTATAGCACTATCACAGTTAGCGTGAGAAAAAAAAAATCACGATTCCCCAAATATAGAAATGTTCAGTATTTCCTGATGAACTCAATATCTGACTAAGCTCATGTTTTGGCTCAGGTCCTTGAGGCACATACCTCTGCAAGGGAACAGGCATCCAAAAGAGAAGAGCTATGACAAGAGGTGAGCCAAGGACAGCATCCAGCACCCAACTCATCACCCTCAGACAAGCAGTGACTACAGATGGGTGTTCCAGAGCAAGGTATTCACTCCCTCTCTTGGGCCACTGATGTTTTGCTGTGAAAGTTTCATTCCAATTTGACAAATAGTTTCCATAACCTGAGAAGTGACACCACATGCGTTAACTTCATCCTACATAATTTAATTGTGTGTCATTCATCATTACATAAATATGATAACTGGTAAACAGCCTAATTTTTAGTAGTGTGGAATGGCAAATATAACAGTGTGAAAGATGTGGGTAAAAAAATGACCAGAAAATTCTGGCATTGATCAGGTCTTAAACGTTGCCAATTCAGTGTCCACAAATAAATTAACAACAGAAGCTGTTCAAAATACAGAACCTATTTCACTGATGCATAGTGGCAATAATTCACATGTCACAACAATTTCTGACTTTTATATCCCTATTAGACTTTCCTCTGACTATATATATATATATGTATATATATTTTCTATCATGACAACCTTTGGATCATATATCAATAATAAATAGGCTTCTGCTGAAGTACCTGTATAGAGTGGTGGTGAAACACACACACAGATTTATCAGTGACATTTACTTTTCAAAGTTTTTTTTGCATTTACCTCATCTATGCCTAGGTTCTAGATGATTAAGTGCCTTCGTAATGGATATTAAATAACAAAAAGAAAAGAAAAAATAAGTGTCATAGAATATAAAATATGCCAGTATGTATTAAAAATATGTTCATCAACATACACAAAATGTAGAGTGACCTTCCCTCCCAAAGGCAACAGGAAGTTCTGCATCAACAAACAGCATAGGTTTATATTCCTAAATGCTTCTCTCCAAAAAGCTTCTGTAACATTTGTATACCTAAACCTTGCCATGAAACCTAGGGAATCATATGTCTGTGAATTAATTCCAAGATACTGAATTATACTTTGAGAAGAACTTATTAGATATTTCTATTCATTAAGCAATGGCTTATATGTATACACATTAGGACAAGCCAAAGCAACCTCAAACTTTAATATTTATGCCATAGTGTTGGAAGAAGGCATTGTTACACAAACATGTAATTTCTTTCCTTTAAAAATTTGATCCTGTTTTTGAAGTGATAATACATCGGATTTTGTCAGACAGAGATTGTCACTCATTCTGTATTGGTACAGTTTTTAACACAGCAGGACTCAGGTCTTTAGTGAAGACTTTGGGGCATAAATCAGTCTGAAATATTCTGAGGAGTATAGAAGAGTTAGGGATCTAAACCCTACCAAAATTACTAGAAATTGGATACAAACTCCCACAAACTTCTGGAAAAATTCCGTCTTAAGTGTATGTACTCTTTAAGATAACCCTTTTTTATGAATCTAAATAAAGTATTTATTTTATAAAAACTAAGACCTCTGAAGATATTATCTGATCACCAAGATTTTATTTAGAAATTACTACTTTAGACTGTCTGCATTATGCCAGACCACTAAGGAAATAAAAATTCAGTCTTATAGAAGATAGACTGACTCAAAAAAAAAAAAAAAAAATCAGTGAACTATGGAAGCTCATGAGCAGACTTATACATTTTGTTAATTAGTTTAGTCCTTGACTAATAGGAACAGAGCAAAGGCTGTTGCATGCATTTTAAAGCCTCTATAGTATTAGTAGCCAGAACATAAAATCCAAATGAGAGAACTATTACACTCTAATATCCTTAAGAGCGGAAAGGTTATTACACATGTTTGAGGCCTGATCTAAGTACTGTTAAAAATATTGTCAGAGAAAAAAACATTGTCAGAGAAAAGTAGTTGTTTGCAGAAAGCAGTCAGAATTATTGAACCACCATTCCTTTTCTAATTGCTTTCTAAATAGCAGGGGTAACAAGGGGAAATATTATAATATGTTTTACAATAACAGCTTTCTTAACAAAAAGTCATTAATGTAATAAGAATATAAAATATTTTAAAAGCTAGAGGTATCTAAGTTTGACAATATATGAAAGCACGTCCCTGTGTGCAGATACAGACTTTTATTCCATGCCAGATTCACCACTTAGCTCTACTACAAACACGTGATCTTAAAAACACCAACATGATCAGCTGATACATTATTTGCAAATGGAGAAATACACCTTTAAAAAGTACTTAAACTTGCTTTTGAAATACACACAGAAATTTCTGAATTATTGCTGATAGGATATGTTGTGTTCAAACAAAACTTGCTGTTAGGCTCAACTATCAACACCACTCTGCTTTAGCTCTTAAATAGTGTGAAAAATGAGGGTGGGAGAAGAAAGGCAGCAGAAGTGCTAATGCAATTGTTTGATGTGTCGATGCAAGAGGAAAAGAGGAGGCGGTAGGCATTCTGCTACCCAGGCTGCCAGCAATGAAAATCATTCGTCATTTTTATACTTCTCCCTATCTCTCACCCTCTTTAAAGGAAAATAATTACGGCTGCACATTAAGATCATAATGTTGATTTTATTGGTATATTATCACTGTTGCTTTTATCATTCCTGAATTGTCTCTTTTTCACCGATCTTCTTGCATGCGCCTCACAGGGAACTACTATACAGCATACGTTGTAGAGAGAGCTGTGAACGAGTCTCTCCCTATCTGACTCAGTGTGGCATCTTGCCAATGGAGAGTGACTGACTTCCCTTCGAAATGTTTTCCCTTTAATTAGTGTGAAAAAACAGCAAGCCAATTATCTAAAAGGACCATGTGGGTTCTCCTCACAGCAAGGAAAACAATGCCATAGATCCCCTGTAGTGCAACAATATCCAGGCCATTTTGTCAGAACACTCATCATACATAGATATTTAATGACATATTCTGAAAATAACTAGTTTGACTCTAAAGCTTTGAGTTTCATGACTGGCCCATTAGGAGGCTTCTTAAAATCTGGGTCCAATCATTTCTTCTGTGACAAAACCTACAGAGCAAAGAAAAGAATTTGAAATGAAATGAAAGAAACCTCAAATCGATGCGAACAGAAATAACAGAACTTTTTCACAGTCCTATTTGGCCATAACATCCTATATCCATCAAACTAAATACCAAAAAATGCCTCACTTCAGTGCTAGGTCCACTGCCATCTAATCTTGCTTTGGATTTGATCCAGATTCACTAATTCCATTTATATTAACTATGCACAAAAGAGATGGAGGTCTGGAGCTCTTTTTTCAGAGCTGTTCCTTTTTGTTATAGTAAAAGGAAAGACTTTTAAAAATATTCCTGCATGTTCTTTATAAACAATTCTATTGATTTATGATTTGCTTGAAGTGCATAATTTGAACTGGACAATGATATGAAATGTTTCAGTTTTCCACTTTCCAGTATTTATAGAAGAAAGACTCCTGACATTTACTGCAGAGCAAGATTTTCCCGGGAAAAATGCACACAGTATTGAGCCTGTGTCATGTGACTACAGTCGGGACAAGTGCCAAATTTGCAGAGATGTGCGCCTCCCTTTTAGCCCCAACTAGGGCCTGCTGGCCTCCCTTTGGTTGAAGCTGGCTGCTGCTGAAACCTGCATGTAAATATGTTTCTGATGTTGGTATGCAGTTAACTGTGGGAATGCCAACATTGCCGCAAGAGCTAAAACCCTATTGAAGCCGTGGCATGTGACAAAATAGCCACTAGTTCAGTAAGTGGCTCCAAGAGTCAYGGTCAAAATCCCCATTTGACACATGGAACTGAAGTCGTAGGTAAGCAGAGCAACCCGGAAACTATTACCTTATTTTTTCCTGTCTGCACTACATGAAGATTTTTTTAGCCCAGGTTTTTACATCTGTGGGCAAGTGCACTAACCCTACCGAGTTGGCATCCAGCTAGCTGGTTCTCAAGGTATATTCAAGTAAACATCTCCAAAAGATGACACATAGCCAAGTCCACTGTTCTCCAGGATACCTATTAGTTCCTTAGTTAACACAGGGGAGGAAAAATATGGATTAAGCACTCCTAAGTGCTTATACCATAATGGGTATTTTCCTGCTGACCCTGTAGTATATCAGGTCAGGCTCCTCAAAGGAGCATTGCCTGGGAAATTAACTGGGCAGACAATCAGTGATTCTGCAATCACAACTAAACGTATCAAAGCTTTACGTTTGACCACTCCTGGTCCTCTCCAAATAGTAACATGCTGCCATATTCACCATTTCTCACACAGAAGCACACTGCTTGCTGATTGCCAACATCAGTTATTAAAAAAAATTCCAAAAACTAAGTAGACCTTCTATTCTAATATGTACGGGCTGAAGGTTAAGACACAAACAAAATATCCATTAGTATGCAAATTATTATTTGAATAATGAAAATATGGGATGGAATATGAATGAAGACCRTTAAGGTAGAGATGTTGTAACTATAGCATAAAAAATGTGCCAGTTACCCTAACATTTTTAAAAGCTTCTGAGGTGAGAAGAGAAAAAGACTCTGGACAAAACTGTTCACAAGATGACACAGAAAGGGAAGCAATGGAAAATGAAAAATAAAACCCTTCAAACATGAGCAGTGTCACCAGTTAACTGCAGGGGGTTGGGGTTAAGGGGCAAAAAGTTCCTAACTTTAAGCGAGCAACGTTTTTTTCTTGATAAAGCACTACAAGAAACACAGAACTGACCAGAGAGCCAGTGGCAGTCACCTGCCTACCAACTGCAACCACACCCGGACAGAGCTTAAATTCTAAGCTCAACTGAGTTTTACAGCGCAAGCTTAGATGAGTCAGTTGATCAACTTCACAATTATGCTAGGTGGATGCCTGAGAGGCTGAGATAATTTTTGATCCGTTAACACAACTGTCAAAAATAAAAAATAATAAATAAAACAGAAGAATTAGACGTGCCTGATAACTACAAACAAATTCATATAGAAAGCTGCTTTCACAGCTAACAGYCCATTTTCCAAACTGTGCAATGAGACGCAGTAGAGTTTTGGTACAGCTATGGAGATTACAGTGATCAGAAGGATCACCCGTACTCTGCTGATGTTCAGCTGCAGGAATCTGCTTCAGTCTCACACCAAAAATAAATGCACTTTGGTCTCCTCTTTAGCAAAGAGATCACGTGAACTGCGACAGAACCAGATATTCAAGTTCATCCACCTCCCGGGAAACCGTACACCATCCCTTTGACCCGAGCGCCTCCGCGCCCTGCAAGAGCCAGGCTGGGTGCACAGGCAGGTGCTGGAGCAGAGAGCAGAGGAGGGTCCTGGCCTGTTGAGGGGGTCACAGGGCTGCCTTGCTCTGGCTGCATTCACAGTACTTGCTGCCTCCCCCAAGTACAATCCTCCTTTGCACCAACTGCTTTCCATCAGTGTGGGCCGAAGCCATGTCCTGGGGCAAACCTCATGGATTTTCATGTCGGTCCTATGCAGCATTTTTAATGTATTCATGTGTGAACAAATGGAGAATGATGGTCTTAATGGGAAAGAGCTGTTAAGCAATGCTGTCAAAATACTCAGTTCACTAGTAAATGACTAGCACTGCAATAGTGTTGAATAGGCCAGAGATCAGGGCAGTGCATGAGCAGGACAAACTCATGTTTCTAGTCAGTGTGATAGCTGTATGTTCATAACACAGGAGCGTGGAGAGCACTTTTCAGTTGTTCATCTGACCCCTCCATCACTGAAAAATAAGGACAGCAAGGCCTGTTGTTTCTGGGAGCTGGGTGCCAGCAGAAATGCCTGGGATGTGTGGCAGCAGCCTTCCTGCGACTGCTCAAGGAGGAAAGTGCATGTGAATCCATGATCGGAGGAGTGGGGAGCGAAGATGAGGAGGCCTCGACAGACATCCCAGGAGCAGGCCAAAGGAAAAATTCTTGCTGTGCTTTGTATTGTTTGTTACTAAAAATCTAATGAAGTATAATGAATTTATTTAGCCTTTTAAATAAGGCAAATCTTATGCATTACCTTGCACTGCATCTCCTTATTGCTTCTTAGATTGTATACAAAAAAAAAAAGATTGAATCCCACACTATCTTAAGAGAAAGAATGTAGAAGAACATATTCACACAAAACTAAGGCAAATATGTGTTTTTAAATAACATTTGGTAAAAATATTGTACATTTAAGATGTTCCATTCTGTCTCCTAACTGCAATACAAGGAAAAGTGAAATTATATCACTTTACCATTTCCTATAAGAGAAAAGCATATTTATTTAATTATTTCTTGCCATTGTATGTTCGATCAAATCTTCTATCCTGGCTGACAAGGCCAACTTTGCACCTTCCTGTCTGGTCATATAAAAAGAGGATGTCATTCTACCAGGGAAATAACTGTCAACAATAAGGAGGTGGTTTCTTCACCATTTGCTGGGATATTGCTGAAAATCTCTTTAGTATGGATCACTTCACCTCACCAAGGAGGATAACAGACTAGAAATTAAGCTCTAAAACCCCATGCCTGCCACTGTGGCTAATCTGCAAATGCAACATCTACATCCTCCATAGCTTAGAAAAGACATACCCCCTACCAGGCAAAACACACATACATGCTCAGCTCTCTCTGCCTTCACTTTCTGTCACAGCCTAGCAAACAGTTGATCACAAGTACTTAAGTACTAATAAGATACAACTGAAGTAAAAGACAAAATCTTACAAAAAAAAAGAGAGAGAGAAAAAACAGTCTGAAAAAAAAGAGGGAAAAGAAAAAGAAAAATACTCCTAAGATAAGGATGGACATATCTGCAACTCCAGCATAATTTTCAGACTGGCTCGGAGAGATAACCTTGAAATCCAAGATCACACTCTAAAGATATGAGACTCTTCTGTTAAAATAAGCTACGGAACATAGCCTGTGACTCAAGGATCAATAGGTTTGGGGGAATATTTTGGGGGCAGAGTGAGAAGGATTCTCAAACAGATCGCCCGACTCAATTCTCATTTTCCAACAGTGCACATAATGCGTCTGAAAATAAAAGCCACAGTTTTTAGGGATCTTGATTTTTCTTAATTTTATAAGAAAATTGTTACACATTAGACCATGAAGCAAATGATTAGGTAGTTTGTCAGTGGCTATCAAACAATGTGTGATATTTTACAGTAGTGGTCTACAGAGCTAAATATTTACAGTGTCATCAAAATTAAGTGCTGAGGTTTTATTTGACATGGTAATTAGAAGGAAGATATTGCCTTTTTTTTTGCAGAATACTCAGGCAGATGTTAAAAAAAAAAGTCTTGTAATGTTTCTTCATTTTTTCTTTTTCTTTCCTTAGACCAACAGCCTAGTTAAACAGTACATGTGCTTCCTCGCTCTATTTAAAAACAAAAACAGAACAAAAAAGTCCTTGACTTTTCCCTGGGGTTCAAGGGGCCATATATCCTTGGCTTGTGTTGCACAGCAAGGGAACGATGATGGCAGTTGCATAGTTTCCATCCTTCATGCCTGTCAGGAAGAGCTGCTGAAGGGTGTCTGTAAACAACCTGCAGACACTGAAGATTTCATCATTTTCAGGGCTTCTGGGATTGTTCCTATGCAGAATTAGAGCCCACTTGCCAAGGGGAGATGGAAAGGGAAGTAACAGCATCAGCTCCTGAGACTCCTGCAACTTAACTCCACAAAGCAAAGGGGATCAGAGTGATCCCGTTTGCCCCATCTGCTGCAAGACGACTGCTTCAAGTGGAATGAGATTATTAAAACACGGCCTAATCAAGGGCAACAAAACTCTGCAGTGCTCACAGGAGCTGTCTCCTTCTCTCTTTTCAAGATAGTTTCCAAACATCCAGAGCTGACTGCAAAGATACAGCTGTCTTAGCTCATCCCATTCTGGGGAAAACCAAGAACTGCCTTGAACCTGCAAGTCCTTAAGCTGCCCTTTTAACCTTGTCGTTTGTTTCCTCTCTTCTCTTACAGTTTGATGCTTCTTCAGTGTTGGCCCCTTCACTTTTAAACATCTTATTAAGAGAGGCCAAGTACCAGCCATATTTCCTTTAGCACTTAGTTACAGTTCCACCTTTCCCCACCAACTTCACTGCCCATAAATGATTTTGAAGAGCCACTGCTTCTATTCACTTCTATTTTTAAGACAAATGTAGCAGATGTCACTCACAAAAGTGTTGTACTTCTTACAATATGTGCTACCTGTTTTCTTTTAAGCAGTGTTTACGTTAACCAGTCAAGTGTTGCATGCATCTCTGTAGATTAATAACAAAAAGGTGTTTCCATGCTTCCTTTTAATGCCATTCGTTTTTATGAACGCTCAAGTCAGAGAACTATCCATGTATGTGCATTTGTTATAAACGTCTGCAGCATTTAGAAAGATAATGCATGCCTGATAATAATCAAAACTAATAGTGGAACTTTAATTGCACTGCAGCAGAATATCAATAGTAATGAGCATTAAAGGACACTATCAAAGCATCTGTGTATTAAAACACAAACAGGAATGGCTGTTTCTTGTAGCTCCATGTGGATTGCTTTACATTTCTTCTATCTACTAGCTAAGCTGTTCACATTATGTGTAAATTGATGGCAAACTATTTTAGAAGTGCAGTGTTTAATACCACTAGATAATTGCATGGCACAAATGGAAATACAGCCAGCATCCATATAAACACTAAAAAAGGATCATAACCATCAGTACTGTTTTAAAGCGATATCAGCTTAATTCAGAGGAGAGACTGAAATTGGAATCCTTATTTATGATTTAGAAGCCCAATTCACCACACAAATGAATGCTCATCCTTGGCATTTGTTCTATTCGGCGCTTGGCTTCCCACAATACCCCAACTTGTCTTCATTCGTGAGTGACCTCCCCCAGTGTAAATCAGACAGCACTTGAAAGTATGTTCATCTATTTCAGCTTTTTACTAAAGTAGAAGAGCAATTGTCAAAGACCACCAAGTCAAAGTGTACAGGAGGACAGCAAATGTATCCTCTGAAAACTCAGTCAGCAACTTCTATTATTATTTCATGTGTGTGAGAAGACAGACCTATATTTCACTTACCCTGCTTACACTTCATTTTATGCTTATGAAATTGAGCTGATGGGTGTAGGTGGCTGGAGAGTGTGTGGTGGTTAAGAGCCCAGACATAGGTCTGGAGCTCTGGGCTCTGTGCATGGATCTTCCGCTGGGACTGAACAGATTAAATAGCCTCAATTCTCTTTTGGCCATTTAAAATTGGACATTAATACTGCCTTATCATGGTAAAGCCTTTTGTGTTAGTTAAATAAAAGGCAATATATGTTTAAAATAGTACTGTAATTAAAATAGTGCTATAGTAGTCCTGGAAAAATCTAATTTTATATTGATTGGATGAAAGTCTTCTTGGCCTGTCTTCAGTGACTGTTATAATGAAATGAGTGGCACGCGTAGCCCTTACTTGCCCTTCCTGCATTGTTTTCCCCTTTCATGATAAAGAACAGCACAATAAAAAAGTCTTTTAAAAAAGCTTTTAAAAAAGTCTCATTTTAGGACAGTCTTGAATAGCAAGGAAAAATCATAGCCTAAAAATCTAGCCTAAACTGTTGTTTGGCTAGAACATAGTAAAAAACAAACTCAGCTAAGGATCAGAATCAAGTAAATAACTCAGCTAATCCCATATGCTGAGAGATTAGAATAGCATGCCCAATCATATAGAGAGAATGAGTTAAAAGTGACAGCACCAAAGGTGAAATTTTCATTTGAAAGTTTTGTCAGGAATTGGAAAATAAGGAATTCAGTTAAGCTTTTTTAAGACTGGAGGCATTTCTGCCTTTTGGCAGCTACCAAGCAGTTTCATCTGTATTCACCTAAATGGCCAGGATAAATGGAAAAACTAGAAGTTCCAATAGTGGTTAAAAAAGCCCATAGCAGTAAAAGCAGATGAACCCTCTAAGTCTCTCTAATGAGACCATTGCAAAGTCAGTTTGGCAGGAAAAAAGCAAAGCTAACTGTTCTAATGCCAGACCCACAGCAAAGTACTGGTTTCTCAAGAGTGAGAAAAAAGCAAGTACTTGGAGGCTGCCTGACCCTGAACTTAACCAGCTTGGTGGATAGCCACAGCAGACTGTAATGGGTTTAAAGCCTACTCTTCAATGAAAGGTAACTTCTTGAACAACCTCACTGACTCCTGGACTTCCCAGAGCACACAAACTGTCAGCTTTCTCAAAGGAGCCAAAGATAAAGATCGCCTCCATGTCACCATACCCAGCTCCCCCAAAGCTCRCCCGGTGGCCAGGCTCAGTGACTGTACAAGAGCGCAGCCTCAAGGGCACCCACGAGCGCTGCCAGAGGCTGCCCCTCACTCTTGCCCTGCCAGATGAGAGCCTGTGCCAGTCCCCTGCTTCTCCTCCGCTTCCCAAGCCCTCAGTGTTTGCACTTATGTTTGCCCAGGCTTTAGCAGTAATGAAACTCCTCAGCACCAGCAGCCCAAAGGCGAGGAGGAGAACGGGGCTTTTGTGCCTTACCAGTCTTGTCATCTATCTGCTGAGCTCTACCCTCATTTTCATAAGCAGCTGAGGATTGCAATTCCAGTTAATGGTAATAGGAGTTACTGTACACTGACGTATCACAAAGAAWACAGAGCCCTTGATCTTCTCAGCAGACTCCTGCTTTATTTCCTTCTGTGATGAAACAGAGATTTTGTGTAGCCTATATTATAAAGCTCATTTTAAGCTATTTATTGTAGCGTTTCCTTTTCAGAGCGCAGAAATCTTTTGCAATGAATTGTTAGCAACAGCTAAGTGCATCATTTGTATTCACTTCGCAGAAGCCGAGTTTGCATCAAACATAGAAGGGGGAGGTTGGCAAWGGGAGGCACTTGATATCTACAGCTGGAATGTAAAACCAAACTTGAAGAACTTTGTTGGTATTAATTGTTGGGGACCAGTAGCAACCTGCTTCATAACTGATTCTCTGTGTTATTCTCTTGAGACAGCTTTCTCTGACTTAGGTGACAGCATTTAAAAGGAAWATGGGTATATATAGTTGCCAAAGTACAGTTAATCTCTTCCTATTTATTTTTATTTATACAGTCCACAGCAAATACACAAGTAGATRGCTTGGATTTATTTCACTCTTTCCTGAGGCATTCAAAAATATTCAGAAATTATTCTTGTTTACCAAAGAATAGTGGAATATATCAGGGCTAACCATAGGCCATATCATCTAAGCATCTGTTACAGCAAAAAGTCCTTAATGTAGTTCTCYGTGTAACAGACAATATTCCCTGCTAAAAGCATCATAAAAATAATTAACTTGAGCCCATACTGTACATAGTATAAGGGCATGCAGGGCAATTRGGGGCTATGCAAAGAAAGCTTAAAATCATTTTCATGCCCCATAGCTCTAGGCCAGTTTCTCGCATCCGTGGCCCTCACGGTACCAGCTCTGGCAGAGACACACACATGGGGATTCAGAGCTGAACCTCCTGTGCCTGCTGCCCGAGAGGGCAATGGCACATGAAGTACTCGCCAACAATGTGACGTATCGCAGTATCTGCGTGACCCAAAGGAGATGTCATACCTAGGTCTACAAGGACAAACACCAAATAAATTAAAAATCCTCATCGTGGCATATGATCTGTCAAATATACCCTGATCAACAGGGTTGCATTACAATGAAAATGTATTTGCCACATAAGGCCCAGAGCTAGTGAAACATTTCAACTATGTAATGCAGTTAAATGGTTCTTTTAGAGCTGCCAAATATATTTCAGTTGGATCAGATGCTCTAGTTTCAGAGCTTGAGAAAACCCTGCAGGATCAGCTGAAGCAGCCTAACATGATGCTTTCCCCCCAATTTTGCTGAGTCTTGAATTCAGGCAATTGGTCTCTYGACACATTTTTATTGATCACCGAAGAAGATACCACCTTGCCTAACAACTGTGGTTAGCAAGGAACAGAAATAATCCTACTCCAGTCTTCTAGTTCTCTTTGCATGAGAAGAACAAATGCCTTTTTAAGCAGGACAGTTGTCAGAAGAGTAAACTAAACATTCACTAGCTCTCAGATTCAGGTAAAAAGATCCACAGTACGCATGTTATATCAACTCACATATATTATCAGCCTAGGTATTAAAAGCTAAACTGGTCTTTTCTACATTAAAACCAGTTTTGCTTGAGCAATGGCTTCTCTTTAAAAAAGATTCACAGATCTAAAGACACCAAACAAATGAAAAAATATATTTTTCTCCATGCATCTTTATTCCAATGGCTAATGGCTCTTTAAAGTAAATATTAAAATTCATAATTAGCTTTCTTGATTACTCAGAATAATTTGACCCTCGTGTTAGTCATTTTTATTGTTGCTTTTAAAAGCAACAGGAGGTGGAGGGGGAAAGGATGCATGGGGGAAAAGACAATCTATTTTTTTCTGTGGGGTGGGGGATGGAGGGGAGAAAACCTGCCAGGAAAACATAACTGATGCTGAATGGCAAAATTTTCAGAATATGCAAACCTAGAAAGCTCCCCTGAGATCACCAATTGCTCCAGTTCAGACCAACTGATAACTGGATTTTTTAACACTTAAATCCTTCTCTATGGTCTTACCASGTTCTGCAATTACCCAAAAACATCYGAGTACATCTGATACCTAAGTATCTAAGCAGAGACTAAAGAAGATTTGCAGTTTTTCATCAAAAATTYTGTAGCTTGAAGAGAGACTCTCCCAAGACTCACTTCAAATTTCTCTAAATAGAGGTTTTACATTATACCTGAAAAAAATTCCAGATCTAATATATAGACTACAGATAGATGTTCACACAAGACACATTCATAGCCATAATTCAAGTACAGCTACAGAACTCTTTAAAAAAAGCCAATTAAATCCTGAGACATGACTTCCTAGGTTTTAAATCTTACACTAACCAGAAATCTTATTATCTGATAGTAATTCTTACAGATAATAGATGTTATGCTATCTAGTAATATACTAGTAATTCACTCCCTCTCAGACTAACTTAGGTAATTGATTCATATGCCAGTATAGAGTRTAGGGAGGCTGAAAACATTTACCTCCCTGCAGCAGGAAGCCGGTAGAGAAGTGGTGAAAGGATCAGCAGCTCAATCACTTACTGCAATAGTTATCTGTGGTAATTAACAGTGGGAGATTCTCCAGCTTCAGCAGTCTTCCACAGAGCAGTATTAGTTTTTTTCCTGAGTACATTTCATTCAAACTTACTGTCTCCCTATGTATTCAGCATCTGATCAATATTTTTGTACATGTTAATTGGAATATGGACAATTATACCAAGGTTTCAGAACATTAAGAAWGTTCTAGCAGGAGTAGCTGGTGCATACCTGCTGTGGGCTGCCTCTGCAGAACGGATGGGAAGCATCTAGTTCATTCCCACTGAGTTAGTGTCACACTCATTTTCCACACCTCAGGGTGAGCTGATTTAGCAGCATAATTAGGGCCCTTGTATGTCTGTTGATAAATGAGTTCAAGCTTGGAGTCAGATTTTTGAAAACACTTGCTTTCAATTAGCACCAGAAATATTATCTCCTTTATCTATTGGTGGTCTAGAAAGGACTCTCTCTTACCCCTATTAGCTTGATAACTAACTAGCATGGGCAAAAGCTTTATAATCTCTTTTATGAGCCATTTTGTCACCTGAATCAGGGCATTTGATTTTTAGAGCCAACATCTCCAAAAGGCCCAGCCAGCTGCCAGGAAAGCCTCACACTTGCTGCTTAGCTCGTATCCTAGCCTGGCAGTAACTGCAACATACACCCTTAACTTAAAATTTGCTATGTTTTCTGAGAGGGTCAGAGCTGAGTTTGTAGACATCAATCCTGTTTCAGCGACACATGGCAAGCCTTTAATCTTCAGAAATTTGTAAAACAGAGTGATCATTCCGTGAGCGCACCCTTTTCTTTCCCTCATGATATGCATAGGTTTCTAGATCAGAGAGAGACTTTAACTAGCTGTGCAGCCCCTCACTATGGGCATCAAGGGCAAGAGTAGAGCTCCTACAGCATAGCAATCAAGCCTTCATAGATTCCAAGACCACCTTGGTGGAGYATAGTAAGACCTGTACCCTAGGACCTTGCTTGCTGACATACCTCACACATCCCTGGAACAAAACTGTTCCTTTGTGGAAACAACCACGCACAGATACTGTTTTTTTTTTTTGCATTCTGCTTGCTTTCTTCTGGTAGGCAGTGAGTTACATTGGTGCAATATCTTTGCAGAAACAATCTTGGAAGAAAAGTCATTGCTCATTGAAAATATGTAAGAATTTTTAATAATATACTTCATTATTAGAAATACACTTTGCTAAGTAGGAGTGTCCATCACTATCCCTACAATATGCACATGTCAGCACAAAATAACRTTTTCACCCTAGGTGGAGAACACATATTTCTTTCACTTTGCTTCTAGGAATATTGCATTTCACTATCTAAAACCATCTATCTTCAAAACAAATTTTAACAGCTGAAAGTACTGCACATCAGAAATGAAGAACTGTAAGAGAAAATTTTTAGAAATAGCTACTAAGCCTTCTCTCTGTCGGTTTTCTACAAGTATCTCTACAGAAAGCCAAGTGTATCCCTCATTTCACACTACATCAGTTTCCATGCTCCAAGGGGACTGAAGCCAAAGCACTCATGGAGAGGAACAGAAACCCGCCATGAACCTGACCCCGAGGATAACTCATGTGCAGGAATGAGCCATTGCTTAGGTAGTGGCATCCCGGGACACAGAGATAGCAAACATGCTGCTGTACACAAATACACTTGCAGACATGTCCATACATAGACATTCTACATGCTAGCAGCGTTTTATACGGATACATAGCTTAATCCAGGAATAGCTGCCTTGCAATTATTTCCACTGCGGGAAACAAGAACAATCCTGTGATTGTTCACAGAAACACCTGTTCACAGAAACACTTGTAATTGAAAACCTGAATTATCAACTACCTTTTTCTGGTAAATACTTGATCAAAAAGTTTTTAAGTAGGTTGATTACATACACACATTTTTTTTTCTACATCTAACTTTGAGAAAATGTGATATTTATATTAATAATATTAACTTCACAGAGAAGATGATGTAATTACTTCCACACAGAGCTAAGTTTTAGTTATTCTTAAAGCAGAGGCACTGTAAGCTAACTTTCCAGCATCTAGATTTATCTGCTGTATTTCAAAAACAGCGTAGAGAACAAGAATGTTAAATAGCAACATTTTTCTCTACACTTTTCATTCATCTTTATTCTATATTTGCAGTTTGGTCCCCTCAGATACAAATTCAATTAAATTTCACATTCCCTTAATTAGCTGTTTTCATAGTAACTGGGTTATTATGGATCATGTTGAGACCTTGGTTGTGAAACTTGGCATTTCCTCAGAGTACCAATTTGAAGCTTGGGCAGAACAGAAGCACAAGACTGCACAGCAACTACTCAAACATATCTAACAAGTTTAAGCAATAAGGAAAATGAATGCAAACACTCTTTAAAAATCATGACTAGKTGCTACTTTCTCTACTTATTCTGTACCAGTCTGGGCAACTACACCCCATTCCCTGCAAACCACGTCTTTCTTRCTCAGTTTCTACTAAGCTGAAGAAACAATTTTCCATCCATAGCTTTTTGAATTTACTTCTGCACAACAACCTCCATCTTTCACAAGGARACTGGGAACCTGTAACCAGGAGAGGAGCCAATTACCTCATTGCCTGCGGTTGTATCATCTAGATGCCAAACAGAGTTGCAGGCCCCTTCCACCTCTCTTTATCTCATCCTTGCTTGAAGCAGGCACAGCTGCCTTGTAAAACACTATTAACAGTAGTAGGTGATAAGAGATGCAATTAAACCTTATTAGAGCCCTGAAAGGAACAACTCAGACACAATTTCTTTTAAACTCAACACTGTTTTTCTCCTGTTTAAGCTAGGRTTAAGCTGATCTCCTGGCTTTTTCCAGACATCAGAAACTGAAAGAAGGCAGYTTATCTCCCTCAGAACAGTCATTTTGTTTTCTTCCTTACTAGATTGGTTACAACTCTTAACWAGCACAGGATGACAAATGCCAGAGCAAAGTCCACTGAACCAGACATTTACATAATAATATTAATAATAAAAAGAGGAATTGCACAGCCATATCCACCAAGACAGAGAGAGAAAAAAAAAATAAACTAGTCCTCAAGTGGTAACTTGGGAAGTGAGGCCTGAACCACCCCCCACCCTCAATCACTTGTTCCCCTCTCCAAACCAGGACCCCATTTCACAACACCTTGGCTTGTGTTATTGCATAACAGAGCTAGCTGCTCTGCCAGGGCCAATTTAAGCCCGCTTAAGCAGACAAACAGAAAAATGTTGCAGGAACAAAACATTTTTTGTGTCCTCAAGTTGAATTTAACAAATATTTTTGCTGTCAAAATAGAAAAGGGGGAGATTTTTATTTTAAGAAAATGCAGTTTTCAGAATATTTAACTTGGCTTTAATGTTCTTGTTTCATTAACCGAAGATCYGAAAAGCCTAAAAGTGCAAGTTTTTAACTTGAGTAAATGTTCGATTTGAGCAAAACTTTTATTCATGACTTTTACCTGGACATTCAGATAGGTGCCATTTTTGTACATAGGTGACTACTAAGATCAGAAGGGGAATCAAGAAGAGGGAAATGAGTATTACAGAAAGTGGCGAGGCCTGGAATCTCACTAGGCTGATACGTGGGTGTACTGCAAACAGTAATTAATTTTCATCGCACCCTTCGTGAGGTGAGGAAGTGATGCTGTCTCTGCTGTCCAGAAAGGAACATAAGCACTCACAGCAGAGAAAAAGGACACACTTTCACACTGAGAGTCTGATTTGACAGACATGGCATCTGGTTTCATCCTGTACAATTTTATATTGCACTTAGTATAGTTAACACAGTCCCTACTCACTAGTTTTTCTAAAAATATTAGTAAATAAACAGTATGTTCAGCGCTTTCTTATGCAACCCTATGTGCTAACTGTTAATGAAAGAGGGCTTTGACTAGGTCCTAAAAAAATTATGATTATAAAATTCTACCTATAGTTTCTCTAATATCCTGAGCTTATAAAGCACTTAGTAAGACAAATTAAGAACAGAAGAGAACTTTTTCATATAAAATGCTCTGTATGTGGGTTCACAGCGAGTGGTCTGCTATCAGTATTGTCTAGCCTATGTTTGCTGAAAGCTGTATCTGATGTTAATGGTACGGCAGGAGCTAATTAGGCAAGAGTCAAGTATGTACTAGGGTAATCCTGCCTTTTTCCCACTTTTCAACTTAAAACTCATGGCCATTCCCTGCTAATTACACTGTATGGATTACTTAGGTGCCAACATAAGCTGCGTGCAAAAGATAACACTAAACTGGGAGATGAGTGAAAAGGATCTGACCTTCTTAGTCAAGGTCGCTGATAGTGTAATTATTCTGAAAGGCAAGGCGTAATGATCTCGTGTGCTAGCGAGGCACCCCGGCTATTCAGTTCAGCAAAAAAACACAGTGTTTTTCCAGTATGCAATCCGTGCCTATGGTTGTAACATACACATTACGGTTAAAGCTGCACGCGCTTGCTCTGCCTGAGCATGGGGCACTGCTCTCGAAGATGTGGCAGGAGGAAGAAAGAAAAGGATTAGAAAGGGTTGTTGCACACACAGCTCCCAAGGGAAGCAAGACTAGTGGGATGCAGCTCTCAATTTCCAGCAGCTTTTCTGTTTCTTGCCTAGTGAGCAAGTACCCAGTGAGAGCTGGGAGCTCTCGCTGATGGGTGMTCTGAGGGGCAGAGCAGAGCAGCCTCTGCTCCTGCTGCCAAGGAGACCCTGCACACACATGGGCAAGAGGCCAGTTTCCCTTGCTCCTGGAAAAAAAAAAAATCAATGCACTAGAAATAATAATTTTGTTCACAGAGCCAATAGTAGTAGTGTAGATGCATTTCTTTTAGCTAAGAAAATTAATCTTTTTTTTTTTTTCCTGGAGAAAGGAAATATTTTCTATCAGACCTGCTTAGAAAGCCAGACTATGTACAGCAAATAAAATAGATGGATACATGCTCCCAAAACTTGCTTGTTTTAGACAATTGTATCAACTGATTAAATGTATTCTTCAAACTCCACTTCCAATCTYGGTAAAATAGTAGTAAAAACCATCTCTGTGGAGCTGTGAGGTTTTGGAATTTTTTATTGCCATTATTTTACCTACTTGCTTATGTTTCATCACTGGAAGGATGTCAGAAAGAAGACAAGTGTGATTAATTATCAATTAGCATAYCCCATTTCAAAATGAATCGATCGCTATATTTGGCAATATGTACTATTGACTGAGATGATCACATAATCTTTCCTAAACTAATTTGATTTTGCACCTTCAGGAATTTTGAGTAGAGGTCAAAAACTGATATCAACTCTGCTCCACGGGGTGCTTACCTTGCCTTTTCAACAGCTTTTGCTTTCCAGTTTTCTAAATTCAGTATTTTTAATTAAATCTCCTGCTCTTTGGCACATCTCCATGCTACAGTCAAGGATGTGCCGGGACATATCAGTAGGATATGCCTGTAGGACTCAGAGCGCTCCACGAGCAGAGGGACCAGCTGGGAGCGGGCAGTACAGGGAGCAGTTTCTGCGGGAGTTAGAGGCGCTCTAGCCTCTGCGGGTACATAGATTTTTGAGACTGAGTTTCACTAAAATGTAAAACCCCACAGACTTCCTCTTTCCTTTGGTACTAATGAAGACTGTGTAACAGCTGGCGTGTCACACTCAGCACTTTTTTTTTCTGACTCAGTACAAATTATTAGCAGTGTTAGGTGCTGTATTCCCGTTACAGAAACAATGTCTAATTCGCTGTGTGTGTAAGAAAGCCAATCTGATCTCAATTTACACTCGTGGTGGTCTGCTTTTTGGAAATGTATTGTTTATTTTCTCCAGTATTGCTCAGAATTTCTGGGAGCCAGTCAGGTAAGATATAAAAGGATTAGGATATTAAAAAAAAAAAAAAAAAAAAAAGACAAAACTAGGCACCTCAAAAAGTGGAAAATGCCTAAATAGTTAAGGAAAAAAGGACCAAGCTTTGTAGTTTCCTTGTGAGAAGACTGAATACATCTGTGGAAATGATCCTGCATGTCCCGGAGAAGGTGCCCTGGGAGCAGGATTCAAGGATTCAGCTGCTTGGGATGAAGCTAAAGTCCATATGTCCTAGCACCCACTGAAAAATCCTGGCAAAATCACATGGCAGCCCCACAGGGGTTTTCAATGCATTCACCCACCAGCTCTACCACAAACTGTGGCCAAAATAAAATGACTAAACAAAATCACCTGCTCTGTACGACTGGCCCATGTTTGTAAAAGCCGATGAAATGAGCCCATGTGGGTTTATTGTGGGGCCTACAGTACAGAGGGAACAGCCCTCACTTTCTCCACAAACAGTGGGTTGAAAGACAGCTCTGTCCTCATATAATCCCTGAATTTAAAAAAGCCTTAATCTGTATTCACAAAGAAATTACTTATGCATGCACAGTAGACAAGACAAAATGTGAAGTTTCACTAACTTCAGCCCGGCTGTCCTTTTGTCTTGTTTTTGATTCCTTAGACTCTCCAGATAAATTTCAACATAGCCAGGAAAAACAACAGTGTAGCTCATATGGGTTCCTATAAAACCAAGGCAGGGATTTTCAGCATGTAGAAAACACACTGAGCATGTGACTAAGGCAATAACAAAATATTGCAAGGTTTACAAGGACCCATATTTAATAGATGCCCAATCACTGCAGATTGTTCTGTGTGACAGGCAGGAAATTGTGTATCCGCCCCACAGGCCTCCTTTCACAATTGAAAAAAAGCAGCTGGGGAAAGAGCTGGGCAGCTAGTGGGAATGCAGGCGGCGGCAGAGTGAAAGGCCTCGGAGAGAGCAGGCTCTCCAAGGGTGCTTGGAAGCACTGGCCGGAGCTGGAGGCCGCGTGTGGCTGTGGGGAGAAAAAGGGAGCAAAGAARGAATCCCTTTTATTGGGGTGAAATCAAAGGAAGTTGATTCCAATGAACAAAACCAGTGAATCATGTTCCAGAGGTTTTACTGAAAAGCACATGTAGTTAGTGCTCCCTTTTATGCCACACTGATAATGGAGTTTATGTTTCTTTGATGGGAACCATCCATCCTCTTTTGCATCTCAGAAGGAAAAGCAGTTTCCCATTGCAGATGTCAAAATTGTGTACTAGACTGTGACTTGTTCTGAGCCATACTTGAATATTTTGCCTTGAGGCAGGAGGCAGGAACGGGTGGTCCCGTGCAGTGCAGGAGCCCCCCTCACACTGGGTTGTGCAGCTCCCTGTGCACCTCGGTCTTTTCCCAGCTGGGGTTAATCAGTGTAACTCCAGGGATGTTTGCAGTGCTGTGCTCAGCCTTCACACCTGATCAGACTGCCTTTCTTGTGGCAAACAAGAGTAAATCCCCTGGTTTTGATTTACAAGAACTGTTTTATTTCTTTGTACATAAATGCAGGATGTCTTTGTAAGAAACACAGTACAAATTTGCACACATTCAGCCTAAAAATTAWCATGCTTTAGTGCATGGTTTTACCTTCTGTTTATTTTTTGCACAGTGTCACCACTAAAGTTATTTCAGAACCCCTGGAGTTGCTTGTGGTGCTTTCTTACACCCCCAGGAGTGCAAATGGTAACCCAGGGAATATGCAAGTGGATGGACAGACCTTTCTGACAGAGTATGAAAGAGAACATCATTGCTCCTTATGTCAACACAGCTCCTTAGGGACATTCTTCTTCAATTACTCCACACTGATATTTTTGCTCTTTGTAAACCACTGACACTTGAACCCCTTTRTTTGCCACTCCACAGCTCACAGACAATGCTGGGGCGATATTTGTCGTATTTCTAGAGCTGGCTCACAGTAACACCAATGCCAAAAAAAAGAGAGAGAGAAAAAAAAAGCCTGATGGCACTGCAATATGCCAAGCTTTGGGAAAATATTCACCATTTAATTTTCTCTTTGCTTCAGTCCCAAAAGACAAGGTGGCACACATGTTTCTTCCTCTGTGATGTACCTGTTTTAATCCTTGGCTGCAGTCTATCAGCTATTCCTTTTAATTCTGGGATATTTGTTCTCTGCTTCTCACATAAGATATTCTTTCATCTAAATCCATGCAGGTATACTGTCATCTTCTCCTTTTCAGGTCAAGGGAGGCACTAACTTCGTTGTACACAATAGAGGTCTCCGAGTTGCTGTGTAAGCTGTTATGAAAATTAATGTATTCAAGTCTGTGCAAACCTCCGTCTTACTTAATCCTCACTTCTGGATTGGCAAATCTTCTTTTCCTTGGTGATTCAACCTCTCCTTTGGAATATGTATCTTTAATTACATTTTGCTACACATAATCCAAGCCATCCTGTGTCAAATATGTGACAAGAGATAGAGAACTGCTTCATTGCTAGGGTGGCGTTTAGACTGCAAGCAGGCTGTCAGGAATAAAATAAAAAGCTGGGCAGGGTTTCTTGTATTTTAGAAAATCAGAGTCTGTATGTAAAAAACAAGAGCAAAAATTGTATTATCATTTTAAATTTAACTAAMATGACTTTAATGCAAAGTTACGTAAACAGAAAAAAAAACAAGGCAGCAAAGACACTTCAAAACTATAGTAAACACTACTTTAAAAACATATTCACTTTGTCTTTGGATTTCTACACATTCTTTTCTCTATTTTTGCTTTGCAGAGACTAAGCTTTCTGTGAAAGAGAAAGTCCTGCCCAGCGTGCTTCACAATGAGGCCCACAGCAGCTGGGATCTTTCAGTGCAACATCAAAAATCAGGTAAAAAAAATATTCTTTAATAGGAAAACCACATCCCATAGGCTGTATGGCAGCCATCATCTACCAGGACTGATCTGAGCATATGAGAAAACAAATGGCTTGTGAGTGCTGCAGCAGTAATCAAAGGAATTGCTTGGCTTGGAGAGGGAATCAAAAGCAATGACGTATATGAAGCGATGGCCTGCTGCCCATGCAGGCAGGATGTGTTGGTTGAAGCACTTGTGTCTGCTAAGATGATGAAGGACTATTACCCAAATGAGAGAAATTTCTGAAATATCACTTGGGAAGAAGCAGCATCTGGATTTGCCTTGTCAATTGGCTCAGGCTTTGTTCTCCTCTGAGCAAGTTTGATTTTTTAAGAGTGTAACTTGCTCTTACATTGATATASCTACTGATTACTGTACATAATCATTTAAAAAATATTCCCTTTTGAGGTGTTGCAAGTTGGGCAGACAGAAAAAAATCAAGATATTTCTAATAACTGATAATTTCAAAAAYGTTAGCCAAATGCTTTTAGAGGCAAAACCATGTGACAAGTACATTAGCAGTGCCAGGCGTTTTCAGATCTGCCTTGGGTCCTACATGCCATTAAAATGTTTGATGGGGAGTCTCTTAAATATGGTCCTCCTGTTATACTGTCTGTTGCTGTATTTATGCCCTAGATAATTAAGTAAGAGATTTCATTTTTTTTCCTGTCTTTACCAAATTAAACTCTGTTCACATTAATCTGCTCCATATGCTCATTAACTGAGTTATATTTCATATGCAGGAGAATAAGATGGGATTTATTGTAGACATCCCACAATTCCAGATGTGGCTCCATGGTCATGGGTTGAAAAAGTGAATTCCCCTGTCTACGCCCACTTCACTTCTGTGTCAGATATTGCTTCTTAGGAGCCAAGTAATATGCCAGTGCAGTCTGACAAGGAACACAGGAGAATGCACACCATAAATGCCAAATGGAAAAGAATCGCTTTTTCTTCTTTTTCATCTGATAAAAAAATGTAATTTCTGATGTAAGTTTATTTTTAGCTGAGAAGAAGCAAATATTATGCAAATGAACAATAGGTATGGATGGAGGGATTGCAAATTTCATATATCCAAATAAATTTTCTTAATTAGGGAAGTCTCTTTATGTCTTTTTTTGAGGGGGAATTATTTTGCTCGGCATGAATGCTATGTTCTTTCTGCCATAGAGTAATGAAAACAAAGCAGCTGTGTATCATGTTTCCCCATCAAACTAAGAAAAAGCCAAACAAACTTTTTTTTTTTTTTTTTTTTTTTTGTAATCAGCCAGTTCTGATATGAGTGGTGTTTTTTCGGCTTTTAGCCTAGGAGATGTCAAGAGTGCTACAGTGATTAAACATTATCATGTCACATCTGTTTAGAGGCAATATGTAAACTCTTAAAAAAATAGCTAGGCTTTGATAGCTTATTACCCATTTACACTGGCAACATGCGGGGCCTTATGTACAGCTAAGACCCCAGCTGAAGATGGTAAAAAAGAGAGATGTTAATGCTAGGTGTGAGAGAAAATCCTGCGTTTGCAAAGACAGACACCTCTCATCAAGTGCAGTGTCCCAGCTGGCATGCATGTGGCTTTATTAAAGAGCATACAGGGGAGAAAAAAAATCAGTGAGAGAATTAGGCAAGCAAGGATCCTGTCATAAGCATCGTGCAGCTACATCATGTTTTATGGTAGTATCCAGAAAAATTGTGAAACCAAGACATGCTTCTGGGAAGAGGCAGGAGAGCTTGGAAACACAGTGTCATCCTCTTGCATGTGGATAGTTTCTCCAAAAGTGAATTCCTTTTTGAATTTTTATTTTTAATGAGATTGCTGCTATAAACTACTCTCCATGTGATAAAGATGCATTGATAACACTATACAAAACAAAATTATTTTCTGCTCCTGATGGACATAAAACGCCAAAGGAGCTAAAAGTGTATTCCCCATGACAACTAATTAATGAGCTGTCTGCATTTTCTGATTTCTTCTAATCATGATGTTCTGTGATTGATGAATATAGATATTACATGAGCAGCAGCCTCGTAGTATTTTCAAGCCTTGGGAAGGGGGCTTTTATTTATGCTGTGCATCTCTCCTCCTCAGCATTCCTGCATTTGAAGGAGTGAGCAGTCAAGTGTTGCACTGAAACTTGGAAACTCCACTGCTGATGAGCATGAAGTGTCCCTATTTCCAGATGCCGTCAAGGAAGCACTTAAAAGAGAAAGTCTTACACTGGGGAGGAGCTTATCAGGTTTGTTTTCTCTTCTTTCAGGTGTAGAGCTTTAACTAGACAATGTTGCGTGACCAGGATCCATGTATCTATAAATCGGACAAATTCGTCTCATTTTGCTGATGCCTTTCTGGGAAGGGGCTCATGGAATCAGTTTACCTGGGAAAAATCTATGCTGCCTCAGTGAATCTTTAATATACCCAGTCTTGCAGATTTAGCATTAATCTCATCCTCCAAGGTAAATTTTTTATGTCTTATTTGTCAAAGGTACTTAAAGGTCTCTGYGAGTATAAGCAGTGATCTGACATGTTCATGAAAGTGGATTCTTGCATCCGAAAAGCCCCAGTGTGCATGGAGGGGTGGTGTGGAGTAGAGCCCGTGGCTACGAGCCAAGCATCTCGTTTATTTGCAGAGCACTCTGCATAATGTTTGGGACCCTTGAGGCTTTGCCATAGAAAAGTAATGATAAAGGAAAAATTTGCAGAAATAAAGTGCTTGGGAATGGGTAAGTTCTTCCTTTTCACATGAATGAAGAAAAACACGGCTYGTCTGCCTTGCTTTTTAAGCAGTTGATTGACTGAGAGCAACTCTAGATAAAAATGGTGCTCACAAATCTTGTAGTGGTACTTACATATACATCTATATGCACACACACACACATGCACACACAGAGAAGAGCCTGCAGTGGATCCAGCTAATAAAGTTATCTGCTTGTTGTTTTGCTTCTTCTTTCATTTAGGTACCAGATTTTGTTTTGTTTGATTCTTTTGTGATTTGTTCTGCTCTAGCCATGAGTTCTGGAGCTTGGGAAGTTTTAACACGATTGGGACTCTTGGGAAATAAGCAGCAGAATTGTTTATGCCATTTCTGTGGAGACTACCTCTGTGTTTTTACTATAATCCTAGTGTTCTGATCACATAGAGAATATGCGAAAAATGCAAAAGATGTTAAGCCATAGAATTTCTTTCCTCATGTGAGCACAGACTGGCAGGCCTGGCAGCACCTTGGCTGTAAATCTTTGAGCTGTGGGAGATCAGGGGAGGATAAAGCAGGKTTCTTTAGAGTGATGTAGGCTAGGCTTCTTTTCAGCTTTCAGGATGATCACTCAGGTTAATAGGCAAGAATTAGCAGTAACCAAGGGAGCAATCTGCAGGGAGGCTTTGGCAGCTGCAGTCCTGCATGTAGCGCATTATGCAACACCTGTCATCAGCATTCAGTAAAAACATACTGGGGGACCAAGACTCAAGTGTTTCCTGAAAAGGGCACATGAAAGAAGACAGCACTAGAAAAAAACCTCCCGAGATGGCCTATCTTGTACCTGCAGGTCAGCACAGGGTACTGCTCCAGGCAAAGAGCCCGCCTGCTTTCCACCTGTGGCTCGGTGAAGCAGCAAAGTGAGCAAGGCCTTTCTGCCGCATGGAAATTAATGGCCAGGAGGCAGGTTTCCCTGAATAAGATGCAGATATCTCAGAAAAATCACACAATATGTCCCCAAATATGAAGTACAAAAACAGTGACAGAAGACGAAAGTACTACGGAATTCCTTCTGTCCTTAATAGCCAAAGAAAGCTTCTTCTGTAACTGCATCTTTACAAGTTTTCAATTCTAATGCAAGCCCATTTTCAGTGCTAAAAATGAAAAAAGCTCACGTATGGCAAATAGTAAAATCGGCCCACTCTTGCAGCTGGTATGCTCTGGGTCTTTCCAAATGAAGAGAGGCTGAAGGATGAGATTTGTGCAGAGGAACCTGTCCAAGAACCAGCTCATGTCCATGCCTAAAAGCTGCCCAGAGCAAGCAAGAACCACCCTATCCCAGAGAGCTGACTAAAACTYCCTCTGTGCAATTGCTTCACAGAGATCTGAAACAAAAGGAAACGCCACACCAGGAATGGAGGCGGAAGAAAAAAACACAGTAGACAATAACCAGTCATGAGAAATTTATAGGAGACGGTGGAGAGAGAGAAAAAGATGCATAATGTGTTAGTAGCAGCTAACAAAGCTAAGCATAATCAAAGCCTGTTTAATGGAACGGGCATAAAAGAATCACCAGGGAAAAGCAGGTCCACTGATAAATGAGGAGGATAATCAAATTAACAAGAACTTTATAATGGCAGGGTTAATGAACTGTTATTTTGGATTAGTTGCCCAGAAGAGGGGAAAAAAAAAGGGTGAAGAGGTATAAGCAATTACACATTAATGAAGACCTAGGTAACAGGGTAAGAATAGTTGACTGAAATAATGGAACAATGTTAGTTAAGTGACAGTAACCTGTGCTGAAACCTACATCTTATTCGCCCTTCAAATTCAAAGTGTTCTGGAAAGTTAGGAAAAATTGCTGCAATGGCAACCTGATGGAAGGGCTGACAGAAATAACACTGCTACCAGGCCTGGGGCAATTCTCTTTTCTTCTGATTTTTGGATCAAGAATTGAACAGGCAGAAAGGTTGTGGGGCTGCTCCGGCCGGCAAGGTAGGGACRGTGTCTGGACCCTGTCCAAAAAATAAAATACTTAAGTAGGTGATAGATTTTTAAATAGCCATGTTGCTGTTCTAACTGTCATAGGACTCAATTTGCTTATAATTAAGGACATACTTTGCTGGATTAGGGCCATTTTGCTTCATAGTATTCGGACTGACCCCATCCAAAACTGCTATTTTCCCTTTAAAGATGTGCAGTCCCTTTTTTTTTTTTTCCCTCTGAAATAGGAAGCAATTAGCTTGTACAAGATAAAAGGTAGTTAAAAGAAAGTGAAAGGTAAGTGGTCATTTCAGTAAAACAAGGCAGAAGCACCACCGTTCTTGGCACATATTATACCCAAATACTGAAATTGCCTTTTTTTTTTCTTTCTTTCCTGTAGACAGATTTATAGTTACATTAAAATAATACATAGAGGCAGGTTTTACTAATTTTTTACACAAAAGAATTTCTTTATTCAAATTATAAATGCACTAAAGAGACCAAAGTGGGACTACAACACACCACAAGCTTTCTAGCTCAGTAATTACTTTGTACRTGGAACTGACAATCGGAAGAGCAATCACTAATTAGGAAGGGGACCTTTGCTTGACTAGGAAGACATTTCTAGTCCAATTCATGTACCACCCCATTTAATAAGGATTATCATATTATTAGCCTTTTGTGGTTCCAGYTAACCATCGTTTTTCCTAAGCATGTCAACACTTGAATTTAAAAGATTATTATACATTCGTTAGAAAATTATTTCTGTATTTTTGGTTTTTAAATACACTTTATATGAAAAGGCAGACAGACATTCTCTTGTTGTCAGGAAGCCATTCAAATCATCCTCAGTCCTTCTAATGCAATTGTGCATTTACCAAGTAGAAACCCACACCTGGGCTCCTTGTGTTCCAAGCATAGTAAGGCTGCTGCAACTGGAAAGCATTTTGCCTTTTTTTCTTTTTTTCTTTTTTTTTTTGATTTTCCCAAAACATAGATCTTTCAATAATAGAGCTGTTTGCTTTTTCTGGTGCCCAATATGGAAAAGTTTCCTCAGGAAGCTGTGCTGCCGTGCTGTGCTTTTGATGGGTATTATGGTGCTTCCAGCACTGGTGGTAGTTTGCTTCCTTCTGCTGCCATCGCGATCATGAGGGAGCTCGAAACAAACTCTTTTCTCCAACACATCTCCTCTAGAGATTGTCTGGTTGCATTTACTCCTCATATTTACCTGGAACACCTTGGATGCAAGTGTGTGAGAAGAYTCTGGCACCACTGTTGCACTCAAGGTGTGATCAGCATGAACCACCCCCCGTGTTTTCAGTGGTGAACATCATGTGTTTTACACAGGAAAATAGGACTCAGTTCAGCAAGCMCTTTTTCCTCTTTTTCCTTTCTTCTTGGAGGTCGCTCATCCAGTGAAATATAACAGCAATTGTTTCGTTATTCAGCTGCTTTAAATGAACTTGGTGGTAATGAGGCACTATGCCTTCCACTGGTTTTGGACGAATATTTTAGTCCACACTTACTGTACTGAGAAAGAAATCACACCCAAGAGTCCTGCTCTGGAGACAGTCAGGCAGTAAAGCAGGAATATTCAAGCAGTTGCACCAGAAGCCAGTAYGGTTTTGCAGGTTTTTTTCAAGAATATCTCATCCTGCCAAGTCTCATGTTAGGTGAACATCAGCTTCAGAAGCATTATGAGATGGCCGGCAACTGGTTAAGTGGATAAATTATCCAGTTATGTATTTAAGCCTTGCTAAAACTAATCTACTGGTTTCATTTTCTATTTGTATGTTAAGAATGTCATACAACACAAAGTAGTTTCTTATCAATCTAAAAGAATTGAGTTCATTTATGTCCCTAGCATTTCAAACAAATGATTTGTCTTCAAAGGGAGTTGATGAACTAGAAATTAGACCTTCCTGCACAACATGAATTTCTCAGTTTCCTGATAAAATGATTGTATTGTTTCTCCGTATGAAATACTAATTAATTTTAACTGACCTGCTTGCTTTATTTTTTTCTCAGAAACACTGTCAAAGAGGCTCAGAAATTGCTTCTCTTACTGCAATGGAAAAAAGATCTTTCAGTGACACATGCCATCATTCTCATCTGATCTAAAAGCACATTGTCACTAGACACTCTTAAAACAACATTTTAAAGAGTAAGACTTATGCATCAGTCTCTTTTCAGTACCATTTGTAACCCACTGGCCTATATTTCTAAGGTTACTTTGATATAGATACCTCCCTATAACCTATTTAAATGTGATATAATTTATTTCCACTTTATTATTCCCCCTTCTCCCCCCAAGACCTTTTTCATTTCCCTTGTAAACTTTGCTTGATGGCAGTGATGGCTGTTAAATATATTAACATACATAATGAGCATGGAGTACAGGAAAGACAGGTAGTAGACCAGTATGAGGCAGATACATTTCATGCATTCATAAAGCAGGTATTCATTAAAACCATGATGACTTTCTCTCCAGGATACAGGACATACAATGAAGGGTTTTGTTTGTTTTTTAACACGGGAAGGAGATTCAGAAGATGAAAGTGGAAGTTTTAACTGTTCTAAGTGCTTCTCGTTTAAGTGCATTTCCAATATTTGATTCCTAAATCAAGATTTTCCTAAAAGGACACCTCTACTTGGATTCCCATCTCTGCTCTCCATCCACACTTTGCTGGCCTGATTTTATAACACCTCTGCTTTGTAATATATAACCTTCCCGCCCCCCGCCTCCCMTTTTCCCCAGTTCTACTCCAAAGGAGAAAGAAATACCCCCATTACAGAAAAGGACAACAGGCACTATGCATCTAGCTTGTCCTCACTCATAATAGTTCTTATTTGGATAACTTCTGATAGCCTTGACTGGATATTACACAATTTCTGAATATTTTCAAGGAGCTTTCAAGGCAGTAGAGCAGAAAACCTGAAGGCAAGTCCTCTGCAGAGACACTAACAACAAGAATGGCCTGTGTGAACTGGTCACCTAAAATTGATCAAGGAAGATAAACATAACAGAAAAAATCGTGTCAATAGTGGTTAAATACAAATAGTGATTGAAAAAAATGATAGAAAGGAGGTGGGGCTTCCATGACAAACATATAAACTTAGGGTGCTGGAAACAATACTTTGAGAGGGTAATATTTGCAGAGCAGTAGTATCAGATCTCTCCAAAAATCACCTAAGAATAACTGTGCTGTGATTCTTCAGAATCCTCTAGGGAAGAGGCAAGATAAAAAGCATGGCTGTTATAACAAAATATGAAAAAAAAATAGTGAAGCAGTGAGGTGAAGTTATAGGCAAAGATGAGGACACACATTGTGCTTACAAGCCTTGCATAACCGTGGGGGATGAGCATATAATACAGGATCTGTTCTGCTGCACGCTTGCTGCAAGCGAGTTTGAACTAGACCTGGCAAAAGGACAGAAATATTATTTGGCAAAAGCTTTAGGGAATTCAAAATCTGTCTTGGCTTCACTATGAGCTACAATAAAACCTGATAATTTTGAAACTTCTGTTTAAGAAATACTGCAAGGAAAAATAATTTTATTTGAAAACTGAACATATAATTCTGAAAATGTTGCAAGGCACAATACAGAACTAGAAATTGAAAGAGATCATTAACATAACTCATTTATTACAGAACATGTCAAAGGGTCAGAAGCTTCAATAGGAATGTTTTTAGATTCAGTATTGGAGAACGTGAGAGCTCAAGAAATTTGGAAAAGAGAATCAATATGCTCTAGAGGAGAAAGRCACCAGAAGAAACAGGGCCATTAATGCATTTCCAGGCATTTCAACTGAAGCGGACACCGCGCAGTAGACTGGGAGCGCAGCGTCACAAGTACGACTCCGTGAGCTCCCTCTTGCCCTTCTAACCACCCATCAGAGCTGCCCACCCTCCCCGGGCCTGCTCTCCCCTACTTTCTCTCATTAAGAAGAGCTTCACTTCATGCCTCTGTCTCTCACTTAGTAGAGCTGCTGTCATCAGTAATATATTCCCTTTGATTCCCTTCTTCACTTTCTTCCCTCCATGGCCTCCCAGAAAATATCAGGAAATTTGCATTTCTTAAACAGTCCACAACACAGGAACAAAGAAACCTCAAGATGCACAGCTAGGAAAGGCACCACAAACAACTCGTATTGACAAATACAGARGTTTGCCATACCTAGGCCTTCAGCAAAGGACTTGTCCAGAATCAAGTGAGACCTTTGCTTGGGATTTTAGCTCTTCAGTTAAGATTTCCAGACAGCATCTGTGTGCTTTCAGTCAAGTAGGAAAAACAGGATTTCTCTACTTGTACCTTCTCCCATTTCTCCAGCAGAAAAGGTAACAAGGATTTTATTTATTTATTTTTAAATTAGACATGTAGACCTTATGGTCAATTTGTACATAAACAGGCACAAAACTCAGGGTAAGKTGACATCTTTGTACAATACCTATTATTATACACTCTTTACATTAAAAAACATTTCAGACAGGCTTGAGACATATGTTATTTAGAAAGCTAGTGCTCCCTTTCTTCTGGATTCCCCAATTTCTCAGAAGGAAAGAACTGTTTCTATACCTGACATAACCTCTTTAATAACTCACTAAAAGAACAGGCTGTTTCTCCAACATTGGTTGGTGAATCTTTTAACTGAGTCACTGTATTTCTTGGACTCATTAATATAGGTGGTCACTTGTCGGCAGTAAGGAGCCCTGAGTCACAAGCGTGTACCAATATGGAAATCCATCAGTTCTCTCACGAGAAGTTTAAGTGTAATTTGTGACTACCTGCCATTTAGAATGCTTTTACCGTGGCTGCAAATCACATTAAAAACACAACCTCATAGGGTTACATAAAACAAGTGTGTGATTAAGATAACCCAGTGTTCTTCAGCAGATGGTCAGTATTCCAAGGGTAAAAACCTAGCTCAAACGCTGTAGACAAATACAGCCACATTCAGTGCAAGGAGTAAGAATAATATCAATACTGATACAGTAATAAAGGATGGTTAATAAAAAGTTCCTTTCTGATCAAACAATTAGTAGCTGGTTTAGATCCATGACCTTTTTTTTTTTTTTTTTTTTTTTTTTTTTTTTTTTTATGATGAGACTAGCATTATTGGTGTAGGGCCCAACTCCATGCAGTGCTTGATCTCACCAGTGGGAATTTTAACCCCAGCACAGCACCGAGGTAAATCCTTTAGTAAGATTAAAAAGTGATTAGCTCTTTACAGCCACAATTTGAGAAAGTGCATAAATTGGCAAAGAGCACTTGTGCCAATATGCCGCACCATTCTTACTCATTACTTGCATGTTTCTCAGCGATGCAAAGAACATACAAAGAAAAGAGTTATGTACTACATTTTCAGACATTTCATGTGCTTACTCATATCAACAGGAAATATGATGGGGCACAATTGAAGAATGCAACAGAAACAACCTACGGGGCAAACATCTCCACGATTTCTGTTGAAAGGCTATTTAATCAAAGCCTAGATTCCCTTTCTCCATGTCAGTAGCCTSCAGAGCATGATATCTATCTGCCATCTTTTCAGGAATTATCTCTACTTTGACAGTTGTGCCTTCTCAGCTTTCCTACAGGAAAGCTTACATTTATTTTCTTATTTTTCCCTTGAAATTGTAATCCTTCATATCCACTCTGGAGTTTGTTTCCATTTACTGTATGGTTAACTTCTCCTGACTGTTTACATCTAGCTGAAAGAGTACAAAATAACTCTTTGCTCAATATTTATGTTTTCTCACTATACTTTAATCCTTCGGGCCTCCACTTCCAAATTTGTTGTTACTAAAAATATTTTTGCAGACTACATCCTTAAATTTTTACCTTAAAAAAAAAAAAAAAAAAAATCTTAGCCTTACGTTTTAACCTTTTCCTTTGAGGTACTGTTTCTATTTGTTTGCATAAGGAACAAAATGATTGCAAGCTTCACTGGAAAGTCTTACCAAAACACATCTCAGGACAGTAGCCTTCTTATATCCCTCTGTTGTACTATTTCTGCCCTTTCATCTACTTTACAGTGATCTGAACACTCAAGATGATTTTAGAGAAAGCTGGAGCATTTCAGGCAGTGGCTGCCCAACTACTTCATTATAACATCCCAGCTAAGCAGCTTTTCTGGGCTGTATGAAAGCTGTGAGTCCACTTAGGGAGAAGTTAGCCAGGTTATTCTGAAATGCCTTGAGTGGCAATTTAAATTAATTTGGCCGATGGCCTTGGATCCCATTAAGAGCTGTCCCTGAGCTTGTCAGGACATGCTGCCTGGAGGGGCACGTGCCTCCAGGAAGGCTGGCTGAACCAACAGGCAACACAACTGTTCCAAGATGACAAAACTACCCTCAAAATCACCCAAGCTGGATTTCAAAAGCCCGCCCTACAATGACAGACTAGTGATAGCACAGAGCCATTTTTATTCCTTTTACCAAGGAGAACTACACAAGTGAGATTTTGTCAGAAGCCAAGTTTAATATACAGGACATGAGAGTTTTCATTTGGTTATTTTTTAATTGCACACCAAATAACAGTGTAGTCACATCTACATCAAAGGCATTTCTCAGTACAAAAGTCCATGCAAGAGACAGACAGATCTACAGGTCAGCGGCAAAGTATTTCTCAGCATGATGACTGATTTAGAGCCGCCTCTTGGTTCTATCTTCCTCCACTCTCAAAAAATACTCTCAAAATATACCTTCTAATTTTCCCTTTTCCCTACTAAATTCATGGAAATATATTTCCAGCTGCATCATCACTGTGAACTTGCACACAGCCTGAAGACAGACAATAACTGCATATACAAGTGATGAGAGGACAAGACCATAAAAGTGCAAATACCAACATCTTACTGAAATGATTTGGTGGTAGATAATAGCTAGTTTCCTGCTGATTCCCTGCTAAGCTTTGGACAAGTTACCTTCCCCCAGCTCTCTTCCCCATCTTAACAGTAAGCTCTTCAGCAGAAGACGTTACCCTTCAGCACAGGCTTCTCTAGTGCTTGACTTCTTAGACTTGTGGTGGGCTGCTGCCGTGAATGCTATCGGAGTAGAAACAGAAAAATCTATTTGTCAGGCACATAAAGCACTTGGCCACCATTGCTTACAGCCTGTGGTGCCAGGAAGCAGGTCAGACACTCAAGTGCACACACATTATCTCTTGCAGACACAGTATTACTTATTACAGAGTGTACAATACGCAGGTTAAAGCTCCTTACTGATAAGGTAAAAAACCAAATCAGCTGAGCTCAATGGCTGAAGTGTTGTGACATGGTATATTTGTTCATCTTTTCACATGACCTGCTCATAACCCTCAAGTCCAAAACACAGCACGTTATCTTCGCTTTCTGTACAAGTCTTGAACAGGACATCGTGTCCTGTGCCCTGGAAAAGGCTAAATAYCCCTTAAGGTTATTGCTAAAAACACCTACATGTTCTTAACACCTTGAAAAGGGCTGAAGGTGCACAGTAGCTTTGGCACATCCTTGCAGAGTTTCCTAACAAATGCTCTTGACACAGAAAGAGCCGAAGTCACAAGCTATAATTGGCTGAAGAAACAGCAAGGCCTGCTAAATACTGAGAGCAAACCATCCTAGTGCAAATGTCTTATCTAAAGGGTCACCTGCAAGACCCTTGTAGACGTGCTACAGTGGGTGAAGGGCATMATATAAAGTCCTGCAGGGTAGCAAAGAGATCTTGAGGAAAAAGCCTTATTCAGTCTCACAGAGGCAGAATGGAGCCTGAAACCAAAAATACAACAGCACAAATTGATGCCTTGCCTACCTGCCTCACTAACCAAGATGAATTTTACCTGCTGTTAACAATATAGAACCAGTGTCATCTGTTCTTTGCTTTCTGCCAACAAAACCATCAACCCGGCTTTGATATTTCTTGGCAATACAAGAAACATGAAGGCTTCAAAGTGATTTTTTCCGTCTCAAGCAGAATGTACAGTACCAGCACAAARCAAGTAAAGCTTCACATAAACCACCTTTCCTTCCCTATGCAAAACAAATCCCAACAAATTGCTGGCCTTTTCCTCCAGTGCTTCAGAGAAGAAATGGAATCTACCACCAGTAGATTTATTTTTGTAAGGTCAGATGTGGTAGAGTCAAAAATATAAACCAGTCATTTATTTTTGTGAGGCCAAGAAGGCAAGAATTTGGGTACAGCTACAAACCAGAGCTATAGCAGGCTGAGTTGACACTGCCTTGGCAATACCACAAGATTCCTCTCTTCATTCTCTACACTCTCTTTACTCTATTCGCTCTCGTAAAAAAAAAAAAAAGATAACAAACAAAAAAAACCACAAACCCAAAACCCACTGTCAGATACATTCAGCAGCAGATTACCCAGAGGACTAAGTAATTTAAACACTACCCTGAAAACAACTGAAAGAAGATAAGTGTGTATGGCATTTYTACTTCAGGTGCTTTTTTTGCAAACAAAAATTATTTTTACCAACTTATTAATATACATACTGATGTTTCCAGGCAAATATCATTTAAAATATGGATTAAAAGGTGACAGTGTTGTCAAAAGGATTTGTTTTAAACTATGCAATGTAGAATTAACTTGGAAATTTAAGTGTCATGACCTGCTTTAAAAAAAAAATGTTTCAATCACCCATCAAATAGCTCAGCTCTCTACTCCAATTCAGCATAAACAAGCATGCGGTGTCCTTACTGCTGCTGCAAGGACTACCAACAAGGTGTTAATGAGGATTTTCTTAGTTTTTACAGGGAGCAGGGACATGCCTCGTCACAAAAAGCTTGACTAATCTGACAAGGTCACTGCCATATAAGCCATGAAACATCTGTCAGCCTGTAATGACTTCTTCAGATCAATAATGACATAGCCAGATTTGAAACCAGCAACCTAGAGGCAAAAGGCTTTGTACCCTATTACTGATCTCCTGAGCCTTCCAGTCCCCTCTGAGGTGCTGCTTTCTAATGAATATATTCTCCATTCAAAATGACAAATGGCTTCAATTAAAAAAAGATCTTTGGGAGACCATTCCTGTTGTTTAGTGAACAACTCCACAATATTACTCATTCTTTTAGGCCACTGGAGTTAATATGTCAGTTCTGTAAATTAAATGTTTATGTGAATCATGAAGAAAGATGTCTAAGAGCCACATTGCCTTGGGATGTGAGCAGTTCCTTTTGTACTAACAATTAAATGAGAACTATGTGGTGGTTAGGGCTGGGAGAGGTGCCTTAGCATTGGTGATAACCAGAGATTTGAAATCCTACTTTACTTGTTAAGGATGTCAATTATAAAAAACAGCAAGTAGACTGCAACATGGAACAAATTGGGTGAGTTCAGTTACCATGAGAGAGCAAGCTGCTTCTCTCACTACTGTGGAGCTGCAGAACAAAAGTTAAAAAAGCCCCTGCTGTAAAACTGAGCTTTACAAAATTGGACTTTTCTTCTTTATCCCAGATAATTTTCCACTTGTTCCCTGCTATTACAGAACACGGGCTCAGTCTTTAAAGCCTGGCCACTGGCAACATACAGAAAACTAGTGCAGAGGTCTGAGTACACAATAATTTACTCAGAGCCCCACCACCTGTCAGACTGCTATTGCCATTATCTTTTCCAAACACTAAGCCTTTCATCCAGATATTCAGAAGTATATAATTCTGAAGATCAAGCCTGATTTCCAATGAAAACTGTGCAAGTTCAATATGGCTGGTTAAATCTCCCCCCAGCATCTCCATATGCAGACTTTAGAGGTGCCTTGTAGCTGCAAGCAGTCTTCAATTCATTTGAAACCTCCAGGAGTAGCAATTCAGAAGGTAAACAGAAAGGAAAAAAAAAACTATTCTAAAAATTAAAGAAGTTTATTTTTAAACTACAGAACTGTAGGGCAACAATAAAAAGCAAAGCAGCAAAGCAAAGGAGCAAATTTTGGCTCTCAACAGCAGTTAATGCTTCGCCACTTAAGCATTTCCACGAGCTGAACAGGCAAAAGCGGACAGGCTCTGCAGTAGCATGGAAGGTGTTGGACCCGAGCTCTTCACTGCTGATTTACATGGTACTTGCAGCCATCCTGCAGCCCACAGATCCTCACAGTCCTCAGTCACATCCCCACAGTCGTGATGTGACCGGCTCTCCTGATGTGACTTAGAAGAGCCTCTCATTTACAGCCCACTGTTACCTCGCAGCTTGAGGCCACTAGAGAAGCTAACACATCATCTGCTTCCCTGAGTTTTCTCGTGATGTCCTCAGAGATGTCCTCATGTCACAAATGCCCTGAGCTTGCTGTGTCAGAAGCCAGCAATCAAACCCTTGATGGTTTTATGTCTATTCCCTGTGCATTAAATTCTCCCTGTGCCAAACCTTCAGAGGCACCTTGGATATAAAGCATGGCCATCTGAGCTGTTCCACAGCAGTTCCTAACATACTGATATACACAAGACAAATAAGGCTGTAGGACATAACAGCAGACGTTTCAGAGAAGCTAGAAGCTAATCTGAGGGTTATGTTGTCTGTTAACAAAAAAAGAAAAAAATCACATTATAGCTTTGGAACCATTTCTCTTCATGGTGTTACTATGGAATACGGAATTTCCCATCTTCCCTCCAAATTGTCAGTAAAATTTTCTATAGTGTTACTCAGACTCCACAATATCCAGCTGCCTCTTCCTTTCCAAGTTCAGGGGTTGTCAATCTCTTCCTCTCAACTCTTTGAAAAACCTTCCAAGATTATTATCAATGGAGTTCAACTCATACCAGAGAGGTTTTTTTTTCCTTCCTTCTTCTTCAATCTTCTTAACCTAGTGAACTTAAACAGAAACACAAGTTCATTGTTGCATTAGGAAATACTAAAAGGACCTAAATATGATTCCTGTTGTCAGGTTTTCAACTAATTGCAAGAATGGCCTTACACAGCCAAGCTGCTCCAGTTCTGCTTCTCACATGCTCATTTAAGAAGGAGCTCAGAGTTTGAAGCCACATTAACAGTTCAAAGGTGATCCTGATCAATAGGAACCCCTCAGATCTCCCCATTTAAATCATCTAAATTCAAGAAAATTAATATCTGCAGGTTTGGTTTGTAGTGTTATATTGTATGAATGTATTGGATTTAGCAGTGTTAATACTGTTGGATTGTATGAGAGGGTCAAAATTCAAGTCAATGTGCTAGATAAGGGTAAAGGCTAGTACACCATGCCTACAATGCCCAGGCAGTATCATTAAAAAATTAAAATGAAGTTACCTACATCAAATTCTGCAAACAAGTCTGTAGCCATCATATCTAACAAAAACAGTACTTGAATCTTGAGCTAATCATAAAAGCCCATGAATCTAAGTAGTCCTGTCTTAAATGTCATGCCCTGCAGCTTCCAGCTGTAGCAGTCACATCCATAGCCACATGTAGGTGGCTGTTAATGATTTGAGATGCAATACAGAGAGAGAATAGCCCAGGTCTTGTTTCTCATTGCTAGACACCTACCAAATTTAAGCATATGGTTCATCAGATGCTGCTTGTATACACACACAGGTCTTCCTGTAAATACATAGAGTCATTTTTACTATATTCTTCTTACTACGCTTACCGCACAGAATGATTCTTACTATCCTCTTGATGTAGCACACTGAACTTGCTAGCAACTTCATATAGAAGAAACAAGAGAATCAGGAGGCCACCTGGCCATGTGGTAGGTGCTAAACTCCATCAGTTTCATGTCTACCCAAATGCTACCCAAAGCATTTCACTAATCAGAAAGAAACCTCAGCCCAAGRAGCCTTTCAGCTTGACACTCAAAAGCCTGGAGCCTGACATACACATTAGCAAGATATTTGTATTGCAACTCATTTGAGCTGTGTTACAAATTTGACTTCTGTGACACTTCCCTCCTGCTGTATGATATGCTGTGGAGCCATCACRTGTGCAGTTCCCTGACCAGTGCTGCAGGTACCTGCCTTTATGATAAGTAGAGGAATGAATTGAAGGAAAAACTATCAACAATTTTGTTTAGAGACAAAGTTGTCCAAGACAGCAGTGGTGCAGGTTAAATGCTACATTTTGCAAGTTTAAGTCTCAACACACTTCCCTAATCAGCTGTAATAAACTGCATTACACTGGTGTACACCTATCAATGTTCATATTATTTAACTTGTGATAAAAAAAAAAAAAAACAGCCAAGTTTGATAGTGTGAAAAGTGAATACACGCTGTAACAAGGGAACTTAAAACCAATCATCATGTTGGTTTGGAAGCAATGGTACCCAGTAAACCTCATCCTTATTTCATAGATGTTATCAGGAGCATCCAGAGAGCTTTAACCTGCAGAAACCCCAGATATCACTACAGTTACTTATGCAGCAGCCCTACCTGACAAGAGACCATTTAAAGGCTTATGGCCATTTATGGATTTTCTTGATGCTTATACCAATGCTGTCATGGCTTCAATTGAGTTGGCTACAATTTTTTACACCCTTTAAAGATGATAATCAATGCTCTAAATCCCAACCTAAATACAAAAAGCCATTAAATACCTTAAATCAATAGGTTTGTCTTTTAACTGTGTTTTAACTGAGTCCTGTGCTTTTCCCCATGCATCAGCTAATTGGTATCATCAGAGGAACAGTAGCAGAAAAATCCCCTTATTATGTAGCTTGTCCAACTCCCTAGGTGCTTTCTCAGAGTCAGGATCCAAAGGGTTGGTACTTTCCAAAATGGTCTTTGCCCTTGGGAACACGAGTTACCTCAGCACAGGCAGCAGGACAACCCTGCCCAGACCCACACACCCCAGCAGAGCTAACCAAGCACTACCTGCCACTCTGTACAGTCCCACACATTGCAACACTGCTAACTAAGCACCACTTGCCATCCTTCTTAGTCCCACACAAGGCAGCAGTGCTAAGCAAGCACCACCTGCAACCCTGCCCAGTCCCACACACCGCAGCAGAGCTAACCAAGCACTACCTGCCGAGCACTCACCTGCCCAACTCCACACGTCGGCTGCACCTTAACACCCGCAATCAAGCAGCACCAGCAACAACTCCTCATTTATTTGATGTTATCATCCTAGGGTGGCACCATCGCCTTCCACGTYTGTCAGCACTTAGCATACAAAGATGCTTAATTGCAGTTATTAGCAATCACTAGGCCTCTGCCAGAAAACACAGCTTGACTTCACACTCCTGGCTGAAGTACCGGCACTTGACTAGGATTTATCAGCTGCRTATTGCTGGTGCGCTGCTTCCTGCTCAAATCGGGGAAGCCCTTCCCTGCTCAGGGTCACATCAGCAAGAGGATCCTCATCGCCCACGGCAGCTCCCACAGGCTCAGCAGCTTTTGCATCAGTTCTTGCACAGCCCTTCCCTGCCTCTCAGCCTGCCCAGGTGGCTGAAGGAAGAAACAGGTAGTCAGCCCATGCTTCCTAATGCCTGGATGTCCTCAGTAGCCGGCCAGTCCTTTGCGGCAGTTCCCGCTTGGCACGTGTGCCATTTTGCACTGTACAGGCACAAACGCGAGGTCAAAGGAATGGAAAATCAAAAGGTCTAAATTTCACATACCTTCCCTCCTGCAGTATGGACACTACATACCTGCATCTCAGTTTCCTGCCAGTGGTGTGGTAGTCCATGCAAGGAGAACAAGCAGTTCAGAAAGAGCCCTCCTGTACCACTGCTTCAGACTGCCAGGGGTTTACATCAGAYGGGGAAGGAAGCAGAGACTTCAGCCCAGTTTTCTAGGGACAGTTTTCAGCATCATGCCGTCACTGTAACTAGCACCAAATATTTTTGACATCTTAAAACACAAAGTCACCTGGGGGACCCAATGCAGAATTGAGGGTGCATCTGCCCTGTCAAGTGACTCGCATATTGAAATCAAGCTGCCTCAAAGGGAATCAGCTCAGAGAGCTGACACAGTATAATCACACTGCTGAAGAAGCAAAGCTATTCAGCACAGAAAAAGCCAAATAACATTCGAACCACCATACACCTGGTGCGGTAGACCAAGCAGTCTGTAGGTGGCATGAGGAGTGCAAACCAGTCACAAATTAAAACACGCTAGAATTAAGAGTGGCTGCTATTGCACAACTAAAGCTTCCCTCCTCACTACTGCTTGGGAAGACATGCTGTCTTGGGAAAGATCAAGAGATTCAGTTGGTGGGAACTAGAGCTGCAGAGGTAACCAGGAGATTACTGACCTCAAAGAAACGAAGAAATAAAAGTCAAAAACAAAGTCGGGAACAATTTGGCCCTCAGGGTGGGGCCCCTTGGTAACATTTGCCTATTAAAGAACTGATTTTGATAAGGTTGTGATTGATAAGGTTGTGACTGCTCAACTGATGGCTACCCAGATTTGTCACAGTACAGGAGCTAAATATACCCTAAGACAAGCTAAATCTGTGCAATCAGTGAAGGCTGTTTTCTTAGCATCCACATTGTAACTGTTCTTCCTATCCTTAGATAGGAGAGCATCAGCCCCCAGGCTTCAATTCACAAATATCAAAAGACCAATGTAGCAACAGCGCATTCAAATAGGACTAGTTCTGCTCAGTATTCCCAGATGTGAATGAGAAAACAATAAACATCCAGCCTAATTCTGAATGACTTACTGCTCAAAACAAACAGAAAACAAAACCCATAAAGCTAAAACCTAGACAACTGAAAACATTCAAACTGCCTTTCAAGCTGAGCAAGGAGTGCAGCAGTCCATTTAAGATGTGGATTTGGCTGACTTGGATTTCTCAGTTTTAGCCAGAGAACCTGTGGGAACATGGGGGCTTCTCCCTGCCTTGAGAGCAGAGGAGGAGAGCACGGTACCAGAGAAGAGGAGAGCAGCCCCTCGCTCTGCTGCTGCTGCTGCCCCCGTGTAGCTGCTGGGCTGGGGCTGCCGGGCACTGCAGGAGAAGCGCCCTTGCCCTTGGAGAAGCCAAGCCCCTGGGGAGAGCTGCCACGTGCCTGCTCAAGCATCTAGCGCTGATCGCCCAACATGCTGCCACTCCCCCTCTCTTCAGCTTTATTGACAGGGTAAAAGACAAATCTCTCAGTCTGTATCTGGAGACTCCTCATTACAGCCTGCAGTGCGGTGCCCCTAAATAGYACCTTTTATGTACGTCTAATTGGCCAATATATACCAGCGTCTATTGGCTCCTTATAGTACTTACACAGCACACTAGGCAGGCACGCATATAATTTATCATGTCAAACTCATTTTCTTTTACACACTATTGTTCTTGCCTTTCTCCCTCAACAGAGTTATTATTCCATGTGAGTTTCCTTTGTAATTAAGTGGCTTGGTTACCATTCCAGCCTCTGAAATAACAAAGGGAAAAACGAAATAGCTGYCACCTCCAATCGGTTTGCACTCAGCAGCGACGCCTGCCAGTTGCTTACACCAGCAGATGTCAGCCTAAATTGAAAAATGGAGAAAAAAATACTGTATCATCACGGCAGCGTCTCACACGCCAGATGGGAGTTGGACGCCACGTGGCAAGCGCAGTGAGCCAGCAGTGGTTAAAATGCAGAGCTGGAACAAGGATGGGGACAGCGCAYGCACTGATAGCATTTTTTGATTATTGCACTTAATTGTATCGTAGATCAATGATGGTGTAATTAATGAGGATTGATTTTGTTAATTCAAGCAGTTTAAAAGGCACTGTTAAAGCTTCACTCCATTTAACTGTGTCTGACTTGAGCTTTGCTCATGCTACCCGAAGACAAACGGCCGCCTATCAGCCAATACCACCCCATCCACTACAACTCGTAAATATATTTAATCATCTGTCAGTTACCATGAGTTACATTTAAAGGCAACATTTTAGTGGCACAAGATACAATAGTGGCTTTGAATACTTCAGATCCAGCAACAGAAACAGCACATGACCACTTGCACGTGGAGACTTAGAGCAGCAGTCAAGTGCCAGAATGGGAATCACTCACCTCCACACAGCAATAGCTGGGAAGCTCATGTTGAACAGGTCGGGAGAACACCGATGAAAGAGGCCTCAGGAGCAAGGGCGCCCAGCCCACAGCTCTCCTTTCTGCTCCTCTGGTCACAGAGTGGACATCCCACACAAGTGCACGTCACCAAGTTCCCACCCTGACCATTTTTCCACACATCACCTAGTTTATATTTTCCTGAAGGTCCAGATGGTAAAGCCATGAAATGAAAATAATTGTGAATTACATTAAATGTTAATGTTTATTGAAATTAAAAGCCCCCTTTGCATTTCTATCTTCCTTTTTTTTTTCAGATAAATAATAGATTAAGAGCAAAAATCAGGCATATCAATTCCAAATCAAGACACTGCTTATGTGTCAGGGATTTTATGTCTGTCCAAGGCATTTTCCAGCTCTAACTGAATCTCGTCTTYCTCTGCCTCTTGCTTAAGCTCTTAGATCAGTCAACTTGCATCCAGCACTTGAGCTGCTCTGGTACTTTAGATAAACATAGGATGTACCTTGCTGTGGCCTGTGCATGCTGTAAAAGAGCCTGGGCAGACTCCCATCAGCACAGCCAGGCCATCATTTCCCCCCCACCCTCCCTCTATTTTCACCTTGAATCCTAAGTTTATCCTATATCATTTGCAAAGGAGCCACAGGACGGAAATGTTTACCTTACAAAATGCAAAGAAAAAGAAACAATTTCTTCTACAGAAAACCAATGGGCCAACAAGCCTTTACCATGTGACAATCATTATAGCATGGATTGCTAGGAAATGCTGGAAGAGAAGTACTTTTTCATTAAACCACATGTCATATCACAGGAGACTAGAATATGGAACAGTTACCTAATATGTATCCCAATTCAACAGCATAGTTGAAAGGGGGAGCAAATGTCTAACCTATCACTATTTACTTTAAATTTGTAACATCAAGGGCACGTTCCCCTTCCTTCCTTCCAGCCCTCCTCAGTAGTAGCTCCTCAGGCTACCTTTCATTTACATTATTTGAAACCAGTTGAAAGGTGTTGATTTAAGCCATCTGATGCCTCAGACTCTTAGCTGAAATCTCAAGAGRAATACAGAAAAAAACTCCATTAGTTGACAGCCACAGCATTGCCAAAAACAAGTTAGAAAATTAAGTCAGAGTGAGAAGTGACAGACAGACAGGAAAAAGTTACCCTATTCTTTTGTGCAAATGGGAAATTCTAGGACAACTGACAGACCATCTGATCCTTTCTGTTTTACCACATTGGGCTGAGACACTTGTTTCCAGAGCAATCTTTGCAGGCCCTATGTTGTTTCATCTTGGCCATTCCTGCTTTCCAGTTTCATACATTCTCCCGGCAGCTCTGCAGCATTCACCTTATATCACAGCCACTCTACTTTTCCATAGGAGCGGTCTCCTTAACACTCCAGTAACACTCACTTTCATCCTTATAAGGATGCATCCCCCACCTAGGCTTTAGGTTTTTATACTATAAATATTTATATAGTATAAAAATTTATACTATAATTTTCCACCTCATTTTTCTCTTTCTCCCTCTCCCACTTTCATTTTTGAACTAGGTTCCTAGGCTCAGATCCTGCTGTGCAGCCACATCGAGGGAAGGGGATGTCACATTCTCCCACTTCGTGCTAAGTTAGCGGCAGGCAGCTGGTGAGCAACTCAGCGCTGCACGAACAGAAATGTATTAAGCTGAGAGCAACATTACAGCCACTTCAGGGACAGATCCTGTAAGAGGGAGAGTCTTGAACAGAACCACACGTTACTGCGGAACAGAAGTGAACTCTGACAATCATAACTACCCACCAGAGTACTCTGAAAGGGATCGCTAACCTCACAGTCAAGCTCTCATCCATTTGGCAACTGTAAAAGCAAAACTCGTTTCATATTGGTAGTATAAAATTCCCATCTGTGCCTGACTATTGGATTCRGAAGATTTTAGATTTGCAAAAGGAATTCTCGCAAAACCAGCAACATGAGTAAATTACCCTAAGTTCCCCAAGAGAGAATTTTGCTATTTTCTCGAAGATCACAGCACTCCCGCAGTCTGCAATCTTACAGAGAAATTGGGTTCACAGCTCCAAGAAGAGCACAAGRAAGCTCTGTGACTTCCCAAAGTGCAATTGAGGCACGCAGGCTGCAAGCATTAGTACGCCTTGTGATGGTAGAGGGAATTTAAGGAATCAGAATATTTCTGTGAAAGTRTTTTTCTACTTCTGAATTTCAACAAAGCCTCTGAATTTTCAAGCTGTTTAGCTTCAAATATTTTGATGACTCCAGAGGAATACACAGTTTCAAATTATTCTGTGACAAACACTTCTATTCCCACAAAAAAGTATCAAACATCAAAACAGTTCCCAGAGGAGAGAACAAGCATTCACTGTGTTATTTTCACTTTCAAAAAGTCTAAAAGAGTAAGATAGCAGATTCCTTCTGTTCCCCCTACATGCATCTCCACTGAAAATAGTTCTTATTCTAGGAGGACTGTCTGATAATTTTTTTCTTAGAAGTCTCTCACTTGCCTTTGCACTCAAGGTATTTGCAGAATGAGAAGGACAGCTTTTGGCATCTGTGTCAAACACACTGCCTAGAAGTGGTTCTTACTTGCCCAGCTCTGAAGTCTAGCGTAGGAAACCACTGACAGGTCACACAGAAAATACGCAGTCACCACGTCAGAAATGAAACGTCCTTTCATACGTGGGGAAGCGAGAGTAATTCAGATATAGCCTTGAAGGAAAAGTTACCCTTAAAGTGCAGTTTAACTTCTTAAGATACGTAATAACCAAGGCACTAGGGGCTGAACAGAGCAATATATTTACAGATCAGACCCTTAAAAAGCACATAGCAACTCAGTGGTGTTTTTAAGGTTCATTAGCCAAAAAAAAAGACTCAAAAAAATCACATAATTTTAAAAGCAAATGCAAGAATTACACTGAGAACCAGTATAGAAGCATATCACCAAAGTATGTTTATATAAGACTCCTATATTACGGAAACCAAAGGATTTAAAGTTGCAACCCCAGGCAGATGATAAACAAACCAATAAATTCATCAAATTAACCATGATGCTAGAATTACATAAATATATATATATACGTGTGTGTGYGTGTATAATGTTTTGCAACGTGCCTGTTTCTGAAAGGTAGAAGGCAAAAGCAGCCCAGATTTTACAACACTGAGCCTTACCAGACTTGACAGCAGACCTGGAGTGAACTGACAGGAGAAAGTAAACTTCGAAGTACAAAAGTGTATGGAATTTCCAAAGAGTTGGAAACACTGCAGAAATACTGAGCCCTAGAGAGGCAAACCTCAGTTCAGTTCTGTCAGGTCCAAGCGAGGAGCCCGGCCAGGCGAGCACTTGCAGCTTGCTGCTCCCGATGTGTCTGTGCCCATAGTTGGTGTCGTAGCTCTGCTCCTAACCCTGCTCCTCACCCTGCTCCTAACTTCCCCTCAATATCTAGCAAGCAACTGCTAGACCTTCTTACTGTCAATTTTTCAAGTCTAATCAGGGATTTTAATACAAAACATAAATTAGCTGACATCAGCTAATTTGAAATTAAATTGATGATCTCACTTATGACTTCAGGTCAATAAGTACTCATAAACTAAGGGAAACACTGTATTATACACATTAATGTGCAAGTAGAAGACGTATATTAGATGACTCCTTTTAAGTCATACTTCAGATACACACAAAGATTCACTAGTGTTAGACATAAAACAGCAAAAAAACGAAACTACTAGAATTGCCCTCCTGTTCACAGCTGGTAGAACTTAAATCATGTTCCTCCTATTACACCATTCCAGTGGCCTTGGCATCACTTTTTTTTTTTTCCCCCTCTCCCATTTCCTTTGCAACTTTTGCAAATTTCCCAAGTCTAATGATTCCTAATCCTACAGCTAGGTTATACAGTTAGCTAAAAAAAAAATCATTTTTATTTAGATATTTTAAATATAAAATACATTCAACCCATCAATAGACTTCTTTTTTTCTGTTGATAAGAATAGAAAGGTCTGTGATTCAATAAGAGCTATAACAAATAGATACAAGTGGTGAAGAATCCAGGTGTCAATAAGCAGAGTAGATCAGGCTAATCTGACAAAGTGACTCTGTGACAAGTCACATACACAGAAAAAGTTTTTAGTTACCACATGCATGCAAAGAGCTACTTGATAAGACGAGACTCAGCAGCTTCACTGGGCACACAGCTTCCCAGGAACACGGCCTCAAGGGCTCAGCCTTTGCTGGGCAGCCGTGAGGCTCCTTATCGCCAGTGCTGCAACACTACATATCCACTGAACAATCCCTACGTTGCATGAGAGAAATAAAGGCAGCCCAGAAAAGCTAGTTCACTCGCTAGAAAACAAAAATTACTTTCCCAGGCAACAACTTCATTGAGAAACCTATTTGGATCTCACAGCTATTCAAAGTTACCCAGAAAGACCCCAACCTTTTAATAGCTTAAACAATGTCTTTTACTTGTATTTTCCTATCAAATTTATATACATACATCAAAAATACACATATGCTCCATCCAACCAAAATTAACAGAACACTGATACAATAAAACTTCTTTATACAGTACAGACAGCTGATTTCTGATTTCAAAAGCAACAGAAAAAGAAACACCAAGCAGAAAGACAAAATGTTGCTGTTTGTGCTCTGTCCCTTTTGTAGGATAGCACCGACTCCAGCTGTTCCCACTTCAGTTGCTGCTCCATGTGACGCTCATGACTTTAGGGAGGAGCCTACAAAAGCCTGCCTGTCCAGGTGATAATATGTTAGTGTCGCATTTGTTGATAAGTGACAGTTGATGTAGATCAAGAATGCTTTACCTGACTACTTCAATTATCTGCTTTGTTTCACACTCTAAAGGGGGGACAATTGTATTGGGCTTAGGCTTTTTAACAGCAAGCTGAACATATAAAAAAAAATTAATTTAAATCTAAATAAAAATTAGGAAAAAAAAAAAAAAAAACAAGTACCTTGTCCACTCTACTATAAAATCTCTAGGGGGCTAACACAGTTAATGCAGTACCCAGAGCTAACAGGCAGCACTTCCTGCAGTAAGATAGTTGTAGTTAGCAAAATATTTTTGTTTGCATACACTCGTCTGTGCAATATGTGTTCATGTTTATTTCATCATAGACAGTACTGTGCTTGTTGCTACAACCTGATWACAAAAATACATAAATCTATGGTCTTTTCGGGATGCTTTTTTTTACAGAGTTGCTCATGGGATATCAAAAGCAGGTTTGGTTATGTGGCATTGTTTTCAGCTCCTCTGGTAGCCTGACTAAACTCAGCTGCTCTGAAGATTTACTTTTCTAAATGTCTCTAAGCACTTGGTATCTCCCTATCAAAGGTACCTAATTATCAGGCTCCAAATGATCTTGGCAGGGTTTAGCTGCAGTGTTTCTTTTACTAGATGTCTACAGCTCAAGGCCTAATGCAGAAATAACACCCTTCCCCCTTGCTGCAATTTTAGATGTTCGTATCAGCAAATGATAATAAAAAAAAAGGAATGAAAAGAAGCCCCACATACAGGGACAGAAGGTAACGCCCTGATGTTGGCACCAGGCAGGCACCTGCTAATGGAGCAGTTTGGCATGAGCTGGTATGCAGCAGGGCTGTGCTGGCTGTCCAACTAGGAAGCGGTTGGGAGGAAAGGAGCACCCTGGTCTCAACATGATTGCGGAGCAGGTGGGGCCAGGAACGCATTCAGCGATAACTCACTTCATGGAGGTGAGGAAACRATAACACAAAGCTCCAGAGTTAACTGGGCGGGCCTGTCAAAGGCAAGGCACACAAAATGTTGCCATGGTTATTGAGTCACCCAAAGAAAGGGATCTGTGCTCACTCTGAAGCACAAAGGCTCAGTGGTCCCTCAYAAGGGCCCCAGGTAGGGACAAACATCGAGCTTTGCAGCCTGGTGCCAGCAGGGAACACAGAGCACAAATGGGCACAGACCATGGGGGTGACCAAGCGCTTTSGGAGCCACCTACGCTGGCTGATCCCTAGAAAAGGTCTCGCAGGAGTTCAGYCCGATTGGTTTATCACTGTCTGCTCCGCATAATGGGCAGGCTAACTGAATTTATTGATCCTCAGTTATTTTCAATCCTCCATGCTTCATTAGTTCAGGCAGCCRATGTACATAGTCACAGTCCAATAAGTCAGTTTCCAGAGCTGTTGCAAATACGCATTTGTAGTGAAAAATTTGCATTTTAGGTCTTAACAATAGACAAAACCCAATCTGCTTAGCTTTTATACATTTCAGGAAAAAAGTTATAAATTATTGCACAACATAAATACAATATTGCAAAGTTATATTTTCAACGGATCATAGCTTCTGCGTTGGAAATAGTACAACAAGAACAAACAGCAGTCCTGCACTAGGAAAATGATTTTTTTTATGTGCTCCTCCTACCGCCTTGACTCTAATCCGAAATCTTACTCTATAACTAATGAATTTAGAGTTATGCAAGAGAAGAAAAAGAGAAAACAGGAAAGAAAATGAACACAGTGACCAAGCAAATATCTGGCTGTTAGGAAAAAAATAATTAGCACCTATGAAGAAGAGAACCTAGCTTGAAGAATTTTAGCACAAGGGCAGTAAGGGCAAGGAAAGTCACATTACAACAGAGACGCAGTCTCTGGTGGGTCATTTGAATTTCATCTGCAGGGTAATTTTCACGCCATTTAGCCATAGCCACAGCAGCAATAGAGAGGCCTAAACACATTATTAAAATGACAAAGTCATACAAGGAGGGATTGGGGCATGCAGGGCATTACATTTGATAAAATTCAATGATACGGTAGGCTGAGCTAGTAACAAATAAGGATCTGAAGTGTTTAGAGAAAGATACCAAATGCTGCAAGAGAAGGGGCTGTAGCAGACTGATCTAGGGGCCCTGGCACACGGAGAAACTGTGAGCTAGAAAGAAGAAAAGAATTCCGGCCTCAAAAAAAACCAAAATAACACAATATCACAACCAGTTAACAAGGTTGACAGTTCACACACTCTGTGTGGTATCTGTTTATTTCAGATAGCTCAATGAAATACAGTATTTCCATGAGTATTTATACACTGTTAGACCCATTAACAACTAATTAGTGGATTTAGGGCTTGAGAAAATAGGCTTTATTCAAAATTTTTGCTTCCCTTGAAAATCCAATAAGCCTTTCAGAACAGAACACAAATCTCAGTCCTGTAACCAAATGGATGATGTGGCAAAGAAACGATAAGAGGCTTTCTTTCGTATCACAGGATTCAGCGGAAAAACAAATGCAATTGGACAAATTGGTCTGTAGTGGGCTTGATGAGATTCCCCAGCCCAAACAGGCTTCCTATTCTGCAGCAGGATTAATCTAAGATTAGAGCAGATGCGGATAACACTGTCTGTCCTCCCATGGGATTTCCAGTGTGCAAGAGTAGCCCTAACTATGTGGCTAGGCTGTGCAGCACCTCCTCTTGGTGTGGTTTTGCCATGGGCTCGTTGGAGTCACTTCAGCTCCCAACAGGCTGAACAACCCCWCTCTTGTTTTATGCTGTAGTGCACTGTGTAATGTGGCCTTTTGATTTACAGTGAGTTAAGCCTCTAACAAGGAGAGAAACATGTTGATGTGGAGGARATTTAACATAATATTATGGTATATCCAGCTATACAGCCCTACCTAATGCTGCCCACTTCCAGCAGGACCCGTGCTGGCAGCTCTCATTGCACAGGCTGCTCTCCAAGCTGTTCGTGGTTTGGCCCACAAGGGTTATTCCTGCTCAGCACAAACCCAAGAGGCTTGCCCAGGGGAACAACTCACCCATGCACAAGAAAAGCCCTTCATGCAACCCAAATTGCTGTCCTAAACCACAAGTCCTGGCAGGATGGCACTTTCTGAAGCAGCGAGGGGCGGCCACTGCTGGGTGCTGCCTTAGTACAGGCAGCCACTGGCCGCTGGCACAGGCACACAGGCAGCCCAGGAGCCGATGCCRATTTCTTTTTATGGTGAAGAACATGAAGTTTCATTTTCAATGGCAAGGTCTGGCCTACTAAGTTTTACACACCTAAGAAAAAAGGATGCAGATTATTATACCCTATATATGCATCATGGGAGAATTCTCTTTCAATCATTTCTTGAATATCTATCTTTAAGATSTGATAATGTACAAATACAAAGTAATACTGTGAGCAAAGCAGTATTCACATATACATTAAAGAGGAGTTCCTGAGTGTAGAAGACAGTATAATTTGGAGAGCTTGAAAAGATTTTCAGTTTTTTAAAGTTGAGACTTGATCCACCATTCATCAATGAAAAAATTTAATAAATCCAAAATGAAAAACAATCAGATGACAAAACACACTGTCTGGTAGACCCTATGAAAAAATAAGATTCAATTGATTTGACCAGGCCATCACTCCCTAACCATTTAGACAACTCGCAGCACTTGCTGGAAGGAYAACATAGAAATCAGTCACCTCATTTTTCCCATATGCTGTTTAAGCTGCTACCATTTTAGGAATACTTGTGTTCATAGCATGACCTAAAAATGCTGTTTTTATTTGATTTACTCTTAAATATCATGTCCTGACTTGTGTAGACTGGAGTTCAATTCACCCTGCCTTAGCAGCTAGGAAATATGATACAGAAACAAACAAGATGATAGTTCTACAGAATTTAAAATTAGCAAGGACTATCATTACCTCATTTAACCTTGTGTACATAATAGGCCAAAATTTACATACTAAACATGTGCATGAAGCCCATATGTCCATGTCTGCTCAAAAGCATTATCACCTAAAGAAAATCCAGCTTTGTTTTAAATGCTTCAAGCAACAAAGCCTCAACCAAAGCTGCTCTCAATTTTTTCCCATAACTAATCATAATCAGTTTGAAAAATGTGCAACTTGATTAGTTTATCTACGTGTAGCTTTACTGCCAGTCATTATGGGTTTTTTTRGTAGATAAAAAACCAGGTCACTATCTTAGTTTTTTACATACAAAATTGAGAACCAATTGCTAATGTATCAAGATATTCGTTTGAATAAAGTGAGACAGAATAAGAAAAATACTACTTTTTCCAAAAGGAATATATCATTTTCACTTGATACAAAGAAACTAGCAGTAACACACCTGAATCAGCAAGACCTAGTCAACACCTTGGCCATGATTTCAGGTCATCAAGGAATAATCAAAACCAGCTCTGTTTTGAGAAACGATTCTCAGCTGCTTTGTATAAGTATATGCTTTAAAAGGTAAATACAGAACATAATCAGATTCCCTACTCACACTTACCCAGTGCTAATTATCTCCCCATCCCTCACCTGTGGACTCTCCTTGATGTGCACATAGTTACACACAAGCAACTCCTGGGAGAACYGGCCCCATAGACACTTGAAATGCTGTTGATCTGATTACCTTYGGAAACTTATGGTTATGAAAGACAAAGCATTTATAGATAAATTCAAATGCCAGTTTCTTCATGCAAGGGTAGTATTTATGACTGATTTAGGTACGATACAACAGGTAACCACTAAATGTAGTGACTGGTGGATACTTGGCAGGGATAGAGCCAGTTGCCAGTCTAAGCCAGACTTCCTGACCATAATTCAACTCTAACAAGGCATTTCCAGTAATTACCCTGTCAGTATACTTGTTACTATTAATATTTTCAACCTGGAAAGTGAGTTTGTCTATTCCATCAATGACTAGATAGCCAGAGGCTTGTGGACTAAAGGATTCAATGGTATATTCAAAAACATAGACCCCAAGATACGGAACGTGAAACTTCCCAGTTGCTGGAGCATACGATGCTCCGTAGTTGACATCCAGATGGTTAAACTTGATGGGCCCTGGTGTTGTCATCCCATAGGTATGAGAGGCAAAAAAAGCTACCATAGGTGCATATCTRTATGATCCTTTTGAGAAATCTGGAAAAGACAAAACTAAGTTTTAAATCATATTCTTCATCTTGACCTCCTCATATTACACTGTAGATGGGCCAGCTAGAGTAGCATGAAGATAAGAAAGGGAACAAAGATTTTCTGAAATTGCATTTGCCAAGAGCTTAAGCAACTAAAATGAAAGCTAAATAATTTCTTTCTGTATTGTAGAAAAAGTAATTTCCTTCACAACTAGTGCAAGGTATATTCACAAAAAARCCCCACAGATTTTAGAAACAGCAAGGGAACTTTAGGCTTGATTATGCTATATTATTAAATGAATTGCTATTTTTCTTTTTTTTTCTCTCCATTCCCCCCCTACTCTGCTCTGTTCATACCCAGGATTTCTTTCCCTGTATCACAAGCCTCTACATAGTATTTGTGTATGCTGAAGCCAGGAGTTTTCCTTGTCATCTTAGACAAATATTGGAGAGATTTAGCACTCTTGACATTAAATACGGAAATAAAAGTCTGGTTTTTTTTATTACAACTGAGCATACACACATAAGATTTCTGGYACTTTAAAAATCATTTTGTTCAGTATTTTTGTGTTGTCATAAATGAGAAGCAGCCAAACAGATGCTGAAAGCTGCATTAAACTCACATTTGATGTGCCCAGGATCTAAATTATTTATTTGTTTTCCAGACTGAACAAGCATAGTTTCTACATCCCCTTTTTCAAACATCATTCAAGGGCTGCGTCCTYTTCCACTGAAAATGTATGCACCTAAAATGACTCCTTGAGGCCATAGCCCCAGATATGACAGGAACTATTGGTATTTATACTGCTTTTCTTGCTGTGCTGAAGCTAGTATTCCCCAGTGATCTGATTTCATCTCCCCTTGAATTCCATGATGTGGTGTTCCAAGATATCTATTTCACAGCCTCTCTCAGCGACCCCTGCCTAATTCAGCAGGGAGCTTTCTGCCTATTGCAGCTGGTCCCAGCCCAAATTAATCCCATCGTTCAGGCATATTAGAGAAAAAGATCCTGRGGTCCCCTTGGGGATTGCTGCCTTGAGCACCAAAGCACAGGACACTACTAGTTGAGTCGGCACTCATTAAAATGAAATGTGAAACCTTTGACCAGCAAACACTGTCTAATTAGACCCCGGGGCAGAAGCCCATAACACCAGCTTATTGCACTACTAAATTTTTTACTTGCCTACATTCAGAGAATTGTCATCCACCAACTTCATACTGCAGTTGACTCCTCCAAAGGGGTGACGACAAGCACAGATAAAACTGTTTCTGTCATTGATACAGGTTCCTCCATTCTGGCAGGGAGAACTGACACAGGCTGAAAACTCTCCTGTGGTAAAGAGGAAGGAAAAAAAATAACTTCAGCTGAAATGCCATGTGCATATCTGAACATTCACTACAAGGCAGCCTCTTTACTATTCATAAGGAGGGTGGAAATTCTTTGGAGCCTGTGATGCTCCAAAGACGCTTCTGATGCCCAGATGGTATGCTTMTGATAGCCAGAATTACCTACAAATACAGAGTTCTGCTTGTCTCCCTGACAGTGTCTGATGCAAGATGAAGGATACTACAAAGCCACCCAAGGCAGGCTGGCCCTAYGGGTGGTCCTCAGGCCAAAACCTGTTTGGAGGCTGCTCATTTCCTCCCACACAGCAGTGGCTGCTGAGAATCCAGCTCTTCTCATCACAGGCTGACACAGAAAAATGCAGCCCACCCYGCACTGGCTGTTCACTTCCCCCTTCTAGCTGGTGGTCACACCAGCAGCTGATAATTTTGTGCTGAACACTGCACTGCTGCCTTAACCCGTTTCCTCTCTTGTGTATGGTAGCTCTCAGACATCAGAGCAAGCCAAGACAAATGTGATTATTCGGCAGTCTGTGATCACATGGTTAAAGAAATATGCCGAAGGAGCTAGTTAATCTGTACCAGAGAGAGAACAAGCTGAGAGGCTTGGAGGTGACCATACCACAGTAGTCCTTTTGAAGCAAATAGCAAAACTCCAAAGAGGGAATGCAGTTGAATCCAATTTTATTTTCTTCTTTTGGTGAAGCACAAGTAGTAATTGTCTTCCTGCAACTCCAGACCAGCCTGGGCTTTGCTAGCTTTCCTTGGCACAGGCCTAGTAGGCTCCCTTGCACAGCGGAGCTGACTCGGTTTGGGGCTTCCCACACTGAGCAGCTGCAATACCAGTGCTGCASTAGGGCCCTCGCCTGTGACATGGCTCACTCCCGTGTCCCAGTAACTGAGGATAGTCTGACTACCAGGACTAACACCTCCAGCGCTATCCAAATGGCTTCCAGGACTTGCCTTTACCTATGAATACATCAATTGTACTACCATTGTAACAGAGTCCTACAGACTTTTCACAGAGACTGCAACTCATCCGCTCACACTGCAAGCGACACCAGTTAAACAAAGCAAAGGGATCTGCAGAGCATCCTCACAGAGGAGGCCCTAGCCACTCTTCCTGAGTACATCTCAGCTGGCCAAACTGTGCCCAGATGGCACTGGGATCTGCTGGCTTCCGAGCTGCAGGGCAGTAGCTGTTGAGTGGAGTTATATAACATTTTGTTATACTAGTTTTTGAAGGAAAAGCATTCAGGCTACAATAAAAATGAAATTATTATAAAAAGTATCTAATTTACACAAGCCATCTATAGATTTAAACATTACTCTCAGGACATAAACTTATACATTTTTCCCTTTTTCTTGCTTTAATAAAACACAAGCCAGCTATTTTAGAAAACGAGATTTTCCTTTGCCTTTACTTATTTTGATCRACCAGCAGAAATCTATCAAGAGAATCTCCAACCAGAAAGAAAAAGCATAGTCYTATGTGGCACATATCTAAAATTGCTAGATGAGAGCATCAGTCCAGGGACTGCTTAATGCCAGAGAAGTGCCAAGCTCCATCTTTACACAGGCCCTTCAGTAATGCCCGCATTGCTCTCTACATGCCAGGCCAACCATTACACAGATATTCAAGGCAAACTATTTTTGTGAGCAGAATGTTGAAGCACACGGTATAATACTACTTGAGTTAGGACTGATGGCRCATAAGGACTTAACCACAAACAATATTTGTTTCTACAGAAAATGCTGTCCACCCACTAATGCCTGAAACAAGCATTGCAGAATTGCCACGGCTAGGGTCACAACACAGACAACTGCACACACGGACAGTCTGTTTCTTCTCAGATAACAGTCTTGCCTGTAGACTTAATTGAAGTTATTCTTCACTCCACAACTGCCCAGGAGTTGTGTGAAAGGAAAGTAGCAAGTAAGCAAAACACTTGATTGTGCTGACTGTATTGCCTTGTCAAAATACCAAAGCTCTGGTTAAGACACATATTTGGCCTCCATTTATTGTTAACAAGAAAATTGTATATCCAAAAAAAATGCAGAAACAATCCACACAAAAAAAAAGGAAACGACAGYGAAGGATGGTTTTGCCTGATTTTAACCTCAGAGTTAAGTCCAATTCAGGCATTACTTAGGATAAAGTGACAGTAATGAACTGACACTAGTTAACAATAGCTAGAAGTCAGGAAGAGCTGTGAGGAGGCTAAGTCAAATCGGGATTTTTGGAATAAGGCAAATGCATTYGAACTCCACTGAGCAGGTGCTATAGCTCTGTCTTTTCCATGTGGACTTACAAAGGTATATTCTTTTTGTAGTTTCTGGTCCAGGCTCCTTTCCACCACCCCCTGCCCCCCTTTTTTCTTTCTCATCTTCCTTTCAGCAGGCATCCTGACACAAAACGTCCCTGCTACACATTCTCTCATTGGGGATCAAGATGCCAAAAGCCTCGTATTAAAACCAAGTTTCCAGTTATAGTGCATACTCCCTTTTTCCAAGTTATTAGGATAGATGAACAAAAAGAGACTAAAAGTTAAATCAAAGACTGAAGATACTAAGAGCAAAGGATAAACTAAAAGTAGCTATTATTCACTCATGGTAYAAGAGGACTGAGCATAGGTGGTTAACGCAGAGTTCTGCTCTCTTTGGGAAAGCAGRCGGTCGGGGGCTCTTTTAGGGAACAGACTGCCAAGGCTGTAYACACAAATCTTCAAACAGATCCAGAAGCTCTATTTAGTATCTCCTAGAGTATTGTTTAGAAGSAAATCAAATAGTGATTTAAAAGTCTCCTTATGGAAAATGCTGAATAAAGTGATTTCTTCTATAAATGTATTCTGTCACTGACATGAATCTTTTGTTCTGTCCATTTCACAACATGAGAATTCTTCAAATCCATATCCACCTTTGTACAACCTTGTTTTGTTTCCCCCTTGATTTAAAATGTTTAAGTATTACCTCATGGTCACATCCTGAGCATATTAATGCCAATGAAAAGCTCCAAAGTTTTCAAGTAGATCAAAGATCAAACATCTTGGAATCAATGAGAATTAAGTCACTCACCTGGGTACTGGTTACAGCATTTGATTCTCATCTTTGTGAATTAAAAAGACCTCTTACATTAATACATTTTTTGATTAACCACTTGTATCTTAAGAGACTGTGTAGAAGCTCTAGTAGAGAGAGTAGTAGTAGAGATTTTTATTCATGTCTGGTGCCAAAAGGCCTAACTCCAAGGTTTGTATTTCTGTGAATTCATACATGCAAACTCATCACGCATGATGATGTTTGAATTTAAGTTAAAGTCAGTTATACTCAAAATGCTACTTTTGAGAACATTTTAACTCATCAGAGCTATTCTCTGGACGGACTCGGTTMAATCTGCTTTATTGGCTGGAGCCCTGATCCTGCAGGAACACATACTTAAGACTGTACCTGAACTAATCATCTTAATCAAGTCCTGAAGGAGCTGGTAAAAGCCTTGTGACAATCATTTTACTTGCTGTGCGTTTTAAATGCTKCTTCTCCTCACTGATGCAACTCCAGCTTCTCTCTGTGGGTTGCACTTTCCCATTGAAATGGGTTTGTCATGAAAATTAAGTGGAGCTTCTGGATGCCTTTGTGCAGATTCTCCTTATAAGAAAATAGATTCACTCATGATTAAGTTCAGACTGCATTAACATCTAGTTCCTCTGGAACATCCTTTATAATGTTACTTGGACTTTTTATTCACCTTCTACTAAGTTCTCTAGCCATCTCCATTAGTATTACCTTTTTGACTCAGTTGATCTCATTGTTGACATAAGCCTTTAACATAACGTAAAATTGTCCAGCTATAGGTGGGGTCAAACTCATTACCTGACTCTAGACTGTWATCCGTGTTGCGTTGGCTCCGGCCTGCCGGGTTCACCGTGAAATTGCCTGTGCCTTTTTTCCCCTGAACCGGTTTCTTTATTGCTGGYTTCACTAGTTTCTGAAGTTTGGTCATGTTGTTCCTTGCACTTTCCAGTGATACGTTAACATGCTGGGTYAAGTTCTTCAGGATGATCTCAGCTTTTATGTCAAGCACAGATTCAATAAGCTCTTTGAAGCCTCTCTGCAGCAGTGGGAYATCTGGCTGAGCAAGTTTAATTAGCACAGGAATACTGGCGTTCACTTTTTGGATGCTGCTGGTGGCATCCTGACAGAGCCCCCAGGCCTCGTAGGCAGTCCTATTCACGAGGGGCATGATGTTTGAAAAGCGGATAGACTTGGCTTCCAGGGCCTTAACCCTAGAACTCAGTGTCTGAAGCTCAAGTGAGACCATTTGCTCCTTCTCTGTCAAAGCAGCTTTGTTCCTTTTCAGCGAGAGACAGTTATTTACCAAAAACTTGGAAATTTTTGACTCCACGCTCTGGAGGCGAACCTCATGGTCCTTGGCTCCCTCAACAGAGTCCAGTAGCTTTTCCTCCAGGTGGTTGATATCTTGTTGCTGATTGTCCACTTTCGATGAAGTCTCATTTAAAATATAGTAAACTTGTCTGAAATGGTTGAGGATACTTGTATCAGATACATCATATGGAAGACTAGAAAGGGACTGAGCCACTTTTGAAATGACTTCATGCTTGTTCTTGTCTGGGAGCAGCACCTGGAGAGATTCATTCAACTGTTGGAAGTACGGAACAAGAGCCAGAAGGGTATCCAGCTTCTCGGCATTGCCACAGCAGACCTCAGTTTCATTTTGCAGAGCACTTAGGGTACCTTTCATTACATAGTTATCTTGAATAGAGTCAACAGCACTATTGATAACTATCATGGTCTTATTCAAACCGTCTTCTAGTTCCACGAAGCACTCATTAATACGGCTCTCCAGGAGTTCCTGGTAAGCCCGAGATTCATTGTTAAGTTCTTCCTGAGTTTGAGCAAGCTCCGTAATTGCTGAACTCATTTGGTTCGTGACAGTTGTCAGGTTTTCAAGCTTCTTCTTGATTGCTTCAGCTTCAATTTGTTGTTCATATTCTGAAGTCAGACTAAACGGTGCCCCTTGTTCAATCAAGGGCTGCAGAATCTCCATATCATAACACAAATCGTTAATTTGCTCATTCATTTTGTCCATTTTATTGTCCAGTGGAAGGATCAGGTCAGAGAGACTTCTGTTTAAGGCAAGAACSTTCTGCTGGGTTGCTGCCAGCTGTGTTTGGAAATCTTTTCTGCAGGCCRACAACACGTCATCACAGACTCCCCACACAGATTCTCTCTGGAACTCCAGTGTGAGGCTGAGATTACTGATCTTGCTATCCTGGACTCTCAAGTCATCATAGATCTGCAGCACCATCAGGTCCTGTGTCTTCACTTTCTCATGCAGCATGAACATGTACTCTGTCACGTTGTACTCCGCGACTTTATCTGCTGAGGGCATGTTTTGGCCTAGGGACTGTTCAGCTGTTAGCAGTCGTTCATGCACATCTTTCATTTCAGTAAGGGTCTTATTTAGAGATTCATAGTAAATGATGCTTCTTGACTCCTGATGCTCCAAGTTAGCTTCCAAGGATTTCTGCTTTASCTGTAGAGCTTTCATAGGCTTGTCACAAGTAAGGGTCATTTCCTCTTTCATCTGCACTATGTGGCTCTTCAGTTCTAGAATATCAAGCTTTGTTGGCCCACTGTCTATCTCCTGAGCAAGTTTTTCTTGGCTGTCATTCAAATGCTTGACTACTGCTTTTGCTCTTTCAAGATCTTCTGATAAACTAGACATAGACTTGAAAATTTGAGCCAAGTTTTCTTGCATTTCATTTTGAAACASTTTAAGCTGTTCTTTGACCACATCTTTGACCAATTCATTGATAATTCTGGATTTCAGACCTTTAAGAAAAAACAACAATCAAACCAATTCCATTAGTCAAAATCACCTACATGCACAACATGAGGAAACTCGCCCTGCAGCACAGAATTGAAAGGCAACAATAGTCCCTTTGGCTTTGCCATCCACGCAGCAATACGTTTGGACGTATTTAGGGGGCAGCTAATACTACCTGAAGACTTATCTCTCTAGTGCAATCAGTAGCAGTTTAGCTCCTGATTTTGAAATAGTAGATTTGGATCCTGCATATCCAGTACCARCTTCTACACACTGTAGTTCTCATGAGAAGCTTCTAGGAACACTGCTCTTAACCAACTATAGCAAGTGAGGGAATTTCAGTTTATGATCCATACTACAATGTTTCCCATTTAGTTTCAATTTGTTAAAGAGAGTCCTCCCCCCACACTTTCACTCCCCAAGAAGTGTCCATCAAGCTCCTGCATAACAACTTTGGGCTAACCAGCAATTCTGCTCCTCTTTAAGATCCCAAGATTTCTTTGACTTGTTCCCTAAAGGTAGCACCTATGTCCCATAATTTAATGTACTGCTGCACTCTTGTCACCTTTCTTTCCAAATCAGTGCTCAGGGTTCCTTTGCATCAAGCTTCTCATAAAAATTAAACATATTAAACCCTTTAACATTACAATGCCTTGATGCCCATCCATTCATATTAAAACAGTGTTGACAAAGGTAGAAATTCTCYTCTAGGCTTCATTCATTTTCCTCCCATTTTATTCTTATTACCTGGATTTTTGCCTCTTCTCTAAAATTAAAGAGCCAGTTCCAAAAGGGGAAATACATTCTCAGCAAGAATAAGAAAATTGCAGGAAATCACACCCACAAAATGTAGTGGTGGTAAATGCCTTTGCCACTTAGCAAAATTATTGCACCTCCATGGGGGCCCAAATCTAGTGGATTCCAAGTAAAAAAGGTTTTGCTCATTAAGCTGGAAAGAATTACAGTATTTTATCTCTATTCAGAGAACTCTTTTGAATTGTGTGGTTCCAGCTGGAAGCAGAGCTAGAGTAATTGATAATAGTTGCTTTTTAGGAACTGAGTCTCTTGATTGTGACTAGTAAAATAGACAGTAAACACCAGCAATGCTCAGGGGAGAAAAGTGTCACTCGCTCAGTGCTTTTTTCAAGCAGGGTATAATAGGTAGGTGCACTGAATCTGATAGCCTTGGAAAAGGTCACCAAAATAGCATCAAGCTTCTCAAGCAATACACTCAATCATTGTGAGTTGTGGTCATAGATGATTTAATGAATTTTACACAAAGTGTAGAAAACTGCCAAGTGAGAGAKAGCATTCAAGTTTTCTCAATTTTCTACTTTTATTACCATAACTAAGTCAACAACTCAAGATGCAAACATATAGAAGTGCACTCACACCTACCTTTAAGCTTTGTCATTTAACTTTGGGGGAAGTAAAAACAGTAAGATACCTGAAAACATAGGTATATTGGCAGCTGAGAAGTATCAAAAGATGGACGAAGAGCAAGGTAACTAACACAAGTGCTGTCTCTAATGATTGGGTCCTGTTACTTAACACTGCTGAAAAATACCCTGTGGTTTTAAGAGATCCACAAGTTCATCAACCAATCCAAAAATCAAAAAGTTTAATGACTACAAAAAGAGGCAAAGTTCCCCAAAGCCTTCTTTTAGGAGCTCATGGAATTTCTTCATCTGCCTCTCATCTTGATAGGAGGCATTATGCAGCAAGACGTCTTGCGCAGGAGCTATACCCTCCATTTATTCTGTCACTGAAGAAACCACCTTGCTCTCTCTCAGTCCTACTCTAAGTGAATCACAGACACTGTTTGGAACTCAGCTTCTGCTCTTCAGAGGATGTCCTTGTTATGAGGCAGGTAGACAATGACAGAGTACAAGTTCACTAGCAACTGTGGAGCTAGCTCACTTAACAGAAAATTCTGAAGAGAATTTCTGCTCTGGATGACAATTGGTGAAGTTCTTGGGTTGAGCTAATAATATATCCAAGCAAACTCATGTATGTAACTATCTTTCTATTGCTTATTTGGAAATAGCAATGTCCAAGCTACTTACCATCATTAAAAGTGTCCTGCACTTTTTATGACATGATCMATTTTAAAATTGAATTCCCTTGCTGGACTCCAAAATGGGTAATTACTTTAGGTCAACACATATTCCCTTTGCAGGTTCAACTATTCTTTAAAGGATGGTGTGCAAAGTTGTCTATGCACACAGAGGACCAAGTTACACATTCACTTGTAAATAATGTTTCTGACTTGGAAATGATTACTTCTCAATAGTTAGGTTCACTTTGTAAAGARTGTATACTGTTATTTTAATATCGAATGGAAAGAGTCCATTACAAGCTAGACATTAATGAAGGAATTAAGAAGGAAAGAATGAAAAACACCACAGAGTGAAGAGATCAAGAGACCAGATTATTTTCTCTACATAAGTGAAAAGTGAGACTGGTCTCATCACTTCTAATATTAACCTTCTTTGAATGCACATCAGGTTGTGCTAATGAATTTAAAGGAGCATATCATTTACTGCAGTGACTGTGGCCCTCCATCAACCGATGATGGATGTGGGACCAATGTCCATCTCAAAATGAAAACAAGAAATAAAGATTTGGTGAACTGTATAATTTATTCACACAACAGCTCTCAGGCCTAATGAAGCTTGATACAAATCTAAGGACCCATTAGAAATTCTGTGATAAGAAGGTAAAATAACCATGCGAGTCACAAGMAGCAAATGGAAAGGAAATGAGGAACCCTGAATAGCACAGAGCCATTACGGACTTATTCATGCTTCAGAAGGACAGCAGTAGCGGTAGGGAAGTTGTGACACCTTTTCCTTCTAGTCAGCTTCTATGCAAGCAAGTCTAGCAAGTCTGACATGTCTGTGCCGGAACATGCTGCACACCTGTACCCACCCAACCTACTAACTTTAGGATGCTCCCTATCCACTCCAAGTGGAGCAGAGTGATACTCAGTGCACAGGAACTACCACCGCCCCCTTGACATTATATAAGCTTCTTCTGACATGTTCTTCAAATATGAACTTGGTTCTCCCCTCGTCCAAGCAAGGAAAAGCTGTATTGGAGTGCCCACAAGAGTGAAGGAACACAGTTGATAGCAGCATTTTCATTAGAGTTACTTGATTAGAAGACAGGTTGACAACATAAATCAAAACACTAGCAATTGGAGATTTCTTCTAAGCAGGTAAAAAATAGGACATGGCAGATAAAAGCAATAAAGGCTTAAAACACATATGTAGGCAAGCAGGAAGCTACTCTTCTCACACCATGCATTTTAATTAGAGGTCAGAGCCAAAAATGTGGCTAGGAAACAGATAATCAGGGGCAAAGGATGCAGGAAAAGACCTTTTGGAAGAGCATGAAAATGACAGCTAGAATGAGTAAAATAGAAAAAAAAAGAAGGCAAACAAAGCAGGAGGCAAATGGGAACTATTCTATGACAAATTAAATGTATGCCCAAGGGTCAAGAATGCCATCTAGCAATATGTGGAGAGGTGAAAGGGAGTCACAGAGAGCGATGGGATAAATGTGATCGAGGGTACAACAAGAGAGCCATCTGGCCTGCAGCCCAAGCAACAAAACAGACAGAAGAGGACTGAAAATACAGGAAATGGCACCACATTTGATGGATTTGAAGGAGACAAAAGGACTATTTTTATTTCAGTTTAAGTTTRATATCAAGAGCTCCATTTCAGGCAAAATTCCAGCATAAAGAGAGGAAAAATACTGAGAAAATGAATTCAGTCCAGAGATGTTCGCTAAGCACATTTTGTGACTGAATAATAACTAGCTCTAACTAGAGGATTCAAGAAGAATGGGTCTCCAAGTCTGCTGCCCAGGCGCAGATCAGCCTTTCACTCACCAGCAATTTTTTACCTACCTGACAAAGCAGCAGTAGTTTTCACTCGAATGTTTAAGCTCACGGTTACAAATCCTGAGTAGAGTTAAACTATTACCACAGAGCCTAATTATTCAGGAGGGCGGTTGTAATGTTATTAACATAGCTACAGAATCCCTTAAAAGTTCCCCTGCTTGTGTTTTATGTATGAAGGAATACAACCAAGCAAACACTACCTCACTTAGCAGTCATCAAGTAAACCAGAAACAGATTAGAAGATTTGCAGAAGCTGTAAGCAAAACAAAATGTCTCACTAGTGACTTAGGTTGCTACATAAATAATATAGCACAAAATTATTTTTGTCACTATCATTAACAAGTTTAAGAGAAAAAACTCTATTATGGTATTAAGTTAAGGAAGCTCTCTGCACAAGTGCCAAACAATAGAATAGGACAATAACAGTGTGAACATTTTTTTTTTCCTGGCACCTTTAACTTAGTGAGTGATTATATTCATTTACTTTTCTTACCCTTTAGAAAAGGCTGGAGGTCTCTGTCCTTATCTTCATTGATTTTGCCTTCCAGAGAGGCAAGCATCTTGCTCACATCACTCATGGCAGCAGCAACCTTGTCAACCTTCTTCTGTAGAAAACTCAGTTTCATGTCCTGGTTGCTAATCTTCTCGTTCAGTTTATGAGTAAGTGCTTGGTCAGAAAACATGAGAGGGTAAAAAACACCATTAAATTGTGTGCACGTTTTGGGGCTCAAAGTATAATTGACTTGAGACATTCGCTCAAAGTAGAGTGAAAAGTTTCTGAATTATTAGCCATGAGTGAATTATCTCAATTTTTGTCATGTATCATGTATTAGTGACATTCAGCAGCACAGCAGTGACTAATTACTGAAGCTTCTGTATCCATTATAAAGTATTTATAATTCTAGAAGAGTACTTGGAATGCTTAACATACTTTAATCAGCATAATGTCAGTCTTCCTCTACCTAGCACCCTACAGGGGATTCAGTTAGCTCTCATTTATTCCATCTCCTTTAATATCATCACAAAATCATTAATTTTTACTTACCACTTATAAGATAACAACTGCATGAATTGGCAAAGCTCATGTGAAAGAGCACATGATCTCTTCAGTGTTGAGGTCAAAATAAAAACTAGCTCAACACAACAGCAGAACAGAAAAAATGCCTGAAAAGCATCTAATAAATGACTAGTGAATTTTTGTCTCACTTTAAAAAATCCAACTTGTGAAGTCCATTCCATTTTAAAACGTGCACAGGATTTTCCAGACATCTGTGGTCTCTGACATAAGAAGGGTTGGATGGATGTTTTTAGGCTAGGTATGGTCAATAAGGCCTTGATCTTGCAAATCACAGCACTACATGATTTGAGGCATCCCTGTCAATTTTAGTACTAACAGGCATGAAACTCAACCCAAGAGTTTTAGATGTTGAGAGAATTAAATGCTCTACAAAATCTCTTTGATTCTTCCAATGATTTAGCCTAATGGCCTGCTTTATACCCATAATGATACCCTGCATGTTCAGAACTGTGCTATGAATTAACATTAACTGCAAGGCAAGGCWTCTTTCAATAGTGCATGCTAATATATCCTGCTGTACATGTATTGCTATTATCTTATGTTGGTTTTCATTATAACAGGATCCTTCACCATAGCAGTGAACATTTATAATCACAAATAACATAGAAGCATAGGAGCATAATGAGAACAAGCTGCATGTAAAAGGGCATATCTTATGACTTGATTTTCCTTCTTCAAAATTCTAGTAGGCAGAAAGCAGAGAGATTCATCTCAGTAACCTTCTTGGAAACCAACAAAAAAMCCGACAATACATTAAATGCACCAAGCCCATACAGTCACATGCCAAGATCCACAGGAATACTCTCACATTGAGATATTTTGGTTGTAAAATTATTAATGGRGGAACCTGGTATCTGCTTTCCACTCTGCCCATCCAGGGTGTCTGCTGCCATAAGGGCAAAACTGTGCTAATGACTGATTTTACAAGTCTGGCAATTCTCAGCTTTGCTCAGGGTCCCCACGAGAACAAGCAACAGCTCTGCGTCCTTTGTGTGAACACTCTTCATCATAGCACTGTGCTCTGACTAGGAGGAAGGTCTAGGTAGTTCTGCTCCTGCTCAAATCRTACTGAGATAAGTTGAAGTCATTACTGGCCCAAGGCACCATCACCAAACCTGGTAACCACCATCTGCAGGGTGCAGGACCTTCCTCACTTGCATTTCTGTGCCTTCCTCTTGAAGGGAGGGGACAAGYTGCATGAACCAACCTGAACATCTGGTCTGTGTGACACAGCTGCATAGTAGGAGCTCAAAAGGGAATCTAGCTCAGTGGAGCAACACACCAGGACTGGTGGAGAGGTCTGGGCTCAGACAGCACTTGCAAGGCTTGTAAACAGAACAGGAATCTCTCATCCAATCTCATTAAAAATCACTCAAAGGCAATTAATGCAGAGCTCTGACATGCCAATTTTCAAGTCAGCTCTCCGAGCAGAAATGCTACTAAAAAAAGGCATGTTTACTTCCATGCCATATCGATGGCGCTCACTATCATATGGGTCCTGATAGCTTGGCAACTTCCAGTGCTAAGGAACTTGTTATTTTTTTTCCTCCTTCCATTTAAGATGGCCTTTCTGCATCTCCATCCTGCAGTCTTTCCCATCCCAGACTAAACTTGCTCATTTTTCCTTGTCTGTTACTGAAGAATAACACATATATGGCCATTAACAGACCCATCTACTCTCTCTTTAGAACCACAAGTCTGGATTCAGACTCTTCACTACATGCACGAACACTGCACTGAGCTCATATCTACAAATGGAACATATAAACCTAAATGTAGTTTGCCTCATTATTTGGACCAGTTGTGTGAGGGACAAAAACTGTARAATGTAGAGTACAGAAGAGGCTAGTGTAGACATCTATAATCCAAACACCAAAGGATCAGAAAAGGAAGGTAATGGGGAAGTTCAAGGAAGCTGCCTGTTTACCTGAGGGTCTTTCACCTGCTGTTCCTCTTGGGGCCCTCACCACACACACTACCCAAGCTTATTTGCTGCTATATAAATAATATAGCCAAATCATTTACAGTTTTCCACAAAACCTTATTTGACAAATGCAGTTTCACTCACTGTAGGTACATATTTTACAAGTAGAGAATGTTTTTCACATTTTCTTATTTCTATTTCTTGTATTTCTTTTGTTACTTTATCACATKATATGCTCATTATTAGCAGCTCTCTGAATACAAAGGCTTTAGAACTAAATCACCGTGCATTACCAACATCTCTACATCCTTGAAAATAAACCTTCAGGATATACTGTCCCAAATATATTGGAGTCTATCAATTACTTGACTTCATCTAGCTCATATGTCTCCTCATGTTTCTTTATAGGGAATGCTTGATATTTGACTTCTTAGTTAATTAGACTGATCTCACAAATCACATTATTGTTTCTGCTTCCAGTTTAGTGAGTGTGCAAACATGTCTGGTGTGAACAAAATTCTCTTCCTATGAATGCTTATGCAGAAAAATGAAATTAATTTTCTGGAGCATTTGTGCTGGTAAACTTTAAATCACACAGATGGTAATGGAAAATAAATATAAAGGGAAATAAAGGGAAAGAGCACACCCAAAAACTCAAGAGACAGAAGCAGCAGCTTTTCATGCAGCAGTCGCCTAAGTTAATATCTCAGGGGAAAAACCTTGGGCTAAAAGCATTATTGTCACTGACCAGCTCCAACAGTGCAGAACTCTACACACACAAAAACATCGATGAATATGCTCCAAAACCTTGAAGTCTAGACAGTGGTAAACACAGGAGTGGGGAGATGAATGCTACAGTTAGACATGATCATATAAACATTTGCTATAATTGTTTCATCATCCTCAACTATTCTGTGATTCTTGGATCATCCTACAGTAGCTGAAAATCAAGTTGAGCTACCCTGGCCAGAGTTGGAAGAGTCACCACACAGTACCAATTTCAGAAATAYCAATCTTATCAAAATTGATTCTAACAGCAATGATCATGTCTTCAGATAATATAATTAACTCCAGTTTCTKGTATGCTGCCATGCTCAGGTATACGGCTACTTCAAGATATGTTACTCTAATGTGAATTCATTTGTTCCATCCAGTAATATAATGATTTAAGTCTCCTTATGCAGCATTATTTTCACTATTTTTATTAGCTTAGCTATAAATACTCTAACTGCTGAACTATAAAACCAGTTTCTTATCCCTAACTTCCTCAGAAATGAACTACTGAAACATAACTACCAGAAAACCCAAACATTCTCTTCATGCAAGTCTCTTCAGCAGGCAGGGATTTTTCTTAAATTATTTTTGCAGTGATCCGAGTCACATGCTCTGAAGATGACAAAAATAATAAGAGCTGACCTTGCTCGCTGGGGTCCTGGGYAGCTCCTGATGCTCTCTCACTGACAGTTATGCTGCTTTCAGCCTGGTTGCTATGTATAAGCAATTGCTGTTGAGCTGAAAAAAGAACAAAGGAAAAATACAAAGAAAAACAAAGGCAACACTGAACATGACAACTGCCTTCTCTCTATTCCATGCCATTTCCAAAGTCTAATTGTTTGCAGTGATTTTGGTGTTACCCACTKAGTTTATCTCTAACATACTGTGGAGCCAAAGTGATGAAGATAAAGGTGAAGGGAAAGGTTTTCTAAGGTGCCTTCCTGAGATTCTAGTTGCTGGCAAATTGCAGGGGTKGGTGTTAATACTCAAAGGTCAAAGCTTGCCTTAGAGCAAGCAGAACTCAAAAWCTGCCCGGGCTAAAAATGCTTGATATTATTAGATCAATATAAAATAGCACTAAAATACATTCAGCATACAGACTGTCAGCTCCAAATCTGATTAAATGTTTTCCATAGGTATCACATTGGCTAAGTTTGTTGAAATTGATTTTTTGTGGATTACACAGAAGGTCAACCCCAGAAGCTGCTCACGGGAGGCTGCAGTGACATTACGTCTCTGCAGCACTCCGGGAAAAAATTACAAAACACAATCACATTCCAAGAAATGTCATTGGAGATTTGCAACCGATTGGAGTTGCARAAGGTCCCAGAGAAGTTCACAAAAATAGAGGCAAACTATGTCAGTGTTGAAGCTGGAGCATTTATACACACGCACACAAAAGAACTGGTGGGGCTGGGAATCAAAATTCAACTTCCACCCTCCTGACTTCCTTCTCTAATCATTAGTCTTAACTCTATCCTCTTTCAGTAATGCTGAACAAAATGAAACAGGTAAAAAGCATGCAGTAAATGCGCTGGTATAAATTCATACTAATAAAATCATACAAATTTCCATTCATACCAATTTGTATCTGTTCAGTTCACAAAGCCTTTTTAAGTGGATATTCTTCTATAGCAGGAGCCGATCTAAGGGATTCCACTTCAACTGATACAGTTTCTACACTMAAGTTTATAACTGCAACAGGTGAACTTGATGTGGGGACACTGCAGCCCAAGCACTAAGAACCTAACCTGGCTATCATGTGAGTTTCCAAGGAAACAGAATGAGATGCTGAATCAAGAAATTTGCTACATAGCATCAGCTTCTTGGCAGTGTTTAGAAGGATCAATAGATTATACTTAGGGATGATATGTTTGAGGTTGTAAATTAATGAAAGAAGAAAGAATTAGGACAGGGACTCATCACATTAAATGATTATACGGACTGGAATTCTTACAGCATATATAGCAGTAGACTGGTTCAACAAAAACAAAACATCAAATGTTTACAATTTCAGCAGCTTCTGTTACATTTCTGTGGCCACAATTGTTGACAGGAGTTTAACATCAGCATTCAGCCCACCTCCTTACAGAGGATTTWTCTGTTGGTGATGTGATGATACCASCTATGACAAGGGAGTTGGTTACTTGCCTGCGATAAASACCAGCCGATCAATGTCATTTTATTGTTCCATTTACCAGCTTTTCCRGCCCTCACTCCTTCCCCACCCCGCRTATCTACCCCTTAGCATGCTGCATACTGAGGCTCTCTATATTATACATACTATACATTATCCATCCTAGCTTTAATCCCTCCCTCTTRGGTCACGTGCCTAATCCACAGCTTCAYAGCACAGAACTCCAAAGCTCTTAGGGTCCCTTTTATTCACTTGTAGAGTTTCTAAAATATTTATCACCACATGCTTGCTTTTCTAATGCTTTAAACTGTCCAGGTAACTTAGCCTCTGTAAAACAAGAGGCACTGACATAGCCTTGTTAGAGCAAGCCAGCAGTATCGCTGATGCGTTACCCTGCTTTGAACACAAGCAGGGACTGCAGCCCCAAATGTGCCTGCACATTCCCTTGCAAAAACAAGACAAACTGCAATATTGGACAACTATGGAACAACATAACCACGTGGCAAAAGTACTGCTTAGACAACCCACAGAAAAATCAGTGTAGCCCATTATGAAACAACTGCAGACCAGTCAATGGCAATATAGCTTCTCTTTGYATTAAGTTGTTAAAAAACATTCATCTAATACACCTCAACTGTTTTCCAAATGAGCCACCTTGAGACAGTGGTCACCACCCCAGAKGGTGATTAAGTCTAAGGTCCTGTCACTTATTGGTCCTGCCACTGAGATCCCCATCCTGGATAGGAAAGAGCAAGAGATATGATAAGATGACCAAACTGAATCTCCAGTACATGTATTCCTTATGCTAGATATAGTAAATAGATGGCTTACATTTGAGCACATTTAATAACTAAACATGCTACTTCATATAAGTAAATATGCTATTTACTTTACATGCATTACATGTATGTGAACATGCTATTTCAGTGTAAGCTAAAGCTTCAGAAAACTAGTTAGACTTATGAGTCTCTTACAGGTCCTACTTAAAATGTAAAAAAAACAAAAAAAATAACACCCCTCCCCTGTATTTTGCAAGTGCTGAACCATGAAAGGTGTTCCTGTTCCTCCAGGAATTCCAGAGTATTCAGCACTTCCTATGCACAGAGAAATCCTATGTTAGGCTCCTTGTCCTCAATATATTGCCCTAGATATATAATTTGTTGTCCCATGTATTTTTAAACACGTAATAATCAAAATAATGTCAGGGAATATTAAAAATATGGAAATGGGATCTTTTTTCCGCAATATATTTTTGATGAAGCAGTAGCAGCCAAAGGGGAAACACTGGGGGAGTCGGGGAGTTCCCTCRCACTCTGCCTTGCAGCCCCCGGGTGTTGCACAGGGAGCCCCGACCCCGGTGCGCGCAGGGAAGGCGCCCGCCCCCGAGCAGGACGTTTTGGAGCCACGTGCTGGACCGCGCGCGGCACCACGAGCCGGCAGGACAGCGCCAGCAGCGGCTCCGACCCCGCCAGCAGCCCCGGGAAAGGGCCRCGCGCTCCCAACCGCAGCAGGCAGCAGGGAAGTGACTCCAGGCRCGTGGAGTCACCGCAGCTTCCCCCATGGCACTGCTGACCTGGCACGTGAAAATGCATATCCTTCCTTCTGAAACCCTTTGGCACATGAAACTGTACGTAGACCATACAGGCATGAGCAAAAAGAGTTCTTAGACCTCCCAAGACACACTTAATAGACATTCRCTCTGGAGTGACCAAATGGAAAGTTTAAATAATCTGCATTCTCTAAAAAAAGAAATGTGATGAATGGTGCAGCTCAGAACTCATAAAGACTTGGATTTCAACATTTGATATTCCTGTAACAAATTTTGTCKAATGTTTCAGATGGTATCCAATTTACCTGCTTAGTTCTAGTAGTATTTTTACTAAGTAATCTATGCCGACATCGTTCCTCGTTTAACACCACACTTTGGTACAACTCCATTACCCACTGAGCTAGGATCCACGTCACCCCCATTGGGTCACGGGCCCCCACACATCCAACAGGGTTGGAGCCCACAATTTGAAGCCATCTCTTCGCAGAGGCTCTAATCTCCACTAYTATGTTACCTGCAGAAACCTTTGTAACCAAGCAATTGCAAGAAGGACACCAGTCCTAGTTAACAAACATCTCATYGCTATCAGATGGTGACTATATTTTTCCTGTTTAGACAGTCACAGTGTAGTCACTGAGCACAATAACTTGGAGAGAAAACCAGAAGGAGTTTCTACCCTGGTGGTTGTTACGACCAGCCCATATCATCACAGGGRTGCTGCCCCAGCCAGCAGAGCACCCGTTGAGGACATCCCAGCTCAGGAGCCAAGGAGCAGGCAAACAGCCAGGCTGGTGTCTGGCACAGAGGCCAAGGGGAGGACACAGCAGAGCAGCACGTGTGGAGCTGCTCCCGCAGCCAGGCCTGCTGGGACCCCAGCTGCCGCCTGTGCTAGCTACAGTGCCACAGTGGGAACAGACCAGGGCAGCGCTGGTGGCCCCTCCTGCCAAGAGGCCACCTTCTAGCAGCAGAAAGAGGAGGATTTCTGACATAACACCTTTCATCCCAATCTCTTTAGGCACTTCTACAAGCATTAATTAAATCTCCCAGTGCCCCCGKGAGATAAGTGTGATCTCAATTTTCTGTMAGAGTAAACTTGGGCATGCAGATAAGTGACTTGAACAAGTTGTTCAGCAAGTCAGAAAAGGTTTGAGAAAAGAAACCATGAGATCTATTTTCAAACTCATAGCTGTAACACACTCCATGACATATAATCCTTTTTCTCTTATTTTTACACTACATCCCCACAAACTATTATATATCCTCTCCTGACCCATGTTTCCCTGTTGTTTTGATGATATCAATTACATCAATTCTTGTCTCCCCTCCACTTTTTAGGTGATATTAAACCCACTTGTCCTAATCCTTGTGCATTTTTCCCAAGCCAGCCTTTCAGCCATTTGATCCTCGCTCACTGGACAGCCTTGCKCACTGAGCCCCACACTAACAGCTGACTCCATGCTTAGCTGCACAGGAAAGAATTTCGTGCCTGCTGAGCATCTGTCTCCTGCATTGATATTTCCCTCCTGGATGTGAATAACAGCGATTTCTCTTCATTCCTCTATATTAATTTTTAATCACAGCCTCTACTTTGCCACTGCTGATTGAATTCCCTACCACATCTAATGGCCTCTCTTGTAATATTCATTCATTTAAAGTGTGTACGCTGATGCCATATCTTATTTTTCAAGGGCAGCCTGTTTAAGTCCAGGAGCAAAGAAATAGCTATTATACATATCTTAAACRACAGTACATTGCCATATGCTTGATCACCAGGGCAAGGGTAAAACACTCCATTTCATCTGAAAAAGGCACAATTATTCAAGGATCATGCCTTACACCATGTTAAATTCTGTCACTGTTGAACAACATGCTTACCCAATTCATAAAGAAACAAGATTGGCACATTATTTTAATCACATCTAAAGATATTGYTAGAATCTGAATATGAAAGCCAAAAGCATTATAATGGTGCAGATTTTTTATAGCAAGCATTCACTSGAGGATCTACATTTATCATCTCCGAGCCTGTAATGCTCAATAACARAAAGGTCACCAGTATTGAACCGTTGAATGCAAACTCCATATTTTGGCATAACAGTCAGGTTCAAGATGAAAGATTCTTTTTAGAATAGAAAAAAGGAACTCTTGATCTAATTTGGGAATTCATGCAAGATGCACAGTCAACATCCCAAACGGTTTTAGCCTATTCTGCATTTTTKCCTAGCTTGCAATTAACAAAGAGCCATACCCATTTCAAGCAGASCCATTTACTCTCAAATCACACCATTTCAAATCAGGACTCACTCACTTTTGGGCTGACAGTTTTGTCCACTGTGCCCAGGGCAACACTTCCACTCCAGGGACGTCACTATTTTGTGTTTGATTCTGTAGGCTTGGAGCGTTGCTGYCTGAGACCTGCAAAACAAAAACATTTTCCAGCTCCTCTAGGTAACTGCAGAGGAGCTGCCGGATACATACAGAAATACCTTATATGTTCTATCATGTGAGCTGTACTCTAATTGCTTTAAAGTAAAAGCTTRGGGCTTGGTGTTTCAATAGTAACTAGAATTTTCAAGTAGCAGTCTCTCTATCATCTGGATATTTAAAGAACCCAATGTTTATTTCATCGGGCTCCTTCCCTCATCAAGTCCAACCTTTTTTGGAGGTGCTAAATACTACCAATTGTTATGCAAGATACTAYTGACTAAACTGGAGAGACAGAGCCAAAAAATTAATGTGAAATCCTGGCTCCTGTGAAATCAGTGATTAAGCCTCTGCTGCTSTCTGTGTAGGACTAAGCTTTTCACAAGGGCTTTACACCTTGTAAGTTGATTTTAAAGAGATTCTACACACATCAAACTCAAAATGTGGGCTTATGCAGTCCGCAAGCCAGCTGAAGGATGTCCAGCTGTACAGTCAGAAGGCTTCCGTTGCTASTATCAAAATAACTGGACACACAAGAAAAAGCAACAGCAAGCATGCTTGCCAGTTAGTAAGTTAAAGACTAAATTAGAATAAAGAATATCATACAGTTCCAGCAGCTGCTAAATGCCATTATGGAAGACACATTTAAAAACCAACAAAATGGCAAGCTAAAAAATGCTACAGAACCTCTGGACTCTCAATTTCTATTTAAATCATTGCAGAAAGAATCTAAATTTCAAGACCACTGCCAGCTATATCACACCAAAAAATATCTTCCTAATGAATTAMAATTTGCTAGGTTGCTTTCCACTGCAGTTAGTTTCCCACCTTTMCACAAGGGATGCAGTCTTACCTTTAAGTTTACAGCACCTGGCAGGAGCTTTGCATACGCCCTGTCATCTTTAGCACCAAGAAAAGCCTTTTTCAATAGYAACATAACAAGAAAGAGAAAAGGTGAACTGAAAGTGGGAGCTCTTGCCAATTCCCTTCTGTCRGGATAATCTTCCAGGTGTTCCATACTTGATATTAGCCCAATCCATTCCTAAATGGACTCATAAAACCTCAAGTATTCATGCAAAGAATTAATCAATAATGGCTCCTCCATTTTACATTTTTTTTAATAGACAAGCCCCAGAACTGTATACAAGAAATTTCTTAGAAACACCTCAAGAAGCYTTTTTGTTACCAAAATCAACATTATTCTAAAGATCAAATAGGGGAGAGGGCCAAATTGCAATTGCTGGACATCACAATTGAGGGATTGTTCTTGGCTCCAGGTCAGAGTCCCTAAACACTACAGCTAAAATATTCCAGGTTTCACRTTAAAGCTTTAACTTAGTTCTGCCATACTACCTAGACAACAATTCCCAAAGCAATCTTACTGACTGGTGAGATGCTTTTGAAATTAAGAGACAAATATTTCACAATTTGGGTTCTGTTGCTGTTTCAAGCTGCTATTTTCCAGGTTCATATTTAAATCCAACCTCCTTTACTGAGGGCAGCACATATCTATGAATGCAATGAGACACCCAAACCACAGAAGACARCACAAATGTTCAGCACAATCTTTATTTACAAGTTAAGTCTGGGCCSATTACTCTCCTAGGTTTGCTGCATCAGCAACAAAGATCTAGCAAAGATAAACATCCCAGCATATAAATAAGAACATTTAGGCTGTTTAGGGGAAGCCTTATGCTCTGACAATACACAAATCGGAGAAGCTGCAGGCAGGAGGGGATATTCTTTCCCACATGTACTTTCAATGCTTGCTGCRTCAACTGCTTTCTTGCAGGATATCAAAAGATGCAACCAGCAGTGGAATCACTTGAAGGCTTAACACAAACCAGAAAATGCCAGAGATTGGGACACCCCTGGAGCATTTCCCAGAGAAGCTTTTATGTCATGTCTGCCCCTTATTAAAATGCRACCTGAGGTGGGTAGCCTTCTCTCCACTCCTCTCTGCACTCTCSTTGCACAGGAAAAACCCAGGTAGGAGTGTGGGAACACCAGGAACCACAAGCCACTCCAGCAGGCTCCAAGCTGCCTGATCTGAGCTAAGTAAATGCACCAGGCCACCTTCTGCACTTAAGAATTGCATGGAGCTCAAGAGATTATACAATTTAACTACACCAGCTTTATTTTATAAACTTAGTCCTATATACAAGATAAAGGGAGAAGACAAGACACAACTGTATTTTTCATTTGACTGTGTTAATTCAAAATCATTCTTGTTTTCACTTTAAGTCTCATCTGTCTGTAGTCAGTTGATGATAATTACAATTTTTGCAATACTCTTYCTTGCCAGTTCTACATACCTCTGAGCACAGGATCCAGCCAGCCAAGTGCAAGGCTTGGCTCTGCCTGATGAGAAAGTTTCCAGGTTGTCCACTACTACTGTAGGTACAAGTCTGGTGTGGACATAAGCACACCAGCTCCTGTGGGAGACAAAGCAAATAGCATACAAACATTATCTGCCAAAACATGATAAAGACAATAGTTTGAAAAAAGATTAATCCCAYAAATAAGGGATAGAAAAATATGAAAATTAAGTTTCATTTCTCTCAAATTGCTAGAGTAGTCTTGCCCAAGACATTTAGTCTTTGTGCTTCAGCTAGCCACAAAGAAAAAAACAGCTCATCATTTTTTCTACCTCTGCATATTTATATTGCCAATTTAAATCTTTCTTTGTAAATGTTTGTACTCAGTACTTTCTAAAGAGGCTTTAAYAGACTGCAGTAATAACAGGTCTACATACCCATAACTATCCCTCCTATTTTTCAGACRCACATACCTACTTGGCCTCCCTTCCCCAGGCAGGACCGAGTACATGGAGATTGCAGAGCTCTTCTGCACTGCCCTCTGCAGCCCAAGCCAGACTCAGCAGGAACACACCACAGCTCCCTGCCAGACTCAGCCTCTGCACCTTCCCCTCTTCTCCTCCTCCCACCAAAMTAAGCCACATACCAACTGATAAAACCCCACTGCAGGACACAACCTGAGCACTGGCAAGCATAAGGCCAATTTTTGAAAAGATTAAGGAGGCTGCAAGAATTTACAAGCTGTTAAATCTGATTTCAAAATCAGGCACGCTGGTAAGAGCAATAGTGAAGAACAGAATTAAGTGGTAATTAATGGCATAATGGCCAGTAAAAGATTTTGTATGGCAAAAACATGCCACAAAGGTATTAGCATTCTCCAAGTCATCAGCAAGTGGCTAAAGGGGAAACTCCAGAGGCTTCTAGCAAGGCCACTCACCAAAAGTCCTTAATGAAGTACATAGCTGAATAATGAAAAACATTATGTACTACTGTAGATTTGCAAGTCATTAACTGAAAGCAGACAGACCTAGTCAATTCTCAAGAAAGGGTTTTATCAGCAAAATCCCACCTGAATATGTAACAGACATACTCAATGATGGGGAAAGTAGTCCAATAGCTTTCTGTACACAAGATCACTTGGATAAGTCCAAAACTGATGACAAAAATGCTGGAATCTCATGATACTAAATTGCCAACTAAGTGGCAGAAAAGAGTCACAAAGCAGGCAGTGCACAAGGGCACGTTTATGCKTACAATAAGACAACGCTCATATGAACCAGCTACAAAAACCAGGTTTTAGAGCCRTTGTGAGCATCTTGTTGAATATTTCAAATGGGTAGTTTGCATTATTCAAATTAGCATGTCAACTGCTTGGAATTATCACAGATTCACAGAATATTCAAGGTTGGAAGGGACCTCTAGAGATCATCTAGTCCAACCTTCCTGCTCAAGCAGGCACACCTGCAGCATGTGGCACAGGGCGGCATCCAGGCAGGTTTGGAAGACCTCCAGAGTAGAAGACTCCACAACCTCCCTGGGCAGCCTGTTCCACTGCTCTGTCACCCTAACAGTAAAGCAGTTCCTCCTCATCTGCAGACAGAACTTCCTGTGCTCCAGCTTGTGGCCATTACCCCTCATCCTATCGCTGGCCACCAGTGAGAACAGCTTGTCCTGTTCCTCCCTGCATTCTCCCTTCCTGAACTTATATATATATTAATCTTATCCCCCTCTGAGCCTTCTCTTCTCYAGAGAAAAGAGAAGGCTCAGAGAAGGCTTATGAATGAAGAACAGAGAAAAAAACAGAAACCACTACTCTTTCAGTACATGAATGCTCGTTTCCTGTACAGGAAGTTCTTTAACTCACATTTTGAATAGAGAACACAAGTTTTATTCCTGTATCCTAGAAGAAAGATTCAAATTGAAAAGATGGATACAGGTGGAAAGGGTAAGTAAACTACTAGAAAAAAATCTCTATGAGATGTTAAGCAGGGCTTGACTTTTTCAACCTGGAAGATCTGTGGGACAGGAAATCAGGAAAGTCATTATTTACTCTCGGTCATAACACAACATCAAGAGGTATGGAAACAGACAAGTCTAAAATGAACAGGAAAAAGTGCTTTTCATTGAACTAGAACATGAGCCAAATTTGGATGTTGTAGAAGACAAAGCAAGAACAAAACAGGTAAGGATTTCATGAAAAAGGATTCTTATGGTTCTTAGATGTAAGGATACAGGTATAGTCTCTAGTTCACCCCATCCCTTAGCTGCAGGCAGATTGGAAAGCATGCTGAAAAATAGCATYGCATGTTTATTCTCTCATCTCTCCYCCTCATAACCATTTCCTGGCTTGTACTTACAGAGCACTACTGATCTGGCCATTCCTGGGGTCACACGTCATGCCCCTGTCCATGCTGAGACATATTTAGTTTTTGACCAAGCAACCAAGKGCTAAGTTCTGTATGACTGGTGAACCTGCCAACACTTCTGCACCACTTGCAGTACCTAAAATGTGCAAGAACAGCAAGCTTGCCTTCTACTGCCACACATGGACCACACTATTTACTGCAGTTCTGTTTCATAATTAGGTAGAGGGGAAAAGAATATATATATTTGCATTACCCATGGAACCCTAAAAATGAGTATTTTATCTCACCATGGAAATCAAAAACAGTTGCTGAAGTGAGCTCTGTTTACTTAATTAGCATTGCTACAGACTTGCACTGCTCCAAGTGAGAGCAGGAATTACCCAAGCGCCTGCTTTTGCCTTCTGAGGCCCCGTGCTCTACTCACATCAGATTCAGTAGGGCTTTATTTGGACAAAAAACTTTCCTGTGAGAACCTCAGGATAACCTCACAAGATGTTAAGGGAAACCAYTCCAGTGAACCTGTAGGTATTTGTCATCATACCAGGCTGCTCTCTTATACAAGACACATGGTTCAGTYGATGAATAATGCATTCCACGTGAGAGTTTTTCTTATTGTTATATCTTTGATCAGATCTCACCCACTCGCCCTCTAGTTCCTCGAGAGTTTCCATTAGGATAATTCTTTTAACTGTATATAAGGAGTCCGGATTTTTTTCCGATGCTTCTTTTCGGTTCTTAGTCCTCTGGTTATGCCCTTTTCTCTAGTCTCTATATTAGAAACACCATGACCAAGGGCTTGCCAAAGACACAATTCACTCTGAACCATAGTATTAAAGACTCTGTCAAAGTCAAAGCCACCTTAAGGTGTTTAATGGACATAAAGCAAAGAGCATCGAAAGGCTATTTATCCCTTTTAAGTCTCCCAAATAKATAAGGTTACCTGCAGTAGCACTGKGGTTGGTGCATACAGCTCACATACAGTCTCCTGTAAGCTGCAAGCATTGGCTATTAATAGCACTAACTCAAGAATCACATCTTCAGAAGAACTTGATCAACAGCTCAGGACACAAATTAAACAACAGGGAAGAGAGCATAATGATCCACAGCAGCACCTCCCCRATGATAAAACAGGTATCTCTTCCCATTCAGCAATCAGAACAGGACACCCTAAGGCAGCTGCTGGACTCCAAACAGTGAGCAGCATGACCCAAAAACCCAGCTCTTCCTAAGCACTTTCTTGCTCACTATCARGGAGCAGCAGATGTATGACTACCACCTCAAAGAAAGCAAGTGGGAAGCCCATTGGGCTACAACATAAGCCAGACACGAAGCTCACTGAGAGGACCCAGTCCCACAGCACCTGAGCCAAGTGAGCAGAACCGCCCCATAACAAACACTCTGGCAGCCCAGTGAACATCTAGCTAAGACCMCCTCACAAAGCTGAGCTCTCCTTCAAGCCACAAAAGTCAGAAACTGAGGAGCAAAGCTAAGCACAAACACCCCTACAACATAACTCCCCAACAGAATAAAGGGCCACACCTGGCTTTAAATAGAGCCCAACCAGGGTGTGTGCAGAGGTTCCAGGTGAGGCTSTTCAGGGCAATTAAGACCTGTTACCACATTTGGGCATCTGACAGCACCTTCAGTACWACAAACCTTGGGCCTCATCCCTGCCTAACTGCAGCAAGGTTTCTGCATCTTCATACCTGAGAATAAAACCTGTATTTTTCTCTGAAGCACAGCAAGGAGGTTAAAAAAGACTCTCAGTGTAAAAATGGAGTATTAAAGATCTTCTATAACAAACACAAAAAGACATAAGAGGCTAGGCTGGCTTACATAGAAGAGTTCTGACTAAAAGTGGAAGTTTGCCTGTGATTAAACCTCTGTGGTACAGAATCCCAAATCCAGATTCACGAATAATTCTTGACCAACAATATGGAAAGTCTGATCAGAAGATGCCCACAGTGACATTCATTACCTCTTGTAATATCCAGCAAGTGAGGAACAACAAACTAGCACCTCGGACAGTTAAGTTCCCTAAGTTCCCATCCATAAACTGAAGTTCCAAAAACAGTGATCAGATTTCAAACTCCAACAGTAGTGGTTCTTCCCAAACAGTAATGAACCAGTGCTGTAGCTGGGGTCTTGATTTGAGCTCCCAGCTGCTTATACCCACACATGTAGGGCCATACAGCTCCCCAGAGAAAGGGGTAAAGCAAAGCMAATAGAGCCATGTTATCAGGGCAGATCCTTTCTGTGCTGCATATTGCTGAAAATTTCTGATAACATGATCCGTTTATATCTAAGCAAACACTATCAGTGGAAAGAGAAAACAAAGCAGACAAAAAGCTCTTGCAAAACACATGAAAGGCCTGGGAACATAGGCATTTTTCTTTAAATCTACTTTTAACATGTAAACTCACTAATTATCATAATGAAGGAGAGTAACTAACTTGAAAGTAACAGCATCTTGCCAAAGGGMAACAGCAGTACAATGCCCCCCAAATATACTAGCTAAGGGTTGCTGTTGTTTCTGGAAGACAGTCTGATTCCATCTCTGATGTCCACAAAAATTTAACTGAACTTGACTAGACGGTTTCTATTTAAAATGGTTAACTCATTCTTAGGCTACATGAGCACCATGTCTGAAGCTGCCGTTCTCACAGGCTGGCATCCTTTGATCACACTAAATTGGAAAAAACATCCACGGCAAAAGAGCCCCTGGTGATTCATAATTAGGTTTGTGCTACCAATGAAATAAGCTCATTAAGAGATGTTAAGAATGTAAATATAATTTTGAAATCAAATTGTCTGAAAAAATGTAGATTTGAAAATAGAACATGAAATGCAGCGGGAGGACTATGACAGGTTGTATTAACACAAAGGCAGAATACAAGACAGCTGTTTTGCATAACAGGAATTTAAACCTGAAAATCCTCTTTMCCTTTCATGGAATAATATATTCCAGATTCACAACACAGGCTGCTAACATGTAGATTTTGTCAAGAGCTGCAAGAGCCTGTTGTTTCTTTGGCATTGAGCCTCATTTCAATCAGGAAAGCAATATCTGCAAACAAACCAAAACCTTCAGAAAATATAATAGCTTTCTCTACCTTGCAGAAAGCAGTGCAAGCCACTAGTTGACATAAAGCCCACAAGATACATTTCATCCTTCCCTTGCATGTATTAGCCAGGGAAAATCACTGATAGCACAACATAGCAAGACCGAGTCCTCAAAACTTTAAAAGAGCCTCTTCATTTGCGGTATTTCAAAGAGGATTTTCAGCTTCAAGCTAAGTGCAGCTGGTCCAATTGCATATCAAGCATAGTGTGACCACATGTGAAGAGCAGGACTTAGCAGCAAGTGCAGCACTCAGATGCATGTCTGTGCTCTTCTCTCAACAGGCCMAAGTCCTGGGGGTTGCAATGAGGTTTCATGATAAGCTATTAAGTGGCCATACAGCTTTTAGGATCCTACACAATCTAGATGGCTTTTTCCAATCTTGTGTTAATGCTTTACTGTGCAAGTTCCCTTCTCTTCTACTTACACCACTCCTTTTTCCTTTTTCACAAATAAAAGACCCTAAACAAAACATTTCCTCATTTCTGTAGCTGGCCAGGAAACAGAAAGGATACAGCAAAACAAAAACAGTTTCAGTGCAATTACAACCCAGGACTGCCMAACACAGTGTATTCCACACAATGACAAGCCAATTACCATACTACATGAGTATSAACTGATAACTCATTTCCCTCACTCAGAAAAAACTTATTGATGAAAGCAAAAGCAAAACTATTGGATTGTTTCCCTGTATTTGGCTGACCCCTCAAAGCCATTCACCCTGATGTCATGATATCAAAGTGTGTTGGGTGAATGACAGTGTTCTTCACCTCTCGAAGGAGGCACTCCCATCTCCTTCCGGGGAGCAGCAACTGCCGCCTCCGGGGCTCCCCCTCGCCCCGCTGCCAGCAGCCCACGCGGGTCCCTCGGGGCAGGCACGGGGGCTCGCGCCGCGCCGCCAGGTGGCGCCGCCTGCCCGCGCACGGCAGCTCGCGGGGGCGCCCGCGGCAGCCGCGCGCGCGGAGCAGCCTTCGCGCAAGCGCCAGGGCAAACCCCCGCGCAGACACCACCTGCCGCCCACGGAGCCGCCCACTGCCGCGCGAGCRCATCCCTGCACTGGTGCACTTCTCAACAAGCCTGCTATGTGACCCTAACCCCACACAAAACACACACCCGCAGCAGCCAAAACACAAAGGGTCTAAATTTGATCTGCCCTTTCTATTCTACCTCAGCAAACAGGTTATTTTCATCCACAGGTAAATTAGATTATTGGTCTTTTAATAGGCACTATATTGCATCAGCAGAGCTGGGCATCACTATCATCAACACAGGACTRTGGAACAACTAAAGGAATCCAAATGGAGCCAGCCCTCAAGCTTCTGTTAWATCAGGCCATGACTTAGCAAACTGGATGGCTACTTGATAGAGTTTCCAAAATACAAATTGTCCATTTGCTTTCTTTTCACACCATCCTGCCTGCCTAGTTAAAGAGACTTAGCAAAAGGTATGCAAGGGCCCAGAGGAGGAGCCCTGCAAGGAGAGGGTAAGGGGCTAAAGCAGTCTGCTTTGGGTGCACCTTGCAGCATCCTCTGTCCCACTGAGAAAGGTTTGGAGAAGCTACAGACAGGCTCCGTGCAGCATAGCATCAGATAAAAGCAACATATATTGACATTTGAGAGGCTCAGACCAGCTATAAGGAAAGAGTTTCCCCTTGAGCACCATCAAGCTTCAGCAGAGACCCAGAGTGACTCTTAAGTCTCCGTCCTTAGAGTTTTACACAACATGACTGCACAAACCCTAGAGCAACCTGGTCTCATCTCAGCCAGCCCTGCTGTGAGCAGGAGGTTGGAGCAGAGAACTGACAAGGTCCCTTCCAGCCTGAATAATCTTACAGTTCTGTAACCCTTTGATCTTTGCTTCTACATAGATATATATACACACAAAGATACAATTGTTTTTCTGAATGCAGTAGTTAAAATGTACTATTAAATAAAATGCAACTGATATAGTGTGGCAGAAATCCACAACTGTGAAAAGCCAGAGAGAATTCCAAATTTTAAAGCTAGGGTCCTTCCCTATCTCAAAGGCTGCTAGGCAAGGAACAGCATATAAACACAGAATGAGTAAGGCCCTCAATTTAAGTTGTATAAAAGTACATTGCTGTGATTAATTTAACAATATTTATTTTCAGTTTGCTTTAAAATCCTTCCAAATGCTGATGAGAAGAAATCATATTGTCTGACATGATGTAAATATACAGATTAAACAGATAGAAAGCACCCTGACAAATTATTTGCTATTGCATGGGAGACCAGATTTTGGTTGCCCAACAACCTCAGCAGGTCACTAAGGAAACTACTTGTCTCTGATACTTGCAGTATGGTAGACTGGGTATCTGTAAATGAATTCACMCATCTGTCTAGAATATACCTCTCCTTAAAACTGAAATGGTCAACCTGAAACAGAATTATTAGTTTTCTGTTCACTGCTGTTTCCTTTCATCTAAGATATATGAATCTACCAATCACAGCTGAAAAAAACAACCAATACCATCTAGGAACTGACCATCAGCAAAAGTCTATTTGTTCCCTGTGCAGAAAGGAATGAACAAACAGACAATTTGTGCCAAGTGCCTTTGACTTGCAGTTTAGTGCAGTATGTGACAAGACAATGTGTTAAGGACACTTTCAGCACTAATAACAGGTTACTTCTTGATACAGCCAAATGAGGTATGGGAAGTTAAACTGTTTGGATTGYGTTTTTCCCCCAGGATTCAGGGTCCTGACACTTCATCCTGCCTATTCCAAAACACAAATTGTACTCTCATCACTCATTTCCTTTTTTTGCGATGTACAGCCCTGACACCTTCGACTGGCAGCTGCCTTGGTCCCATCCAAATTTTATTTCCTATTGTGACCAACTTAAATCTCTCAACTCTAAGTYAACTCTGACATCCAACAGCAAATAACAGTCTGCACTTACCTAGCATTTCCCCAATATATTTTAGCATTAAAATAATGTATTATTCTTAGACCTTATTTCACAGAGCCCCTCAAAAAAGCCTGAATTTCTCACAGATAGAATTTACCTTTTGCAAAGACATGCTTTAGTCTGTTCAGAGAATCATGCAGTACACACCTGAAAACCCAAGCTAACTGCTTTTTAAAAGGGTCTTTAATCTAACATTTTACTTCTGGATTATAAATGTTTTTCCATCATCTAATGGATTAACAGGACAAAATACAGTAAGCTCATCCTGTTCTTGTCTTACAGGCACTGTGAAGGTGACATTAGGTGGTACAGGTTTTTACTCTTTTAGTCCTTTTCTACCAAAAAGGAGCTGGCAAYCTCACAGGAAGCATTTACCACTTTTGGTATTACTGGCATTAGAAAAAAATCCCACGCCAACTCCAAAGATGAAGGTTTGTCTTAATAATCCCTGTTTATACTGTTCCTTTGGGCTGCCTCTCTTTCCTTATTTAGCTKTATTACATGGTTAAATCACCTTACCAGTACCTGATTTGCCACTTAAGCAGAGCTGGATCTTTACTCCTGCATGGATCAATTTCTGTGGCTTTCTTAAACCTAAAAACATCCGCGCAACAGTCCATGAAACACAAGGTGTTTTTCTCCAACATCTTCCAACAGAATTTTTCCTCMTACCTCTGGTGTTTCTTAGCATACGTGTAATACACGACACATGCTTTTCAGTTCAGTAGTAGAAAAATTAAGTCACTTGCGTTTTTCCATTAGCAACACAGTTAATGCCTTTGGAAAACATACAGGAATATATAGCTACTGTTCTTTTCCTTGCCACATGGATCCTAGGATTTAGAGACTCAGTTTTCTAAAACCTTAATTATATTCAGWTTTGTGAGAATTCATATTTGGTATGCAAATTTTTGCAATGATTTTGGTATATCCTTAAGAAAAGGTGGCAAARACATAACATTTAACAATTTAACATGCTAACACTGCATCCAGGTTGCTACCGTAATCCTCATCTATGCAGTGTGATGGAGACACATTTTTAAAAAAAGGAAAACAGACTGTTCCTAATCCTCACTGCCCCCACAGTGCACCAAGAGCATGAGCAAAGATGAGCTCAACAGTAACAYAGTAGTGACCCTACCAAGAATAAGAATTTCTTATTTTCATTTACATTTTGCAGATTTAGTAAACACCAACATCATGATGCCTTATCTGAATCTCAGAGAGAAAGTCAATATCCAAATTGAGGAAGGTAGGAGAAAACGCATTGCAAGATTTTGAAGCACCTTGCTGCCATGTCACAAGTGCTGTGGACAGAGATGTGCGGCTGGTTTGTTTTCCCTAGTGCTGCGTTTCCCATGCTACTGAACCAAGTCTGCCCTGATTCTGCAAAGCTACCACACTGAAAGGTTGATCTAGAACTTTGGAGTCACCCAACTGTTTTGCCTAAAGTCACTATAATCATTTTCACCTGTAATTCAAAATGTAATACCACAATCTCCCTCAAAGATAAAAGGTCCTRAGGAACTCATTGGAAGGCTAAGCAAGCTGCACAGGTCATTTCTTGCAGTGACTCCTTCCAAACCAGGTAGCAGATTTACAAAACGCACAGCATGTTGGAGCAAGTGAATAGCACTGACCCTGGGCAGCTGTTGTGCCATACAAATATTGCTGCTCAGTGTTTYAGTACCCAATTTGTACAATGCCACCTGGTTCTTGTCCTACATGATACAAGTGCTCTTAGCAGCCCATTCCCCCTTTCACATTCGCAATCAGCGGAAAGCAGCTTCGTAACTCCCTTGAAATTCTCTATTGACACTTTATCTTGGTATTACACCACACACATCATTATGCACTTACATAGTTATATCTTTGTCCCTTTCATTCTATAGAGGAGGCTCCGATCAAAGAAGTGATTACCTGGCCAAATGATTGGCTTTGGTCTTGGGGATTGCCATGTCAGTAACACTGCTTATGTTCAGTACAGGGAACTGTGCACTAGAAGCCAAACTTCAGAAAACCTCCGAAGAATGACATGGCTACGAAGGAGGGCATCAATGCAAAGGTCTTCTCCATACAGATGGAACAGAACACTGGGAAAGCCAAGCTAACTTCTGCCCTTAGCTACCAAAGCAATGTTAAGTACTTCTGTAAGGGGTTCTTCCTTTCAGCGAATATGCCTAGTGGGTCATAAACCTCCACCATGCAACACCTCTATCTATAATACGTACACAGCAAAGCAAAATCTCCTGAAACCCATTCTAGAGTACAGGAATTTCCTCTGCTCCATCAAAAAGCAAAAGGATCAATAAAGACTGAATCTGGAATTAACCAGGCAGTTAAATGAGTTCTCTTGCTCTTGTGCATTTGAACTAACAACCAAGCTTGGCTGCTCATTTTAATTATGCATTAGAAATTCTATCAAGCTGATAAAGGCAGAAACAGTTTCCAGAAAGAAATCTAGAGGTCTGGTCACAAGAAGGAAATATTTCAGCATTCCCACAGTACATGATAGCTAAGTAAATTTGTCCCTGGTAGTGAGATGATTAAAAACCTCCCCGSTTAATAATAAAAAAATTATCACCTCACTGCCACCCAAGGTAACAGGAAGTCTAGGAAGACCCTCAGTGGATTCACAATAATGGGAAAATATGGAATATGCACATAGTTAAGAAGAACCAATACAGAACTTTCCAATCTTGTGGAGATTGTGTGGTTAATGCCTGAATTAAACTCTCCTAGACTGAAAAGCTGCCTTGAATTGTAATTCACCAAGCTGCAGTCAGAATGGAAAATTAAGCATACCAGTCAGGACAATGCCTCAGATTTGCTCTGGAGTTCCATTGTTACTTAAGTTGGTCTATATAGTGAAATACCACAATGGTTTCTTCTCTCAATATTGGAAAAGGCCTATCTTGTATCAAGTCAGTTGAACATGCTGCAGCATCAGTTTTCTTCTTAGAGGCTAAAGAGGTGCTCATTCAATCAAGTTACCTTTGGGGAAATGAAGGCTGGGCTCCATCCCTGCTGTCGCTGAAGCACAATTTTAGTTGCCCAGCATTSCTCTAGCTCACACTTGCCAACTCCATGACAGAAGCAAATCCTCTGATTTAAAAGACTMAACTTGGCTCCCACTCTTCCAGATGCAGGCAAGTAGTCAGCCAGTATTACAGGAGGGGAAGTTTTTTAGGAGTTAATACAGGTAGGTTGCGCCCAAGTAATGTACAATTCCAAGATACACAAATAATGAATCTAAGAAAAATAACCAAGAAAATAAAGAATACTCTAATCCATTCCTGCTTCAGGCTTCTTTTTCTAGAGATCATTCAGAGATTATAAGTTGAGTAATATAAAAATATTTTTCCCTCTACAGAAAAAAAGCTGTTGCAAGATATTCCTTCAGAATCAGAGGCTTAAAAAGTATGATAAGCTACAAATACAAGATACTAATATAGATAGCATGGAAGATCAGAAAGGACAAACTAGAAACACTTACAATATATGTATATTTTGGCAGAAATTACCCTTATGTTCTAAAAATTCAAGTCAATTATTCCTGTTAGAGAAAGAGGCTTTTAGGTCAAGCTATCCTAGACTTGCTTATTGTGCAACTTCCAGTCCTTGTGTAGCCTTGGGTGCAGGCCCTCCCTCAAAGGCAAACACCTAACATAGACCACTCTGCTGAGATGGTTTTGTTGCTAACAAATTATTTAAATCAATGTCTCAGTTAAATTATGTAAATTTATGTCCCTCTTTAAAGGTTGGCTAGAAAATTCTAACTTACCGCCAAGTAACAAGATCTAAACCACATTTTCACTCCAGKGAAGAATCAACATAACTTGAGTTTTTTTTGGACATATGAATATGCCTACTAGTTATAGCTCATAAGTACCAGGATGTGACCTTGTTCAGCAGAATTTTCAAGCCAGGGTCTGATCACCCTACAATACACACTGCAACTACTGCCTGTTGCACTCTCTCCTCCTTCCTGCCCCCACAAAGTTTCCTAGTACATGAAAAGTCATCCTGAGACAAACTTTGAAAATGAAGACTAAGGATTTTTTTCAGAGGAGTCATTTCAGCAAATAAAAAACCACCTTTTTCCCTGACAGCTCTAATGTTCAGTTTCTTCAGTGTCACTAAAAAGAAACAGAAAATTTGAAGAGCTTTAGATGGCCCTAGTGAGTCTTACCTGGCCCACCCTCACCCATCTTGTTCCCTAATTCTTTGTGTTTTTTTTTTTATACTGGTCTTTATATGTAGCTTTGGAGTAGAACCTCTATCCAATTCTTGTAACCGTGAGTGAATGCATTAGACAATATTTAGAGATGTATTTATAAAATTAAAAATATATCTTAGACCTATACTTGATATATATTTAAAGATTCTCTAAAACTCTCATAATCAATCTTATAAAAATCTCATGAAACTTACAAAAAATGAATGTAAGAGATCTAGAAGTTTTTTCATCTTGTCCTATATTTGGGTCATTACATTTGTACAATAGACATATATTTTACCCTGTGGGCAATTTGGTAGTCCTGAAAATGGAGTTATTTTATTTAAGATATGTCTATTACTTGGTAAGATTATTAAAAGTATTAGACCAAAAAATGCATTATCTTTCTTTTCATCTATCCCTGAACTCAGTCTTCCTTCTATACGAAACCTTTTGACACCAGGATCTCTGCACATACAGCAGCACAATGGGTTGCACTAAAGAATTAGAGTCATGCCGTTCCTACAAGGTCACCAGAAAATTCAGGTTAACTTGCAGATTACCAAGAGTCATCTCAATATAAAATAAAAGCAAACTGTGCTTTCAAATTTCCTCCAGAGGTAGTACGCTTTATAGCTACCACCTATTGACGCATTCACTCTGCTCTCAGGCATTGAATGAGCAAAGCTCGCAGAAAGCTGAGTGTCTTAACAGGAAACTTTATAGCTTCATGTTCAGCCTATTTACAATCAAGACGCAAAATTCAGTCCACAAAATACCCTGAAAATGGATTGTGTGTTGAGAATACCATGATAAAATACACATACGCATAGTTTCTTGGCAATAACTTCTCAGATGTGTTGCAGAAGTTAWGAAGATTGAGCACAGTGAATGTGCATATTCCCATGAATTTGCAGAAAAAGGTCAAAGAGACTTTACTTCTCCAGGTCTATTCCACAGAAAAAGGGAAAAAGAGTGAAGTGATTTACTTCAGTTAGTGTAGGTCAGTGGCAAAACAGGAAGAATAGCTCAAGCTATCACATTAAGCCATTACCTCACACCACTTAGAAGCACTTATGCATTGCCGGTCTGGCAGAACTGTAGGAAATTGCCATGGAGAGGGCAGGCAGCCTAGCAGTTTGACTAAGATCATGAGGATGAGCACTACTTTGTGCCGGGCTTGCTGTGGCACACAACTAGTTTCAGTGTCTATCAGCTTTATTGCTAACTTGTTACATCAAGTCAAGCAAAAAGACTTTTATGCATTATGCACATCTGGCTAGCTACTCATGAAACACGATGCTAAACAGGAGAAGAATTTTGCTTTTCTCTAAACACAAGTAAATACTATTGCAATAAGTAAAATATAAAAGCTTATTCACCAAAGCCTTTTTCTTCTCCTTTATATATTTTCATAAATGTATTTATATATATTTATATATGTCCTATATATGTGTACAAGGTCTAAAATATATCTGTCAATTCATACTTGCTCTGAAAACTAATGTCACTGCACAACTCTTCAGGGCAAAAGCCGAAAGCTACATATTCTAGGCTCAGTAAATCCTGCAGATTTGGTCCCTTGATTTCATTTTTTCAATTAGTCTTCCTTAAAATCACTAAGTTCAGTACAACTGGTTTCTGGGAGTTTTAATAATTACCTAGAAAAGAAAAGAGCTAAYAGCCTTTCTAAGCAGTAGAGAAAGAAAAGGTAACTTGACTTACTTTCCTCTGGTCATGTCAAAGCCAGATGCTTTGAGGCTGGCATCCTGCGGGGTGCTGGTGGCTGGCTGCTTGAGCAATCTGTTGCCTGTAGCTGAATCCCTGCTCTCAAAGACCTCTTGCAAGAGCAGGGTCTCTCTGGGACTGCTCTGGGGAGATGCTCCACTGCTGTTAGACCGGCCGCCAATCTTATCCTCATCTGGGTCACTGTCACCATGTCTACTCATCAAATGGCTTGCAGGAGTAGAGGCTGTAGGACTGGAGATTTTCTTCACTGCTTTCTTTTCACGGGTCCTGCCCAAAGGTGCAGAAGTGAGTTCCTGTATTCTATTTCCTTCGGCAGCTTGGATCTCAGAGTGGGGAGACTCCAAAGCTGTCCCTGGGTTCACAGAGCCATGCGTTGCAGCAATCAGAGTGAAGTCTGAGGGACTTGTGTGGGTTTCACCATTCAAAGCTGTAAGCCAGAGCTTGCGTGGAGTATTAGCTTCACTACTACCGCTCTGTAAATTCAAGAGAAGCAGTAAAATTACCTCCTTCATCCTGTTGGGTTGCAAGGTTCTACCAGATACCCTGCATATATTCCCTGAGCAAGGGTCCTGCCACTTCTTCCCTCTCCCAAGCTGCTGCACATACAGTGAGTCTACCCAGAGAATGCCCTGSTGGGTTTTATTTTTGTAGAAAGGAAACAGGTTTTGGTGTTTCAAAACTGAATGAGGAAGCTCAGTTTCCTGTTTCTGTGGATTTCTCTGCAACCTGTGACCCTTTGGAGAAGAGGAGCTTGGCAGCCTTTGTGGGAGGAAAAAAGGAATTTCTACAGAAGCCACAGGATAAAGATTAAAGGCACAATAGATAGGTGGAAAAAAGATGTACCATGAAGTAATCCTGGGGGATCAAAATGAAATTACCAGATAATTTTCCTTTCATATGTACATGTAGAAACAAGTGACCTGACCTGTCACATGTGGCCTTTGGACAGTTTGTACTTATGACCTTGTTATTGAAAAAAGACCTGACCTGTCATCATCTATCAAGGCCATGTGTCTTGCTGTGTCTTCTATTTCACTTGGACTGCTCAAGTACTCCAGTGCCACAAACAGGGAAATGTTAAGGAAGAGATCCTCACTGTCTTCATGGATATGCTTCATGCTTGTGAAGGCATTCCCTTATGTACTTAGCTTCATCTCTTCTTTACGCCACAGCTTATGCCTACCACATTGCTCTGAAAGCTCAAAGCATTCTGAATGCTGCTGCTTGAGAAGTACTGGAATCAAATCCTGGACTTACCTCAGAGCTGCGAGCCAGTGCAGCAATCCTTCTGTGATCCCCAAGATGAGATACTTACTCATAACAGACCTGGTAGAAATGGAATGACAAAGGTGTTCCTCAGGAACAACTGGTGGCAGGACATTAGAGGGCATTTCAAGCACTCTTAAAAGCTTATGTACAAGCAACTGGATCCTACCTTTGATTCCCACTTTGTATAGTGGCATTTTAGATGCATACTTCACCTGCAGACTTCTAAATCCAATACAGATAAAAACTGCAAGTTTATGTGGGAGAGCTGCTACTAAATCAAGTCTCATGACCATCCCGCTGAACTGAGTTGGTCTACTGCATTAGCTACTTGGTCTAGTCTAAACAGATTCTCTCGTATGTTATACCAATATGGCTGTGYCAGCTCAGGTCAAGATCTCCAATACCCCCAGGAGAAGAGAAACAAATGTCTCTTTTCCTCATACCATTCACTGTAAGCCCTCAAAGCATATCCAAGGTTTCTGAGAAATTTTCAGCTCCCATACTTCCTTTTCACTTTACTTGCTCATATGGGCAAGTATTAAAGGGGCACAACAGGTACTTTTCTTTAAAGGGGCTGCATTTTACTGATTACAAGTCATATGGTCCAATAACAATCACTCAAAAATTAATGGAGTAAATTCAAACTGTGCATWTAAAATACAATTTGATGAATTCAACAACATGTTCTTTAATTTTGTTATCATTGCATAAACAGTCCAGACTGCCCCTCAAAATACCACCTTTCAATCTTAAATTAGTAAAAGGGAAAAACAGTAGGGAGTGCAAGTTGTTTAGAGAAGACCAAACAGCACAAAACTTTTCTAAGTGAAGGTCATTGTGTTAATTTTACTAGACAACAGCACGAATTCTATGCACTTCCAAAAACTCACCCGAAATTTGGATCCAACTAAAGCAGTCATATTCCATCTCCAGTATCACTCCTTCAACAAACAAGCAAGCCAAATACCTATAGCATTTGGGCATGTCTTTGATATAGTATCATCTATTGGCTGAGATGTTTCAAGTATATTCTAACACCTTTTACTTAATTTTTCCTGTGAACAAGTTTAGTCTCCATGGGTATAATTATATAATGGGAACATGCACTTCATGAGAAACATTAGGGAATGAAGGAGATGGCTCTCACTTCAGCCAATTCTTGGGGTAAAGTTGGCACCAGAAAACTTGACTGGGCAGTGGCTATGGTCTGGAAAGCTTTAAGAGGTAACTTTCAAGATTATCTTTGCACAACTGGTTCATTAATGGAAATAAATACCACTACCATTTCCCTGGAACAAGACAGCAGCAACACTAGCGGGTGTTAAGCTCAAATCTTGACCATTTCCCTCTTGCACTGCCTCCTAAGCATGAGGAGACAGTGCTCAAAGCATCCTAGCCTCTACAGGKGGACAGTTTAAGCTAGAAGACAGTTTAAGCTTTGGGAAAGCTTAATTAGACAGGTGATAAAACAATCCAAGTGCCTTGAAATCAGAGACTGAGGGAAGTACATTATAAATTCTACAAACCCATTCCTAAAAAAGGCTTGGCAACATCCTACATTCTTTTTATTTATTTCAGGAGAGTGTGGCAAACCAGGGACTAACTCATCATTTCTCAAGGACAAACTTACAGGATGGACACTTCATCTGTCTGATAGCATGCAATTGCCATGCATTTTTGTTTTGTTTAGTAATACTGTACAGAACAAACAGGTGCTGCTGGAGATAAGCAAAGACAAGCTGCCATGCTAACTCATTTCCTTGTGTATCCATTAGCAATACACTAGGCAAAGGAGAAGGAAGCCAGAACTGTGACAAAGACTAGAGCATTAAGAAATGCCTCTGTTGCATGCATTCAAATCTGCTGGGCTGCTTGCTCACAAGTGAATATGGGTCAGTAAGAGTAATCCCTSAGCCCTCTGGAACAGCACTGCTACAAAGGTTAAAACAACGTTTATCCAGCACTGGAAGCAGACAAAGCTCGTGGCATRTTTACAGGCAGGACATCAAATGCTGCTAAACTCTCCAGATTGTGAATCATCTTGGTTTTACAGTCTGCTGTTTTCAGCTTGCGTTTGTCTTTGCTTTGTCAAAAACGGTCACTTGATTTTGCTGCTTTTTCACTCACGTCATAGCTTTGGTAGCAAAAAAGGGCATAACAAAGTGAGAGGTGACTGAGAAGCAAAACAAAGGAATTGCAGAGAGACAAAGATCAAAAAGATGATCATGGGAAGACTAACAGTTCTGGAAAGGCAACTCCATGCTAAAATTGCTATCTACAAGCTGAATTGAACTTCCTTAGAACCTGGAGGTGATATTGGTTTCGACCTTAAGATAAACATGCAACTAAAATGCTCAACAAGTAGAACACCAGATGTTCTACTTGTATGTAGATGCAGAACACCAAAGCACCCAGGTTGCTTTGTCTGCAGGGCATGTCCAAGCATCCCCTCTTTTCTCCCTGCATGCCTATATCCAGRTACAAACCAACAGGAAGGTGAAGCTAGAGAAATGCCATGTGCATCAAGATTATCACTAGCCTTACAAAAATGGCACGAGAGGCCAGTGTTAGCAAAGAGCCCTTTTCACAGAGTCATCCCTTATAGTTCCTTCAATTTAAGGAAAGAAAAAATATCTAAGACATTCCAAAACAATAGGGAAAGGCAGCCCATAAGTCATGAAAGTTCCAAGTCTWTCAAATTGCATAAGGAGCAACCCACAGTTGGTTATGTCGGCTCTCTGCATGGTAGAAAAATCAGACTCCAGTGATACTTGATATCCTTCCCATCACTGTTTCTTTTAACTACTGTTTCCATAGCAAATATGCAGACTTGGTGTTCTCCAGGCACCTCCTTCCATCACTTTGCATATAGAAGTATTTCATAGMAATACATTTTTTTCTTCCTCTAAGTAGCTCTGTCAGGAATAAGAGTCCTCATTTCTTCTAGGGACACAGAGCTACATGACAGTTCTAAACAATCAAATAGGGTTCAGTTGCTTGACTACAGCTTTGAGGTCTGAATCTCAACCACTTCTTTAAAAAACCATAAAGAGGGAACATGGTAAAGAATATGAAAAACAAGTCTTAATATGATCCAATACAAATATTTCTATAAAAAATCTGTTATCATCCAAGACTAACAATTCTGATCCTGGTTTTGTTGTTTTTTCTTCATTTARCTCCCATATGACACCCGTGGGACCATTCTTTTCCTCATTTTACTTGCAATTGCTTGGTTTCAGTTTTTCAATACTGATTAATACTGCATTTGGAAGAGCAYATGTATGTAAGTATTAAGATCATGTGTTCCAAAATGAGCTATGACCAAACCACCTGGGGCATTTGAAATGGTTTAGTGGGACAGATCCAAAACCAACGATGGYAATACAGCTATGGGCATTTCAGTACACATAAATTTACTGGTATTGTCTCATGTTTTTGCTGCTGTACTTGAAGCTTCTCCTAATTCTGATTGCATAGATGCCTAAAAATTCATTACAATTGTTCCTAGGGTAGGCTAATGAACTGCACAGAAATAGATGTRCTATCCTCCAGTTAGCAAACAAGCTTTGGTACAATGACCATGTTCTGTTTTCCCTAGAAACAACGACTTGATTTGCYTGGTGTTTTCCAGTTCAAATTTCTAAGGCTAGGAGGATAACTGGTTACAGTACAGCGGTCCTCTCCAGATGGAAGCAGACCTGTGGCAGAGTTGCTTTGTCAGGCTAATTTGAGAAACCCATTTCATACACATATAAAAGGTATATTCTGGTAGAGACCTCAGCTTGGACTGCTCAGTTTCTTTTATAGAATGTATCATGTTCTTCCTTAAGATAGATTGGGATCTGTTTCTTAAGGATTCCMTGTTTGACAGTAGGGCAACTACCATCCCTAAAGATAGTGAGGTGTTAYTTTAATTTTCAGTCATCATGAGACAGATAGCCACAGACAAAGCCTCAGGTCACAGCATTATCCTGTCAGAAAGGAATTCCAAACAGACTTAACCTGACTCTTCATTGTAGCCTGTGGATATAAAGGTCAAAAATAGCCCTTGAAACCTCTGAACTCGCAGTTGTCAAATCTCACCTTCTGTCACTGGGTGGATTGCTAGTAGTACATACAGCTCTATTTAACCAGAAACATGGAACACATGAAGCTCCACCTCACTTCTCATCCTGCATGGATGAGAATACCAAGCTCTACGACTACACCTAAACTCCTATTTAGACTAGCTATTGTAAACCAAGAAAACAGTTCCATTCTCTGCAGCAATGGTCACCAGGAATGGATTACAAGTTGATGTGCCAGAAAACCTTCTACTAGGACCAGAAACTATCTTTTACATGCTATCTTCTCCATTTTGTTCACAGAGCAGAGCATGTTCCAGTACCATACCAATAATTCTACAAAATAAAGGGACATATATTTACAAGTAAAAATCATAATAAAGCATTATTTAAATAAAAAGTTTGAGGGGGGTGTTTCTTCAATTAAAGAAGGTAAATGCCTAAAATCTCCACACTATATACTAGGGATATTAAGATAAAATACRAAAAGGGAAAAACACAATAAATTAAACAGAAATCTTCCAGTACTCCTACACTCACAAAAAAAATCCTTCTGTGAATATAAAATTGATGTACCTAGGAGATCAAGAATTTATTTTTCACATCTTTGTGGCAACTTCTTTTTTCCCACCTTCTATCAGCTTTGCTATAAACAGACTGAGACCAACTGAACCCAATATGTTTCATGCCATGTAACTGCAGGGTCACATGTGCTTTCAACTCTTTTTGCACTTGAGCAGTTTAAGACCTCAGAGCAGCACCCAGCTCCTCCAGCAAGTACAGCAACGGAGGGCAAAAAGCACCCCTCTGATCTTCTTGGATTGCCCTAGATCAGGTAGCCTCACAGATCCTTGCARGGAGACAGTAACATTTGTTCAGGCCTGTTACCTACTATTAGACAACGAAAAAGAAAAGGGAAAGACATGTTCCAAGCACTGCCCAATTGCATTGCAAACATTTGGTGCAGCTATAGCAGAGGGGCTCTGGAAGCAGCCTACTGGAGTACCAAAGCTGAAGCAATTTGGGGATGGGGTGAATTTTGGGGATGGGATGACAGAAAAATTAAAAACTAGGACCTCACTTCCTCTTCCAGACTAAAGCTTAATCCATAACCCTTTCCAAAGAGTATTTCTTTTCTTCTATCAGAGGACTGTGAGGTTCCATTGGAAGGGAATTTTCTTGAGCCATAAGCACAAGGATCTCTCACTCAGAAACAACAAAGGCATCACTAAATTGAGCAGTCGCCTTTTGGCCTGGGAAGASGATGCCCTGGGGATGTGCATATTGTATCATAGCCAAAGTCACTTGTGGGGAAGGCCTGGTTACTCTTCTACATCATGTTAAGCAGTCCCCATGTAATTTTATCAGAGCTATCTACTGTTCTTTCACAACCTGCAGAATTTTTCTCTAGTTTATCCTACAGTATGTGCAAACACCTCCTGGCTGCTGGCGAATTCCAGAGCTCCTCGTTCTTTGGRGATTGCTTATTTCTATCTTTCCTAGCTCTTAACTATATTCTGAATAAGGAAGTTGTTCTGTTCCAAGGAGATAAACTAAATCTTTTTCTGTGTACCGAAAAGCACTGGAGCTGGTTGATAATATTTACTCTGCACTCAGTGGTGCACACAGCTGTAGCCTTGTAGCCCAGTGTGGTGTTGCCACTGCTTGCAACTAGCTAGACACTTTTCTAAAGCTTTCATTTGCCTTGCACAGTTGGAACAGCAACCATACAATCATCAGGTAACTGTTTACTGGCTTTGTCTTCATTTTTGCTTCGCTTTGTACYAATGTCTGACATAACTCCTACTGTTGTTTGTAGCTAACCTGCAACAAGAGCAAGCATTGACAGGTAGAATGAATCATCTGCAGCCTTCAAATGAAAAACAAAGTACAGAAGAGCAGATACGGAGGATGAGAGCAGGGGGCTTTGAAAGCACAGACACAGAACATAATCAGAAGCCTAATAACAAGTTAAGGATGGTCAACGATTGCTTATGAAAAGAAATCAACCTTGGGAACTGACTACAGACAGTTCTGCTGGTAAGGGAAGAGAACAAAATTAGTCTGCAATGTAGGTACAACACAAAATTCTAACATTGTATCACAGAGCAAGGAACAGAATAGCATGTAGACCCTCTCAGAAAATACTAAATTGACACCACACAGATTCTAGAGCAAGAACAGAGATTAAACATCACCATCCTACATCATCTGGGAGGTGAGGCTGCCCATGCTTTAACTCCTTGCCTGCCAGTCTTCAGCATCCATCAATCTTTAGACCCAGGGAACAGTGCAAGGACCCAAGAAAGGGGTAGGTGTGAAGAAGTTTATGTATATATCATTTCAACTATTTTTTCAATTATATAAGCATAATTTTTGCTAGGCTAAAAATTATTTTCATTTAAATGTTTAGACACTAAACTTAAACTTGTCCACTTGGCACAAAAGGTGTGTTCTTTTTTCACCCCCTCAAAAAAGCCTTTAGAGTATGACAGACTAACAGCAAATTCAAGCCATCTCATCTATAATTCAGATACAAAAAAAATGGTAACAGAGCAAAGCAGACATGCCCCAAATAGAAGAGAAAAAAACAGCATTTGCTCTAGCCTAGCGCAGGTCTTGTGCCTAAGTTTTTGAGATTATGTCCAGGTCCTAGAAGAGGCAATTCAGGAGGCTATTCATTGTAAAAGGACTTACTCTTCGTGACATGCATTGACCATCAAAATTCAAACAAATTAGAGCAATACATGCTCCTCTGCCWGGCTTCCTGAGAAGCTCTACGGTTCCATAAACTGAGTGGTCTGCTGGGAAATATAGGCTTAACTAAGAGCCACAGTAAAATGAAATGACATCTTATTGTTGACTTCTCARTCTGTCTGGACTTAGCAGTACATTTTACAGTCATATGGCAAGCAGAGGCAAAAGATGCTTCTGACAATTATATTTAAGCTATGCTTGCCCTGTGCAATAAGAATTTTTTTCCCTATGAGCCCATCTTGAATTTCTACATGTTCTGCTTCACTCAGGGTTTGCTACTGCCAGCAACATTTGCTCTGTTTCAATCACTCCTAGGAGTGTTAAATTTGAGACAGAAGCATAAATAGATGGCTGTACTTTGGGATGGCTGCTGTTGCTGTGCAACAAAATATGCAAGCCTAGAGTAGCAGGCTACATTCTTTCTGAAGCCATGCAGGTGGTCACTGCAGCATACAGAACAGAAGACGGRAACACATGTCTGAAAGGTTCCCCTTTCACCCATGGTGTGAATCACCTACATTTACTTTTACACACATGCAAMAAATCCATTTCATGTACAGAATCTTCTTATAGTGCTTATGGCACAATCAAGCTTTCCATCTTACTGTTGCCCACAGCAGGTGTGGGAAAGCAGTACATCACAGCTCATCGTATCTGGAGCACACATCCCAAGGCCTTCTGTATCTGCAGTCTTAGCTAGGGGAAAGCTGAGGTGGTCCATCGCACTGCAGTTTGTATGAGACATTCACACCACATGAGGTAAGGACTTGAGSTCGCAAGCTGCTGCATGCAACTTGCTCCAAGCTTTACTTTACCTGCAGCAAAAACATCTTACAGTCTAGTTTGCCACCTTGTTGGCTTCCTTCCCAAMATGTGAACTGCAGTTCACATCAGGAGTTTGACCTACATCCTTCCCTTAGTACAATTTGTAARCTGCTGTGCTGTGTCACTGCATTACCTGTGTTTCTTATACTTGGTCAGCGCTATCTTCGGTCTTCATAAAGTACCTGCCTTGTAAGTAGGACACAGAATATGGCATCATTTCTAACCGTGGTAGTCATATTAGTTGAGCAACTTAGACACATCATTTTTTTTCCAAGGAGTTAACACATGTCAGGATTTGACCTCTTGCCATCTTCTACTCAATTTTTAGATACTGAACTCTCTAGTCAGACAGAATGAATCAAGTTCAGGGAGCATTTGCCCTAAATGAGAATTTCTACTGTAGCCACCCTATTAAAAGCACATATAGCTAACAAGCAATTTCTCAAGTGCCTCCCTCTTCCACAATCATTTCTGTTCAAAGTATTCACTGAAAAATGAGTGATGTCACTGTAAAGTGACAACAGCTATATAATAGCCAGTTAAGAATAGTTCATCCCATCCTGCTATTTAACAATTAACAAAAAATTTTACATTTCAACAAGTTTGATCCAGTAACCTACGTAAGGCAACCTGTTCAGGCTTCTCAACTTAGTGCACATCAGCATGTTCTTAAACTTAATACATACAGGAGCAGCTCAATGGACATGTGATTCATGTTCAGTTCATTGCTCTAARTGACCACTTTCTAGAGATGGATTTCTCTAGGACACTTAAGCTATTTCAAGCACTTAATTTCTTTAAATTGTATCATGAATCCATTTCGGGAACTTTACCTCATATTACTCCTGTAGGTTTTCTTTAATATGCTGTGCAACTTCTCAACGGTAGTAATCCTTTTCTAATAACCCCCAGATTCCTAAGTCATTACACTAAAATACTCTGCAATTTCATTATATTTTCAAACTCTGGATCAAACTTAAGGTCTCAGTCCAAGAAAGTATTTAATCCTTTGTTAGGTACATGTTCTATTACAGCCCAGAAAGTCACAGAAAAAAACATTTATCATCTACTCTAAATATGTCATCAAGTTGTCAAGTGGAAGAAAAACTCCCCAAAAAACCACATTTTTCAGCTTCCCTGAGGCAGAAGATGGCTATATTCTACTTCTACATTCTCATTTCATTTAATCAGCATAAATGACTCCCAAAAAGCCCAAGAAAATTTTACTTGGGAAGTGCTGAACTGACATCTAGGTACTGCTGGAAAATCCTTGGCTCAAGTTACTATGTGTGCTACAATAAAACATGATTGCTTTTGCAGTCCTTATCCTGATTACCTACTTGGTTGAAAACAGGGAAGATGACAAGACAGCCAGACTGGTTTCTTGCTTTGCCCTATCACAACCTTCCTTTACCTTGGTAAGTTACAGGTTTGCTAATGGGCTGGAATGACCATCTTCACCTCCAGAGTTGATCACAGCAAAACTGAAACAGGGTGATGCACTAAGAGCTTTCCCATGTCTGTTTCCCAGTGGATCACATCCTGTTAGGCTCCATTTTCATCTCTACCCTCTTTTCTCTCCTCCCCTTTCCTAGCATTTCTTCATATTTACACCAACATGACAGTAGGTGTCTTCCATTTCATAACTTGGTACTAGGATTGCATTTGGTCCAAGGACTGTACTTCAAGATCAAACATTTCAAGTGGACACCTTTCTCCAAGGCTGCTTATTCAGCAGAACTCCCCTCCACCCTTTAATGTATACTGCTCTAAGCTGTCAAAAACCCACTAAAGCTCTTCCTTATTTGCTGAACACAATAACTGAAACTACRCTAGGATCAAGAGACTTCCTACAATATCATTAAAATTTCAAGCTTTACAGGTTTCAAATCATTTTTTGTTTAATACAGGTATCAACATCATTTAACTAGAAAACAAACCCTTCTTCTCTTAATGGTGATGACTAAGACATAGAAGAACAGGTTGTACTGTTGTTGAACTCTCAGTTCAACAACAAGATACAAGAGTTGCATTTGACTGAAAATACTGCAAGCTCCATAATAACCATGTATCAAATTTATCACAATATGAGAAATYTTTTATAACCCCAATACTAGATTTTAAGTACAAAACAGATCACAAAGGTGCATGCTGTAACTATTGTAAAATTAATCTACACTCAATTCCATGCCTGCATGYTTGTATAACTCTGAGAAAAGCCCAAGTTGTACAAAATAGACAGATCCAGTGTTTCCTTCCTGTACAAAAGTGATCATATGACCTAAACCAATAATGAAAATAGACTTTTATTCACAACTGTATTAAACAAGACTTGCTTCAGTGAACTTACATGACTGCTTTATATTGGATAAGGGAGTACTTCTGAAGCAAGCCTCCTACTCAGGCTGAGTTAGTGGTTTGTACCACAAAGCAGTGTCAGAGTGCAAAGATTTCCTTTTGCATCYGACTAAACTGAAAGATATTCCAGCCACAGATTTTCTGCCCACAGGACCAAATGAGAACTAGCTTAGAAGACCTTTGTTCCCTCCAAAACACCCACATGGCAGACACTGCAGCCCTGGCACAGTGGCTTCTCTCTGCAGATAATCTCTTACTGCACAGCACTACTTACCAGTGCAGGCTTAAGAGGATCAGGTCAGAAGGACCTTATAGAAGGAGATAGGAGATTGCCACCTCTATCATGCAGCTACCAACGACACAGAGAAGATRAAGATGAGGTCCCACAGCACAACCTCACAACCTGGGTCTATGAGTCATTAGTTTCAGTGCTCTCTGCATGAAGCTAAGAGCCCCACAGGCCTCAAAACTAGGGTTGAAAAAAGATCCTAGAAATGGGTGTGGGTCTGTTACCGTAACTCAGAAATATATGGAATTTGCCAACCAGTCTGTAGGCAGGAGTTGCTGCAAAGATATGATAAAGGAAAAAGGAGGCTGCAAACCATMTTCTGCTCTATTCTCTAGTTGGTTGGTTTTCACTAGCAAGTTTTTTTTTTTGTTCTAGCTTTTATGCAAATCCTGCCTGGCTTAGGGAATCTTTGAGTCTTTTTTAGGGAACTTCTATAGGGTAAAGGATTAGGCCGATCCATCTCAAAGCACTGGCTGATTAGGGGCTCCTGCAGGCTATGCATCAAGTTTGCTGTTTGCTGCATGGAATCTACCTCCTCTGATGTTTAACTGGTAGCCACAGTCAGAATGGCCCAACAGAACAGAAGACCACTCAAGTCAAATGCCAGCAAAGACAGCGTGGGTAATTAGATGTCAGACATCCCAAAATTGCGAAGTTAGACCATCATGTTTCAAAAAACCCTGAAAAGCAACAATATAGCTGACTAGCAGAGAAAAAAATGACAACATGTAAAATGCACTTAARAGATAAATTAATGAAATTTCAAAGTCTCATTTTCTTATTAATGCTCTTAGCATCTTACTGCACAAAGGTACTCCCACAGAATGACACATTACACAGGATGCAGCAATGTAGCAGGAAGAGATAACTCCTGAGAGATATTGATTCYGCATGGATTCTGTACCATCTTTGCGTCTGAATTTACAAGCACAGAAAACCAGTAGCAGAAACAAGAAGCACAGCCAGCAGCCATGGCACTGCCACTGGCCTAGGGAGAAATGGAGATGCCCAAAGGGAAAGCCTGTGAATAGAATATTTTTTKCACCATCAGCTAGATTTCCTGTACAGTATACACAGCAGGGAGTGACTACTTACAGGTCTAAGATAGGGTACTGAATAGACCATCAGTGTCAACTAAGTAATATTTGATACGCTTATATCTACAACTTTCTGTGATATCATGAACACAGTCTAGGGCATATAATAAATCCTCAATCATTTACAAAGCCCCACTACAGATTTGGGGGTTGTGTTTGTCCTTTTAGAGAAAAAGGTTCAGATCGCCCAGTCCTTTAAGGGACTGATTTCTATCATACATATCCTGCCATTTGCCACCACCCCACTTAAAATCCACAAATGAATAACTGGTTTCACAGCAAGCCACTGATGGACTGATGAAAAGCAAACAGTACTTTTGGCACTTGATAATGAAAACAAAGGTGAAACTTGAAAAAGTAGATTTCYCTAAAGGTGTGCACAATACACAAAGTGAATGTTCATTTGTTGAGTAAAATCTGAATCCCAAATTGACTAATATTTATAAACAGAAGTCAAAGTGATACAGCATTTGGTTTATTAAAAAATGCCCTCAAAACAGTAAAGCTGTCTTGCAATTACTGTAACCTATTTTAGAGAATGAATACCAAAGTACACCTACAATTTCTAGACTTAATTATCTAACTAACACCCATAAAACTACCAGTCTAACCCTGTGGGGTTTTTTTTTGGGGGGGGCGGGGAGACAAAGGGGGGAGGTGGAAGAGTAGAAAGGATTCAGCTGAATTGGGATTCAGCAAAATTTTGTTTTTTTTTTCCTGACAGCAACTCTGCTAATCTGGACATTTAGATACTTTGCATGACTAACTTAATGTCCCCAAGTTGTCAGTCAGTCATTCAAATAAGCACCTCTGCCTGACCATGAGTTACCCTATTTGAGCTACTGATGTTACAAGTSGTCTGGGAAGCAAGCAATTCTACAGCCACATCTTCTGAACTCTTGCCATAGTAGAGATACAAAATGATTACTGTAACTGACCTTGCTGGCTAGATGCATTGAAAAATATCTGATCATTTGTCAGTTGGCATGTTTGGCTTCACAAAAGAGCGCCTCTCCTCTGGCTTGGACAAATAGTCTTTTACCAATAACCTACCAACCATCTCAAGTAGAAATCATTTGCCAAGCACATGGCTTCTATCACACCTTTATGTATTCTTCTTTTTACATRTTCTCACTAGTCTTTGTTCCTCGACAGTCCATCTTAAAGCTCCACAGCCTACCCATTCCCAACCCAGCAGCTCCTAGCTGCTGCCAGGATTTCAATACCTTTACCTCTTTAGCCAGGTGCTCAATTTGCCTAACACTTGTTCTAAAAYATTGCATGCCTTCTCACTCACCAAYCTAAGTGCATTAAAGGTGATTCCATGGAAATCTCAGCTTAGGAAGCTCACTGACACATGGTAAATTCTTTCTGGACAAATCCGTTAAGATTTCATAGAAATGTCACTTGCATCTTGTTTTTCTTTCACAGTGACTACTACTACCTTGTTGATGTTACATATWTCCATCTTCTTAAACTGTTAAATCCTCCTTTTGTCCCTTATTTAAATGATGTTTTAAGGTTTTTCTTCCTCCTGCACTTCACAACATAAATCCTCCAGACAAACTACTTGTAAATTAAAACAAATCACAAAGCCTCACGGTAACTAAATGTTAATGGCTTAGCATTTTTCAAGATCTAAGCTTAAGACTGTACATGGAAAGACAAACTAAATTAAATGAGCARGCACATTCATTTTGTGTTCGAATATGAGGGAAAATAATCTTTTTTCAATTGATTGAAAAAAGCCTACAGCAATATCCTCTTGCAAAGAGCTATGAAACAATTCCCTGCAAACTACGTGCCCTGGTCAGTGGTGCATATATATGCATTTACTACAGACACTCCTTAGAAATGGATTTTTGTTTTATAACCATAACACACATATCTTAGCATTAAGTTGCAGTAAAAAATAGGCTGAGGTACAGGACTGCAAGCTGGAGACAGCACCAAGATTGGAAGAATCACTGCACAGAATTGCTGAACTTGATAATAAAACAACAAAGCCCAACAAAATGAAGCTGTTAATGCTCTCAGTTTTTCCTTTGTGTTCCTTCTTTTCATTTCCACTTTCCACAAAGCAAATCTGTGGAATAACAWCTAAATGAACAGAAGTTAAATTGGGCCTCTAGTGACTTTCTGAAAAAGTATCCTGCTAACTGATAACCCTATCATGAGCTTCTGGTCACTAATAGCACCAAGAAACATAATCCATGAGATCCACTGGCCTAGAAATCCAGCACATAAGAATTAGAAAAACACAAATAAAATGTGTTGCTTTTTCAGAAAAGCCTAAGTTTTACCAAATAGGTAATTCAGCAAYAGATAATAATGCTCCCCCATATTCCTTCTCTATGTTTAATGATCCATAATGTCACATTAGCAGTCATATTTCCACTTGACAAGCAAAGCGAAAAACAGGCATTTCTGTGCCAAGACAGTCATGCTCTTRGACTGCTCATATGCTTATTGCTTCCAAATTATTAATACCTGGAAAATATCCGTAAGGACAAAACCATAATCTAGTTGAATGCTGCTAGGCTTCTTGTATGATGAGTAGTTTCCCTCTGAGACAGTCAGAAGAGTTTGATAGAACAAAGTGTGCTCTTGTCTGGGTTTCACACTTGCTTAAACAGCTTGCTGGTGACTAACTGCAGTATCTAAATTAAAGCTGCTGCCTTTCTGGTGCATCTCCTGAGAAATGCTGCCATACAGGTAATTAACAGGTCATSCCTGCGGTGCCTCAGATATCTACATTTGCAGCAAGCTAGTTCTGAACACATGGTCTTAAGATCTACCACAGGGTCATCTGGTACTAGCCCCCCAGCTTAGGCCCAATTCTAGCTGAGCCAGACTTCAGACCTGCTTCTGCATGACAGTTCCACTTTTGCTGGCATTAATAGCTTTTTCAGTTATAACCAATATTGGTTGCAGGTTGCATCACACCCAAGGGAAGTTCATGATTTCCATTAGCATTACCACTTAGTTGCCACAGAACATGTTAATGAAGAATCAAGACATTTGAAAGCCCTCCTCAGGGCCACCTCCTCTATGCCACGAATCTCCTGGAGAAGCCCACTGTCAGACAGCCTCTTCTGCCCTGAAGCTGTTGCTGCTCCAAGGACATCCTTACTTCAGCTYCCAGGTGCCAAAGGCAATGCTGCTTTGCACTTCAGTACTGAATTTTGAGTCMGCATGAATTGGTTACTTCTTAAAGTGTTGATGCTCAAACAGAAAATGACATTTCCAGGTTTACCACTCTCAGCTGAGCTAAAGCTTTTTTAAACATGCTTTCAGTTCCAGCCACATTCAGTCCTGTTTTAACATTTAGGGAAGAACCCCTCCTTTCTGTTAGCTTTCCTTGAGCATTAGAGAGTTCCCTTGCTTAAGTCCTTATGAGTCCACCAGCACTGGACATGCTCCATCCAGAAGCTCAGTACCACTTGGCCCATAATTTGCAGACCCAATATGGTACATGCAGGCCTAAGTGCAGATCTGGGCAYCTCAGCTAAGAGCAAGAACTGCCAGCAGACACTGCCTCACTACTTAGGCTGCAGATGAGAGTAAAAGGACAGGGAAATGAKATTTCAAAAGGAGAAAAACACAAAGACCAGAGAGGAGCAAATAAATTACAAACAGTAGAAGCAACAAATGAAAGGCTAGACCTAGGTATAAAAGCATCACAGTCAACTGTTCTGTCTATACTACTTTTCACAGCCGAGATGAACCGAGTTCTGCTCAGGTACAAAGACACAGATAACATGCATTTGGGCTTGAAATAAACCTTTTTAGCTCTATTTTTACCTCTTTACAGTTGCACAGCATGAGAATAGATGCACAGCAACCAATTCCCAGCTAGAACTGGCCCCCTTCTCTGTGACATTTTCATAAATAAACCAGTAACTTAACTCTTGAGTAGAACTGTTTGAAATAGTACTGAATTCCAAAAAGGCAACTGCTTCATAATGATGTAGATAAATTCTAAATTAATGAATAGTACACTACAAATTTTAAAATGGTACTTACATGCTGATCATGAATATACTTAACACATATGCTTAATTATCATTTGAATAGCCTAACTGAAAACACCMTTTAAATGAGACATAACACATGTTCTAGATAATAACCAAAGTACTTAAGGACTCACTACATCTTAGGAGAACACTGAACCACGTCTAATGCTTAACTATAAATAAATGCTAAAGAATRTTCAATTTTCTGAGATCCAAGTTGATTCCGTACAGTTCCACACATTGGCCAGAAAAATAACAGAAATTGAAGGAGTACAAAGCAGGAATCCATACAAGCCACCTGATTTTTCAGTCTTACATGAAATAATCCACAYAGTAAAATACTCAGTAAGAAATCTAAACACTATAAGATGTTCATATGAAAATTGCTCCTAGTCTCATATAGTTAGCCATCTTTTGCAATAAAGGCACTTTTCCAAAGCATGGGCCACTCAAGAACCCTGTTCTGAAATCCTAAGTATTATCTGTGAACTATCTATCCATTTCCAGTCAGTTTATAGTATCASTACAGCTCAAAACAGCTTTCTTTTCTACAACAGCCTTTCAGGTTTTCTAGGACATTTTTCTTCTGAATAACACACCTTAATCCAGTCCTACAGAAAAACCAGTTATAAGGTACTCTTAGAATTTATAATGAAAAGCTTCATATTGAATGCATAGGGTTAAAAGGAACACCCTCCACTACTTCTGCATTAGGAACTTACTATCTGAAGTTTTCTACATGAAAAGAGCCCACTCAAATCAGCATTCTGTTACAGGATTTACAAGAGTTTTTTTTCTCATAAGGATAAAAAGTTGACCAAATTTCTAATACTTAAATTAATTAACCTACAACRGAACAGATTCATGAACTTCTATTGCTATTGAAGTTATATTGGTTTTAACTGGTCAGGSAACATACTATTAAATCAAGACCTGTGTTGAATACAATCAAAGGACAACCTGCTTGCTACAACTCATTCTCCAGACAAAAAGTACTTTGGGGAAATCACATAACTCCACTAACACTGCTGGGAATGTAACACTGAAACAACTACAAAAAAACATTATTTGTAGAAGAAAACCCTTATAAAGACAGCAGTAACTTTTTAGTTTACTTACTTCTGCTTTCATCTATGTCTGATCTGTTATTCAAAAACTTTCTTAGGCTAGAAAAGGTCTCACTCTTTTTAGTTTACGCTCCTCATGAAATAACTTAGAAGTTTATGMAAAGTCCTACCTTAAGCCATGAAATGAATGTTCAGAATTTGCCTTAAATTACACCACCTGGTAACTTAAGCTTGCCCTTCTCTTCTTAACTACTTCCATTTTCCTTAAAATTTTTTTTCCTTTGAGCATTAACAAGCATGCCCTAACTTAAAAAAAACTTCAACTGCAAAATACTTACAAAAACTAGAGATAAACTTTAAAAACCAAAACATTCATTCCTCATAATGTGAAAAAACCCTACTTCCATAGCTTTTAGGCAGAAAAACTAAAAACATCTCAATACTCACAGAACAAAAAAAACAAAACCTTCACCTTGAAATCCAAATGATAATRGAAAAAAAGGGAGCTCCCTATGGGTCCTTTATAAAGGCATTCTAATTTAGGGCCTATGGTTACCAGCTGGGGGGCTGCAGGGTTTCACACAGCTGTAAGGAATTATGAAGGAGTGGCTTTCCACCAGCCCTAAAGTATATAAGTTGCTGGGCTAGCAAGGGTAATAAAAGTTATTTCAAGAAGTTTAGTAAGGATTTTCTAGCTGGCTTTTTTTTTTTCTTTACAGCTTTTAGGTTTTTTTATGTAAAGTGGTTTTTTTTTTTTTTAATAAGAGGCAAGGGCTGATTTTTTTTTTGTGTGAATTTTTGATAGTTTGAGGAAGGAGTTCCAAGTTTTTTATAGTTGAATGTTTCTAATAAGCACTAAATTATTGTATGATAAGCAAGAAAGGTACAGAGTTTGTATTTACTATTATATTAGTTACTTTTTTTGTTTTCCTTTCCGTAGCCATTAAATTTAGGCTCCTATATGTATGTGCTAAATGTACTGACCTTGTTTTTTTATCTTTATCTTCTATTGTTGTAAAATACCCAGGTCCAAACAGGCATTAGAACTAAACCTTTATTTGCTACTGTTCATGTTTTTATGTGATGATGAGTTAGTTGAAAAAATTAGCTGCAACTTAAATATTGAGATTTAAAGCTAGTAGTACTAAGATTGTGTCTAAGCTTTGTACTAGTGACTTGTTTTTTTTTAGAGTTGAATAGAAGCAAAATACTCTGTACAGCACATGAGAGTTTTGATGTTAGAGTAATTTATTTTAGGGGTAGTGCTTGTTTCAAAACACAGTGGTTAACTCTATTGTGGCACAGAACACTCACATTTATTGGTACAATTTTTTTGTTATAGTGGAATTGATTTTAGAAATCAGTTCACAGCTCCTTTGTTATTTCAAGTTGCTTTTTTCTTATGCTAGATTGATTTTTGAAGTCATTATGTATTTTTTTCAAGTGGTCTTAGGAATCCTTTTTCTCTGTCTCTAATGCTTAAAGATTATAGAASAGTTGAAACTACAATTAGTTTTTCTTACTGTATCTTGCAGATGGCACTCCAGAATTGGTGGAATGATGGCCTGTAAAATACTTTATCATAAAATCATAGAATGCTTAAGGCTGGAAGGGACCTTAGAGGTCATCTAGTCTAACCCCCCCTGCTCATGCAGGAACACCTAGAGAATGTGGCACAGGGCTGCGTCCAAGCAGATTTGAAAGATCTCCAAAGAAGGAGACTCCACAACCTGCCTGGGCAGCCTGTTCCAGGACTCTCACACTCACTGTCAAGAAATGCTTTCTTAGGTTCCTGTGGAACTTTTGGTGCCTTAGATATGACAGATTTTTTTAACTGTTGTGTTAGCCATTTTCTGAGAGAGCTTTCATCTTAGAGTTGAGATGGCTGTACATTGTTCTGGAAGAAACATTTTTCAGCAAATAGTATATAGAAGAGCAAACRTTTAGATTTGCTTCTGGAAGTGTATCCAACAAATTATGCACTCTTATTGTTTGTTAGCAACTRTTCTTTAGTAAAATACTATTGCAGAATTTGGTTTGTCTGTTGCAGTGCATACATATGTAGGTATTTTAGGCCAATCAACAACTAAGCACACTTGAGGCTCTGCAGCACTGCAGTCTACCAGAGTGTCTTCCATGCAGTAATTTTTGCTTGGAATGTCTCATAAGTTTTCCCTGTTTCTGGTACTAGCACTTGCTTTTTGTATCCTTGATTTCAAAAAGTCAATGAAGTGTTTTTTAGCTTAGTTATCATTTTGGCAAAAACTTAAAGATACTCCAGGATATGTAAAAGGAAAAGTAGATATATGGTAAGCAACAAAAAAGATAAAATCACCAGTGTTTTCCATAAATACTTGCTTTTCTGTCATTGATTGCAGAAAGGACAAGAAAGACTCAATTAGTTTGAGTCTTTCAAAGACTCAAGTTGTTTGAGTATTAAGTAAGGAAAACTTAATTTTTTTTAGCATTTGTGCGACTATGAACTGGAATATGTCAAAATTCCTGTGTTTGGGAAGTATATGCTTTGGGTATATTTCSTGGTGATTTACATCAAGGTTCTTATGTATGAAAGTTAGTTAATGACTAATAGTAAACCCTCTATTAGAGGGTGAATGACATAAGGTACTTGTATRGAGTGGAACTGCTGTTTCTTAAATGAAGAAAAGTCTCTTGAAGGCAGAACTGTGAGTGAATGATATATTTAAACTAAGCATTCTGTAGAAAAACAATGTATGGCTGAACATCTACTTAAGTTAAAACTGTTGGGGASAGAAGCAAAGGAAAGTTGACAAAACTGTGTAGAGGGCATGTTGAGGTGGATGAAGGAACCTTTCAGCTCTGTTCAGTCTGAAATGAAAAGGAACAGCAACTTGACACGCAGGATAAGGAACATAAGGTATTTCTGGCAAGYCACATGTTTGTTTTGTATCTATAAGATGTTTTCACTCTTCCCTTAGAGTGCAATACACAAATAGGGAGGGTAAAGATTTACTTGATCTTGCAGCATTTTAAACAGGGCATGCAATAATGGACTAAGGCTGCAGGGCCATCTGTTCTTAGACCTTGTCTCCTGCTGGTCCTGGCTCTTAACACCTAAATTGTAYTACCAAAATAGAGAATGTCTGATAGCTTTCCTTCTGCTGGGGTAAACTGTTATGCATCAGTTTGAAACATGAATATCAATGGTTAAGAWGGGCATGGGGACTAGTAAGACCTGGGCTGGGTTTCTTATAGTGTTTGTGTTTAGTAGGCTGTATTTCTTGGGTGATAGAACTAAGAATCAAGTTATATCCTGAAAAGCACCAGTTCTCATACAAAAGTGAGCTGGCTATGTAAGTACTGAGGACTTGGTGGTATTTACTCTGAGGTCTTTTAGAATTTTGAAGGGCTAGTTTTCCCTTTGCTTCTAAAAGGCTTCCCAGGCAATAGGTGGATTGTACTTGGTGTAGTAAACAAACCTTCAGGTGTTTAAAGCTTCTGTTCTGAGCAGGTGATAGGTATGTAGAGCCACAGGTGAGTGAAGTGGCTGAGCCTCCTTTCCCCTCTGGTTTCCTCTCTGRATCATCACTAATAGGAAAAGAAATGCTGTCAATTGATGATGCCTCCAACTTGGCGTTCCCCGACGATGCCCGGAGGTGGGCGCTGGAGACTCCCCCGCAGCAGCCCCCACCGAGGGGTGGGCAGGGGGAGCGTGGCTGGACCTCCCTCSGCTCCTCCTTCTCTCCCCACCCCTCGCCCTGCCTCTCCCTGGCACTCGCTGCCTGCCGGGCTGCCATCGGGGTGGTGCTGGGAGAGTCGGCTCGCTCTGCGCCTCAGGGATGTGCTGAGCAGGGGGCAGCTCCCCTCGGGCGTCCCCTCCGCGCTTCGCCCTGCTCCAGAGCCTCCTCGGGAAGGGTCCGAGCCGGCGGTAAGTGGCGGCGAGGGGCGCCCGCCTCGCTGCGGGTCCCCTGCGGGGCGGCGGCTCCTCGGGGTAGGACGGGGSAATCGCGGCAGCCGCCAGCCGCTCCTGTAATGCCTCGGGCTGGGTTTTGATTTTATCCGTGGTAGATGTTCACAGCGGTGGGGACGCTTTTCCACCTTGCCCTGCCCGTGGCAGCAGGTGCTTACTGGTCACGTCGCCCTTCCCTCTGCCTCGCTAGGTGCCCGCGTGTCGCCCTGCCCGCTCCCTGTCGCCCGCCGCAGGTGCCTCCGTGCGCGGCCACGCCGCTTACCGTGCCTTCCCCTCTCCCTCCTTCTCCATAGGTGCCTATATATGGGGGAATACAGATGGCGGTGCCGCCCGCCTCCGTAGGTGCACGCGTACCTGCTGCTCCCCGCTGTGGGCGGGCGCGACCGTTGCGCGCGTGACCGTTGGGCGACGGTTGGGTTCGAAGCAGACGGCGGGGGGAGGGTCGCGCGGCGTGCGGGCGGGTGCAGTGCGTGGCCGGGAGGGCTCTCSCCATGGGGTTCGGGCAGCGTGGGCTTGGGGTGAAGCCCGAGTCGCTCCCTGCTTCCCAGGGCTCGTGGCAAGTTCGTGGAAGGCTGCGGTGGCAGCCCAGATGCTTTCCTAGACATCCATTCCTCCCACTCAGCCTTCAGCATGGAGGAGGAAATAACAGGCACGGAAGATTCCTGCGGGGGTGGAGAAAGAGGAGAAAAAAGGCTATGGATGACAGACTTRTTGAAGGGAATATGTGACTAGTTTTAGCTGTTGATTAAAATCCAATGCTGGGTTGCACATCTGTTGCAAGACATGTTTGCTAGCTTTACAGCTTTAAAAATTGCATGATGCTTTTTAGGTAAAATCTCATTCCTGATGCATATGATGAACACACTAGGAAAATGCAATTGCTGTAAGAGTGGCACTGGCAGCGCACAAAATGTTGAATTATGGAGAGAAAAGCGGTATTCCCTATTTGCTTTAGTCTTTTCTGGTTATAGYAGCTGTTTAGTCATAGCAATAGCTAGTGGGTGCTTGTCACTTCGAAGGTTATAAGGTTTTTTAATTTGRCAATGAGTCTGAGATGGACTTTTTTCCTCTACATGAGGACATGTGGAGTGCCATCAAATCACAAGGTTGGATCTTGCAGGCAGTGTGTGAATAYAGCTTCACTTTGAAGGCCATGGTGCCTTGGCAGAGGCAGTGAAAGCGCTTATCATAGCACTGAATTTGTCTCCTATTAATGCCTGTATCCATCACCAGCCTCCCCACAGSTATTGGCTGCTGTAGAAGTTTTGCAGTCCTTTGGCCTGGGAGAACATTGCTCTTGTGCAGTTTTATCTTCGGTATGGCAGCATGTGAGAGAAGAWAAAGGTGACTGAGCAGCAGTACTCCTTGGATTTAGTTGTTGAACAGTTTTACCTGAAATGGGTGCATTAATACAGAAGTGTGGATGAAAGCTACAAAATATCTGGATAGCAATGCTGTATATTAACTACTAAAATTGGGTTCCTGTCAGTTTGAGCAGAAGCTTCCTTTTCTTAAAGCAAAACACCTTGTTTGAAGCATTTTCCTTTTTTCTTTCCAGAGCTCTGTGAAGACCATCAGCCATGGATGTGTTCATGAAAGGGCTTTCCAAGGCCAAGGAGGGAGTTGTAGCAGCAGCAGAGAAAACCAAGCAGGGTGTGGCAGAAGCAGCGGGGAAGACAAAAGAGGGTGTCCTCTATGTGGGTAGGTGGGCAGCGGACATCATGTGACTAGTCTGGTGTTTCTGCATGCTCATACTCATCAGAAAAAAGGCAAACCATGTTTGCAAAGCTACTCTTGAATGACAAAAAAGGCACTCATASAAGAAGCTTGGAGAACAAACGAGGAACTAGCTAAGCCCTCTTCGGTGCGTTTTCTGTGAAGCTGAAAGTTGTTTTTAAGCTGTTGTGTTGTGCTGGCAGTTTATCACTACACTGCAGAGCCATATATGTAATGTTATGCAAAACAACRCAGGCGAATAGTTTATGTTCTATTCAACTCTGCTATGCTAAGGTTGCAGAGGAAATGATATAAAAGCTGAAATGTAAAGCAGCTTCATAGAATCCTATGTAACCTTTGGGTTTTAAGAAGCTTTAGAAGAAGCTTGAGAGCTTATTTCAGGGTTGGATTGTTAAACACCCTGAYAGCTTTGTCTTGGAATAAAATGAAATGGGTTTCTGTTCTTTTTTCCATTTTAAGGGCTTCWGCAGTAACACTGTGTGTCAATATCACTCTAGGTTTTGAGATGATGCTGATATGATACAAAACCAGATCCTTAGCTGCTTTTTTTCATGTCTCATTTAGGAAGAGCTTCCACAGCTGAGAAGAGAACGGTGAGGGAAATGGAGTAGAGTTGAATAACCTATGTAAGCCACACAGTCRCTTGTACAGACAGAGTTGATGGTCTGTATAAATTCAGATTAGTATTGTGACTGCAAGATAATATKCTGAGTATCAGAATTAGAGATGCTGCTGTGAAAAATTGAAACAAGAATGTCAAGATTATGAATAAATGGTTGCTTAAAAACCACATAAGGATTTTCATTGATCATCAAATGAAGTTATTCTGTAAAAGAATAAGGAAAAGATAAGTTGTTCTTGATAATTGATTTTGTAATGAATGYTGAGTACATTGAGGGAGATAGATGCATATTTTGAAGTTAGGGTTGAAAATGGAAGGCTCTTATTTCAAAAGGAGTCCCTGAGATTGCAAATGCTCAAATTTTTTGGGGGTTCCCTTTGTCATGTAGGCCAACACCATACTGTACCAAACAATTTCTGCTCCAGATGAATGGCTCTACTGGCCTTTCTCCTGCAGAGCAGGAGAAAAGGAGTTCTGCTTTTCTCCTGCAGAGCAAAACTTAGTGCTTGTGCCAACAAAGAATGTTTTGGACAACTAATTGCCAGAGRAGTATTTTTGATGAGTAGCTACTAGTTTTGAGTATCAAAACATTTGTTGCTGTTGACAGGTATAACATACTTAATACGCTTAGCAATGGGGATAAGGTTTTCCATTTTTTTATTTCATGCTAATTTGCTTTTCTTTTAGTTTCTAACCATGGATTCTACAGCTAGGGATTCTAGGATTATTGTATGAGAAACCTATATTGTGTGGTGRATTAATCTGTGTACCTGAGGGAAGATGCACTGCATTGCATTTTTTCCTCTATAGTTGAATTTTCACATAGGAATTTGTTTGATTCAGGTTATGCCATGAAAGCTACCTGACCTCTTGCAAAAGAGTACCAAAACTCGRGCTGTGATGAGCCTGTTCATAATTTGAAGTCTCAGCAGTCAGTCATCTCCATGACACTTTTTCCATTGTTAGGAAGGGTTAATGAGCTGCTTTATTTCTGGCTTAGCTCCACTGCTTCTCAGGTTCTTGCTCTAAYTAGAGGAATTTAAGTATTGAGTTCTACCTTCCTATCCAGCTTGTGGTTAGATATTTGAAGCTGTGTAGTATTAAAGTTATGCTGTAGAAGTTGTAATTAACAAGCTATTACTTGGAGTGTAATGTTATTGTAATGATTTTGTAAAATTTTTTTCTTGGTGTAAGATGGAACTTATGACTCTGAGGCCATGGGAGGATTAATGGAGTGGTTTTTTTCCATGCTAAAATCTATTGCTTTCTCCCATGGTCTCTTTCCTGTTTTTAGCATGTRAGATACTGTTCAATATCCTCTATAGTGCATTTGGGTATTGAGCTTATTCTTGAGTGCTTCTACTGACACCGTTTGGTGTTTGTTTGCTGGCCAGCTGGAACCAGCAGCTGTCTTGTGCAGGRCAAGCTGAGCATTAGGACCTTTTTAGAGGAAATTAAGGAATGGTGGGATGGTAGAGTAGAAGAGAGCCCTGAGCTTTAGGAGCCTGGAATCATACATGCTGTAATATATAGAAATTGGTTGGTTTCCACGTGTCTCTCAAGACCTGTGGGTGTGAAACAAKATTAATGAGTTGGAGTCCTTAACTTTACTCATTTTGAAACTGGGAGTGGAAAGCAGCAGTGTGGTGCTCTTCAGTGTATTGCTGATGGGCAGGCCAGAGTTGGAGCCTTGTGTGGTTACCAGAGAGCACAAGTTTCTGCTCAATTGAATCTTGAGTTGGTTTTGAATGGTCCAAAGTCGAATGGTCGAGTTGATCACTTGAGCTGTATTACATGACATCAGAAAGGAAGATTTGATCAAGAGRGGACTGGGTAGCAGAAGAGTTGTTCATACTGTTCCTTGTGCTTTACTGGCACCTGGCCAGAATAGTGCAACCTAGAAGTATTTGGCAAAGTAAATTGCCAAAWATTGCTCCTATTGTCTCATGAGGTGGCTTCTTCTTTGCTATGAAGGTCCATAATGRGCTTTAGAAGTCCTTTTTGAATGTCTAATTGTGCTTGGTAGCAATCATCTTGAYGTGGGGGCTGATTTGGCCTTTCTGCAATTTGGGCTTATGTTTCTGGTTTTCAGCTACCTGTTAAGTGACTTGTTTCTTCAGGCAGAACTTCCTTGGTATATTGTATGTATCCTCTAAAAGGCCCAGAAATTAGTGTACTGCCAACTTGGTGATACACCAAGCAGTTTTATTGTATCATTATGCTGGTGAGAATGCAATGTAGAAGGTTGATTTTACTTTGTTATTGGCTGCACAAGGGCACATTTCATATTTTGGTCTTCCCTCTTCTGTATTATAGATGGGAAAAAGTAGCATTTCCTTTATGCATGTACTACGCATGTTCTTGTGTCACTTAAGCAGTATGAGCTGCTTGATTATTCCTGCTCTGATTTCTTCATTTCTTACTGTTAGGGATGCTACAATGAGCAAGACTATTGTGATGTTTAGGAGGATAGAGGCATGAATGCTAATATGCCAAATAGTGACTGAATCCAGACAAAAAGTTATGTGTGAAAAGAATTACCTGTCTCTGGTAGGCCAGGGCACAATAATGAACTAAGAGGCTTAAACTGTGCTTCTGTAAGGCTTTATGACATATTGTTAAGCTTCATAGTTGACAGATGAGTACAAATCCCTGAAACACTGCCAAATTACACCACTCCAACACTAGCTTTGGTGGGGGGATGGAAAAAAAAGCATGAGATGGCTTTCAAAAGCAGTATGTGTTAATTTTCATATAGCTGAATATGAGAGATGGCTTCCCTTGGTTGCGAAGTGCTAAGAAGTCATTTTTACATAGGTATTCCAGAAATCCACTTGTTCCTGAAGGTGACAAAATTATTGTTCAAACAGGCCTAGTGTTATGGCTCAGTCAAGTACTAATTCTAGATTGGTCTGTGCAGAGTCCTTGAATATTTGTTTGTACCTGGGACAAGAAGGATACCAGGGAGACCYTGGATTTGACCCCGGTGGCATTTTCATGTTCAAGTATTATCTCCTGCCTAAAGCTTCTTTCTGACTTTTAAATCTAATCCTGGCTACCGTTTCTACAAGCTCTCCATAATTATAACCAATGCACTTCTATTTGTGTTTTCTGCAGTTTTAATATTTGTGGATCCTTTCAAGCTGAGACTTAAGTAGTAGTTAGATTTGTAAGCATCTTTTAGAAACTTGTGCTCATCACTGAAAACTGCATGCTTGACTCTATTCAGGATGCCAGCAATACCATGGCTTTCGTGCAGTCATGTCTGTATGCGGGCTGCTTACTAATGGCAAGTAGCACATGCAGAACATAAATTAGAGAAACTTTTCCTGTATCGTAACAGTTGTTTCTATAATGACACTTATGAAGTTGTCCTTATTGATGGTTTTGGTCTCCTTCTTAGGTTTCTCTTGAGTTACATATAATATTTCTTCAGACTATTAATATTACACAGGAGATCACATCTCTCTCCTCTTCAGCAGTCACTTCGTCTTCATTAGTATTTAGGAATATATTACCAGTCTAACATTATTTCCTTTCTAATATTTTTGTCTTGGTTTAGGTTCCCGGACCAAAGAAGGGGTTGTTCATGGTGTCACAACAGGTAAGAAAATTAATGTTACTTGAACCACTTCACAAAGTCTGTGGTTAATTKGTTAGAGAATATGCATTTTGGAGAGTGTGCCAGTTGATGAAGGATAGAAACCCTGGAGTTGAAAAGAATTAATACAGAACAGCACTTGCTCTGTCAAGCTGAACAGTTTGTTCTTAAGATCAAATATTTGAATTAGTTACTAATGTGAAGTGCTTTTTTATCCATGTTTCAAATGCAATCAAGTTATGCTGGAATGAATGAAATCAGACTGCTGAACAGAAAGGAATAGTTTGTACTAAGTCTAGTATGAAGTCAAGGATTTTCATGTTTTGTTTCCTTGTTTCAAAGATAAAATATTACATGCTGGCACGTCATAAATCACTCACCATAAAATTCAATTCTGTCTTCGTTTATTCTGCTATGAACAACTTRAGGCCCATAGAAATTGCAAGACTGGCTCTTGTGATAGTTTGTGAGCTGTGGAGGKGAAATAGGGGTATGGAGATGTCAGTGGGGCGCACAAATGCTTCTGAAGGAGGGATGTGGATGGCCAAGTGTCAAAAGACTTGGATGTATGTCARGCTAAGTCCCATCAGATGACTTGGGATCTCAGCAAAACTAGTTAGACAAGGATGATGCCAATGGAAGAGGCAGGAGTTATTGCCGCAAAAGACAAGATGGCAARTAATATGCAAGGAACCTCTTGGTAGAGGAATTATAGAGATGGTAAAAGATTTTTTCTATTTTGCATTTAAGGCCAAGGACAATGGTAGCAGCTTATTCGCGCTCAGTTCTCTTAGGTAACCCACAGTGAAGCTGATGCAAGACTGTATATGTTTAACATTCAGTTCCTCTGGGCTCACAGTGCGGTTACTGCTGTAACGATGGCCTGTGAGGTGATGCCTAAACTGCCATTACAACTTAGCATTTCTAGTATGATGAGGTGTAGCTGAGGCAGTGGAGAAATCATATGAACTGAACACTTGACTGTTAAGAATTTTGGTGGCTTTATCCTTGCCTGAGGTTTGCTTGTAGCAATTTKGAAATTCTGTAATTTCATGTAGTGTTGACTGCAGCCCCAGACAGGCTGTGACTGCATTATGGCTATACCCCTTGAATTTCTGTTTTCCTAGAAGACTGTTAGGGTTCCAGTCTCACAAGATGAGCTTGGGTGGCAAGATGAACGGCAAGTAATGTTGTGGAAGAAATAAGTTAGTCTTTTTTTTGCTTTTTTTTTTCCCAGTGGCAACAGCACTTTTCAAACTTGAAATTAATGCCATGCATATGTTTTCATATTAGTAAGGATAAATTGGAGTGAAATGTGCATATAATTCTTTTTGCAAGGATCATTTTGGTAACCAACTGAAATTAGCAATCAGTGTGGAATGGCTTGGAAATAGAAAAATGGATTTATTTCATCTTCACCTAGTGCAGGAAAACCATAGCTGCYCTCTGTGCATTGAGTAGAATGTATAAGATGGGAATGCTAGAGAATGGCGATTCCTGTACAATATGGGAATGCTAGAGATATGAGAGAAGGCTTGATCAAGAACWGCAGTGTTTTTTTTCTAGCAAGTCAGATAATGAGCTGGGAGTGGGGAGGGATGGCAGGAGTGTTGAGCTTTTTTCTGTTTCTGCTTTGTATGTCATGCTTCATCTGTCCTCAAAGGAGCCAACTTGGAAAAGATAAACAAATGTAGGTAGACTTGCTTTGCAGTATTGAATATCATACCCCAAATATGCCAAGGGTGGATTTAGTAGTAAAATTGAGCAGAAGATGTGATAATGCATAATTTGGCTTTAGGCTTAACAGATGCATATTGTTGCTGTAAGGCCTGTTATCACAGCTTGCTGGACCTAAATTAAGAAATAATCTAAACACACAACCAGYGGAGATAAGATCTGAGACCAACATATATATGTGTATATGAATATATATGCTTCTATATATGTATGTACATATGTAGATATATGTATATACAGTACACATAGAAGTGTCAGATGTGGAAACAGCACTGGATAGCACTAGCAGCTTGTTGGTAACACAATAAGGTTGTCTTAGAAATCAAATCCTTTTCAAGAAATGTTTCTACATTTGTGACAGGCCTGCTTGTCCCCTTTCATAGGAATAGGAGTGAGTTGTACTTTTAATGCCCTGGGAGACTGATTTCATGTAAAATCCCTGAGATAATCAGATGCCTTATGAAGAAAGATGATTTCAGAGATTGGGCATGGTCAAATATGAACCAAAAAAGTAGACAAAATGTGCGTACTTGYGATATGCATGCTTTATAGTCTTGGCCTATGTAAGCATCTCCTTTTACTTTTCAAATGATGCTTAGAAGTGGCAAATAGAACCACAGTTGGAGTGCAGGGAGGACAAGGAATGATGGCTACCCACTCTTCTTGAGAGGAAGACTTTAGTGAGCGCTATTTTGAGGAGAATGTTGTGGGTAGAAGTTTATTAGTGTGCTTGGTAGTTCAGCCTGCTTTAGTACATTTTGATCCGAGGTTGAGTGTCTACTCACAGCTCAGCTTTTTCTAGGATCCTGGGAAGGTTGAATGTGTATATAGCCACTCAATTGTTCTCCCTCCTGTTTAAATTTCAAGGTCTTACTCAAAAACAGTCAAGTTAACAACTTGTGGCTTAAAGTGTTTTGGTGAATGGCTTTAGCAAGTGACTTGCCTCCAAGTGCTGAACAAATGAGTATGCTCTGGGGTCAGTGGCTTTGCAAACCCACAGAGACTAAAGTGAGGAGTTTCTTTAAAGCATGACCTGATTGTACTAGTTTTTTTGTAATTCATGTGAGGGTTGTGTACAAAACTGTCAGGTCATGGCAGGTCCTTCTCATGAGCAGCAAGTCTTGTTTAGTGTTCTTAAATGCTCTTGTATTGTATTTGAATTGTTTGCCAGCATAACAAATCTATCTAGCCTTGGATTTAAAAGTGTGTAACTGATTTTTCTTGTTCTTTTCCCAAAGATAAGCATCCAGAACTGTACAGTATTCATGAATTAGTATTTACTAGTTACTATTAACTYAAGTAAAATATTTATTTGTATAAAGTATCAGGACACAGGGGTCTTCCAGCAGTACTTGAACCGCTTTTTCCTGAGCCTGAAGGAAAATTGTCTCAACRATCAGAAACCATAGTCAACTTGTCYATGAATTTTTTACCCATAACTTATTAGCTCTTAAAATGAATGCAGGCAGTTTTTTGTCAAAAAATATTTGTTGCATTATTTCATTTGGATGTTTTCAGTGTCCAGAGATCTTGTTTTTAGCCAGTATTTGAACACTGAAAGTAAGAAGATGCCATTCTGAGTTGTTCCATAAGTTTTAATGGCAATGCCTTAGACCATTCCACAGTAAATGGGGAGAAGGTGGCTTCAAGAGCAGTGACTTGAGACTGCTATAGTACTAGAACTCAGGTTTAAGTTTGTGTCAGTGTGATCACTTGAATGCTGTTCCAAGACAGCTTACTGAGGTTTGGCACCAGTCATGTAGCCATAACACTGAGGAGGTCTGTAGAAGATGGTTCTACTGTCTCAGTGATGCAATGCAGGTGTCAGCTTAAAGCCCTAATGATTTAAGATGATTTAAACAGCCTAGTACTTGGATTTGATTAGTTGTTATCGACCAACTACATTCTAAATTGATTTATTTTGATGCACTTAGTGTTTTTTCAATTGTTATTAGTTACACTAAGCAATTGAACCTAAGATTAGAAACCACTCACTAGGATTCATAACATAGCAGAAAGATGACAGCTTATTTAGAGAACCAATTTGGTAATAACTTAGTGTTTATGTTGATTTACAGATAGGAAGGAGGACTTGACCTTACCATCAGATGAGTATACTTCTAAATTGACACTGTATAGTTTGGATATGTTTTCCTGGTATTTCAATGGTGAAGGTATCTTACTGGAAAACCGCTTAACTGCTYAGGTACTGAGGGATAAGCTGCTATGAAATAGCTTTCCAGGCTTGATTTTCAGCACCCTCAGTTATCTAGAAATGTTCTCATGATTTAAGTGTGTGTGTATRTATAGATATAGATATGCTTGTAAACTGGGCCCTAAGTTCAATTCAAGGCTAACTTGCATATGCTTGATGTTTTCACTCAAGAATAAAACAAATCTGTTTGGCAGAGCCCATGTGATGCAGACGAGCTCCATTTTTAAAGAGGGGAGATGCTGCTTGAATGTCCTGCTTGACTTGTGTTCTGCAGAGAAGGGCTTGCTTKTGTTCTTTCAAGGTTGAAGCCCTTTGAGACTTGTCCCTTGAACACAGCTGTCTGTAAGAAAGCTTTCTGTAACTGAGTGATGAGGCATCATGGCTGTTGRGGTCAGAGATGACTACCAGCTTGCCCAGAGAAAAACTTGGTAGTGCTTTCTGCAGTGATTAAACAGTGCCAAAGACAACACTTGTGTTCTACCTTAACCCAGTGTATACCTTTACTTGTGCCCAAAGAAGCAAGTTGATGCTTGAGGAAATGCTCCACATATTTAACTTGGGTGCACTGCTTTAACTTTGCTCTTAAAGGATAACAGTTGTTGAAAACAAATTATTTTTAGTTCAGCTTATAAGAACTTTGACTAAAAACTGACAATGGAAGTAAGTGGAGGCACTATATATTATAGTAATGAGATTTTCAGAGGTGTGTCCTGACTGCATTGTTATTTCTACTGAGGTACCTCTAAATAGACAGCTTGGTTGCCAGTTCTATAAGATATATTTGTTATTGTGTCATTAACAGGGCTAACAGCCTGATTTGTAGCTTTTGGTTTTTTTACATGTATTAAGATTTTTCTAGAGTAATCTGAAAAAGATAAAGCAGAGGAGACAATTTCCATAGGGGGACCTGCAGTCATTGGAAAGTAGTGGCTCTTGATAGGTAGTCATACTTGGCTGTGATGACAATTGTAGTGTGGTTTTAATGTGGCTGTAATAGTGACATCAACCATCAGGTGTTTTACTACAGTGCTTAATGTTGGATGCTTTTGAAGAGCACTATCTTAGTTAGATCACCTAAGATGCTTTAGATGTTTTGAGCTCTAGATGACAGTAAGTTTTTTGCACATCTGGTCCTTTAACTTGAAGGCATGAAGTCATCTCATCTTTCTTAGTGGTTTCACTACAGTGCAAGCTGCTTGCAGGGAAGAGCCCATGGGAATGAATGAGCAGAAAGAGTCATGTAATACTGTGAAAGGCAGAACAGCAACCACTGTTTATGTAGGCTAAATGAGTTGTAGTCTCCCTGGGGCTTTGAAGTCAGTTATTAATCTAGTTTGCCYTGGCATCTCATGTTCATTCAGTCTTTCTGTGGATTAGTGTGTTATGGACGGAAACAGCAGCAGTGGGGAGGGGAAAATGCATAAAATCAGATAAAAGGTTGTATTAGCCTCTGGTTGRGAAACAGTAGCTCTGCTTATGAATCAAATATGTTCTAATAATGAATTGCTTTTGGTTCAAATGTAATTAATGGTGTCTTGCATTTCCTCTAACATACAGCAAATGTGTTGCATGGACTAGATATWTCCAAGCTGAGCTTCGTGGAATGCAAATGCTATACAGTATATAGTGATGGGTGCATAATAAAGGCCCTTAAGCAATGACTTTTCCCCGCAGTGCAACTAAATATGCATGAAAACAGAAAATGTCGTCTTYGAGCAAAAAACTGAGCCACAGAAGCTATTTTTCAACATATGTTTGCTTCTGTGCCAATTTTAACAGATTGACAGTATAATCTCTTAAGATCCACTTGGGGTATACAAGGTGTAGAGGCTCCACAGTGTTTCATGATACCATGTTGATGAAATTCTAAAGTTTCTGAAAACCTCAGTAGCTTACAGCTTCTTGAGTGACAATGTATTTATTTTTTTCAGTGGCAGAGAAAACTAAAGAGCAAGTATCTAATGTTGGCGGAGCTGTGGTGACAGGAGTGACAGCAGTGGCCCAGAAGACGGTGGAAGGAGCTGGGAACATCGCAGCAGCTACTGGCTTGGTGAAGAAGGATCAGTTGGCTAAGCAGGTTTGTTGATAATGTTTTCGGGCTGCAGGAAACAATTTCCACGGCCTCCCTGGAGTGACTGAGAGATGGATTATAGTTTTTTGGACCTGTCAATGGTATTTATGTGGSGTGATCTCTTATGCCAAGCAAGTGAAAATCAAAACCCTCCTTGTTGTCTGGCTTCTAAGTGGCCTGAAATCTTTGGAAATGTAAGTAGGATTATGCATGTAACTTATGGCTCTGAAAAGTCTAGCATCATTTTCATGTGCTCTAGGGATGATGCTGAACTTTGCTGCCTCCAGTGAGGGCCAGCATCTGTAAGTCACCTTAACAGTTAAATGTGAATTGAATAGGCTYGGGCCTGAAATAGAACCCTCTGGAGCTGGAAGACTAAACAGTTCAATTTAAGATGGCATTGATGATTTGTCTCCTCCACARATGAGGAGCAGAGAGGTCAATGGACCAATCATGTCCCTACTTGGACACTTGCCTGATGAGGCTTGGAAAAGAGGTGAATCCAAAATTAAGACAGAGGAGCGAATTTCCTGTCTTGGACTATTGTTACATGAAATAAAATCTGCCTGTGAACTCTGAACTCTACTCTTGCAGTTGTGCTGTRGCAAGTATAAAAAGAAATATAAGTACGGTGATATTAGCAAAGAGGTAAAGTTGGTGTGTTGTATAAGGAGTTACTCCATGTTTATTGTTGGCATGCAGCAGTCCTTTTMATTATATTAGAGAAGCAGCTGGTGCAAATAATGTTCACAGGTGTACGGTAGTGTTTTGAGATAAGGCAAACCCTTTCCTACTGTTTGGTGTAAGAATACTTTGATGTTAAACATAGTTCTCAAGAATAGTAGTAATGGTACAAAGATGGGTGTCATACTGATTCTTGCATTCTGAGCTGTTCAGTTGTATATTTTTTGCCATTTGGGGTAATGTGAAAATAGAGTAGTTTAAAAATATCTATCCTGGTGTCTAACTGAAGTGTGTGCACTTCTGATGCAAAAATCCCATTCTCACTTGAGAGAGGGAGGGGACAGTAGTGTTACATTGTGACCAAGCTTTTGTTCCATTGCAGTTGGTTGTTCTTAAATCTTTTGCAAGTGGTCTTGTTCTTGTAAAGCTGTTTTTGGCAGGGGAGAGAGTTAGTACTTGGTTCTTTTTTCTTTTTATCTGAAATAAAAKGTTGCTTTTTCCCATGGCTTGGTTGTTATAAGCTGTACCACAGTCTTAAGAATTTGAGTAACTAGGGAATTTCCAGAGGATAGGAGTATGGACATAAARTCTGAAGAGATGCCTATTGCCACCCTCAGGAGTATTAAGAGGATTTTCCCTCTTATGCTATYAGCTAGTTGATATCACAAGGGCCTCAGACCCTAACAGAAATCAGGGCAATCTRAGTGTGAGTGAATTGGTGTCAAGCTTGAAACCTTATTTCTTGGTGAAATAAGACAGTTGACTCAACTAGTTAGCTGGAAGAAGAGGTTTTGTGAGAAAGGCAAGCCTTSAATTAAGGAAAGAAACTTAGTTATCACAATCACATGTTTAAAAAAATTACCTTATTGTGGTCTGGTCTTGAGGTTTTTCTGTAGTGCAGGTCAGCTGAGGAAAGGCTGTTGTGTTAGATTTGTCCTTCATTGCTCTTGGTGGTTCCTCACTACCTGTAGCCCTGAAATAAGATTACAGCGGAGAATAGGTAAGCCTAYTGAATGTATATAAACAGTATTCCTAGTGCACGTGTGACTCATCCAGGCATCTAACCCTCTGTTTGAAGAACAAGTAGTGCCTTTTTTGTGTTATGGTGCAAGGTAGAAGGTAGCTGTTTGGGAATATTGAACATGGGCCTGACGAGTTCTGGCAGTGAGGCTCATGCTTGCTGCTAGGGCAGTGTTGGGTGCTTTTGGAGAACCTGTGTTCTGTGCTGTCCTGCGGCAATGCAGGCACAGAACAAGTCTTTGGGTAAGCAGTGCTTAGGAGGTGTTAGAAGAAACTTAGTAGTTGGGCTGCTTGCACAGGAGCATCTCAGCTTCCTTGAGACCACGCTYGCTCTCAACTTTTAAAAGCAAAGAACACGAAATGCACAATGTGATAGGATGGCTTCTTTCTTTCTTGTCTTACATGTTGCATGTATAAAATGTATGACTTGGAAAAGAAGGGAGGACTACCAGTGAATACTGATGCTTGCTTGTTTACTTAATGTGTATTTAGATGATGTGAGAGCAGATGAATGGAAGGCAAGACCCTTTGTTGGAGAATCCCCATCAATCACCAGCTGAATCACGGATGATGTTAAGAGAAGACTTGAGCTGTTTCTTGGCACTTGCAAAGGAAGCAGGGCCAGCAGTTAACTTGGTTGTTTTTACTGGTTAAACTCTATTTGGAGTGAATCACTTGGGGCTGGTCTTAGTGGGACAAATCTCTGAGTCTTAAAATATTATATTGCTTTAAACTAGCTTTTGSGAATTATTTCAATATAATTGTTATTTAAACAGTAATGAATCTGATTCATTAGGGATGCTAAGGCATCCAAAGTAGGAGAGGTGTTTAAGAWGTGATTCTACTCTTATTGCGTAGCCAATCCACCTGCTGAGGGCAGTTAATCTTTTTGGATGGGTGTGCTGAGGAACTTGTCTAGCTTATGTAGAGATGTAAATTTTGAGTGGACTTGTGAAAAAGCATTATGCTTCTGTATGGGCACACAGTTACGGAATCCAAGTGATCTTGATTTATTCAGTTTAACTTTTTCCAAACTTAATAGTGGGTTTTGAAGCCCCTTAGTTAGGTTTTCCATTTATTTCTCCATGTTGATAAGACCTCTGTTGGATATATATGCAGTAGTACATAGTTTATTGGATTACTGCACTGTAAAAAAGCATATAGGATTTACTGGAGTAGTTTAACCTTCATGGAATTTTATTGGGTGGAATATGCTGATTAGGTCAGAGAAAAGAGGTTGATATATAGGACAAGAGTGGAAGTGACCAAGCATTGGACAAAAACCAAGCAGGAAATTGCATGTCTTGCTCCTACCTTTCTTCTGTGTTGTCAAAAGAGCCATATATCCTAGAGCTAAAACATCTTATGGGTATGTTCCTTGATATCATATTCTTCCAAAGCCATTACCTAAACTATMTAAAGCTAGCCTGAGCAATGTAGAGGTGAGAGTACAGCAAGCATTCCTGTTGACTAAGGAATAGAGAGTGCCAACATGCATGATTCAAGCATGGGAGGGCTGGAGCTCCAGCTGTTACTGGACAGAGCCCTGGAGATGGTTGATTTGCAGTCTGTCCTTAGCCCCTCAATAGCTGAGAAAAATGCCTTTTCTGTTAAGGTCCATATTACTGATATCTAAAGGGCAAAACAGCAGTATTTAATGGAAGGCCATGTTCTGAAAGGCATGTCTAGATATGCATTGAAATGCACTGACATCTGTGACTCAACCACAAATTASTTGACAACTTGTGTTTTACCTAAATGCCTTGGAATTTACTGCTCTTCATTAAGGTGGGAACAAATGAGTTGAAAGGTCTCTGAGCTTTCTGGGTTTTCTGCTGGTATTCCTGCTGTTAGATTACTGTTGATGAGTGATATTTGAAGTTTATCTGCTGCATTCAGTATTGTTGAGAATAAAATGCTACTAAAGAACAAAAGAAAAAGCTCAGGTAGCTCTTSAGTTGCTTCGTGTTGCTCTTTCCAGCAATTACCATTTTAGCTTTGACCCTGGACAAATAACGGAGCTCACAACCTTAAAAGGAATATGCTTGTTCTTTGATATATATATTTTTCATTAGCTGATATGATGAGTCTATTCTGGGCTATGAAGCTTTCTTATATTACATGACAAACAGTTCAAGGTTGGCAATGGAGACAGTCCAATGCTCTCATGTCAAGATATTTATATATGTAGCTCTTGTATATAGGAGTAGAGCTTTTAATTWCTTAAAGGAGCAAGCAAGAGATGCTCCCCCTCCTCCATGCTCTTATAGGGAGACTGACCTGTGCTTAGATATTACTGGGTTGGTTTCTTTGCACCCCTTGTCTTTTACCTGTTGGGATCTTTCCTTCAGTTTCTTTTCTACCTCCATCTGTATCTGATTTCTGCTTGAGCTTGACATGTTSTGTAGCATGATCCAGGCTGCTTTTTTTGGTGCCTGTTGTACTCACTGAGSGTACAGGGATTGTTGTTTGGGTCTGTCAAGCCCATGTGGCACCAGTTATGTTAGAATGTTCCCTCTTTCCTAAGTRTCTGTCTGAGAATTCATGCAGTGTTCCCAGAGATGTATTTTTYTCCTCCTGTAAATAGAGTTGCCAAAAGCAAGTTAAATATTCAGGAAGAGGCTGCCTGCTGAGAGGAATATGTTTTAGTTGGTTTCGGAATGATTCATATTCATGCCAACTATTTCTCTTCTTGCTTGCTGTTGCATGAAGGATTCTGTTGTCTCAGAAGGGAAATGGTTTCATGTAACCCATAATAGTTGTGCAGACTTGAGTTGTGTGAAAATGCAAGTATTCGGGAATAAATTTTAGAAGCAGAGCATCTTCTGCTATAATATTTCCATGGTCTTTTTCTCTGCCAGTCAAGATTAGGTAGTCAAGCTTAGTTGGACTAACTCARGAGGGCAAGGATCTTAATGGTGATTTATTTGTCCATTTGCAAGTTATCWTCAGAGGACTTGTGAGGATAGCTGGTGCCTTTGGCTGTACTTATTGAACTCATATTGTAAATATTTGAGAAGACTCAGTACTTTCCTGTTGGTATGCATATGTAGTTTACAGATTAAACTGGGTGCATGAAACAGGCACCTAGTAATCAGTATACTTATGGCAATTAAAACAGATTATGGTTTGGCATCAAACACTGCAATTAATACTTGGTGTATCTTACTCATGTAAAAACTGCTTTCTAGGATGCTTCTTTAACTCCTGTCTGACTTAGATGATGCATTGTATAGCTTACTGARCAAATGCCACTTTGGAAATTCCTAGTAGCGTCCTTTTTATGTTTGGATTGCTCTTGATTTTGTGCCAGCAGTATTAGATCTCACAGGTCCCTCAAGATRTAATTGGCAGTTCAGAAGGAAGCACCACATAAATGATTTGATAGAGGAAGGTCAGAGATAAAATGGAGATGGAGGCTGTGTTTTTTTTTTTGAGAAAATTCTAACATGTCAAGAGAAGTCGTTGGGAATGTCATGGGAGTGTTTCATACTCCCATCCTATCCCCAGACTGAAGAAGGATTTCCTGACTTTTTCTCTTCAGCTTAGCTGAAGTGCATTTACTGTGTTTGAAGGTCCAGGACTAATATGTTTGGTAGCTAGTTGTTCATGTCCACAGCATAATGAGACACCAGTGCACCATTTTAAGTGTCTACTTGGAGGCTAAAGAGAGGATACTTGAACTAGTGGATGCATGGAGATGGGAACCTAGTGATCTTGGCCAAGTATAGCACAGGGTTGTCAGTCCAACCTGCAGATGTAGACTGGGAGTTTCTTCTTGGCAGCCTAGAACTGAGGCTGGCTCTCTGAAATGGGGATAAGGTGTCTTCACACATGGTATTTCAAATCAATTTGTGTTTACTTGTTAAAAGCTTAATAGGTACTCTAGTAACCTTAAGGGAGGGATTACATTCAAATAGAGCTTGTGGTCATCAGCAAAATGGTGCCTTGTAGCTTATTTTGGGATAGGGTGGTGTACTGATGCTTCACAGGCAAGGGGACTCATTTAGCAACACTTCACACCTCCTACATGCAATGTATGCATSTGAGATGAAGCTTTTAAGTCTGTTTGTTCTTTGCAGATTTTATCAGGGCTTTCTTGCAGGTGTGTGCTCTGTATTATGGTTGTGAGAAGTTCTGTAAGTGCCTGCTGTTGTCCCACGGGAGAAATAAAGGAAATCTAGTGTGAAATAGATTCAAAAGCAGAATGCAAGTGTACTTTGATTTTAAGTGGTAAATACCTTGGCAACAGTGARGAGGAAGATAGTGTAGTTTGCTTCATTTTTTTGCTTTGTTTGATGCTGAACTCAGTTTAGTTTGTTCTAGCCTTTGTGGGCTGCATAATAGGGGATAATGCAACTCATTTGATCGCTTCACTGGACTTGTCAAGGGGAATCAAGAGCAATTCAGATGCATCTGCTGACTGAGATGACTGCATGGAGGACTAGAGGTCATACTGGAAATAAAGATGAGATTGTGGCAGGTGAAGATGTCTACAGTGATGCCACCCCTACAAGTTGCTGTGCAGTAACCTGGACAGTGAAGGGCACTGACTTAAAGCATCAGCTAAAGAACACCTTCCCTTGTCAGGCAGAAATTGTGTTTTGATCAGCGTGAGCACTTTATTCTGCTTTGGTCAGGATCTGTTGGCAAAATAGCCTTGAAAACTGCTGATGCACCTTGAGCCAGTATGTCTTGTTATAGTGGCAGTGTGTTCTGTGATACTGGCAACACAAAGCCATGTATAGAACTAACTAGTCATGCTCCAGGTTACAGTAGTCTCAGTGAAAGGAAAGCAAGGCGGGTGGCAGCTGCTTCTGGTAACACTGGTAATGCTTCTCCCAAAAGCTCTGAAATTTGACCTTTTTRATGGATTCTACAGCCTTCTTAGGCAGTAGTTTAAAACAAGTGGCAGGCTAAAGTGCTGAAAGCTGTGGGAGGTGGACCTGGAGATCTGAGGTGATTGACTTGGAGGTCATGCCTGTTCCTGAGACTGATATGGCCTTAGGGCCAATGCTTACTGGGAAGCTCCAAATGAATGATGGCAACTGACAGTTTGCAAAGGCAGCCTGAAGGCGAGACCTCTTACTAAAATAACAGTGAAGTTAGCACTGGGGTAGAACTGGATGCAGCACCYTAGCTTCTTGGCTCTGAAACTTTTCAAGTACGTGTATTCAAGCTGTTTAGTTCATTGTTTCCAGGGAGAAATTAGAGGGGAAATCGTATGACAATTATGTTAGGTACATATCATTGTAAAGAAATATCATGTATTATGTTAGGTACATCTTGATGTGTAAATCTATAAACATGATTGTAGTAGTGGATGCTGCCAAAGGTTTCATGCTTCTCTTCAGAGGAAGATGTACAAAAGATARAGGACCTGCTTAGAGTTGTCTGTACAGTAAATATGCCTCAAATCTTGTTTTATTTTGGACTTGCATCTGACACCTTTAGGAAACAAAGAAAACTTGGCCTCTTGGTTTGTAAACATGTGGCTGGCATACAAATGTCCCTGCGGAAATCTGTTCTTGTTCCCAGGCCCCTGTGCAAGGAGGAGAAAGGGCTCAGTCTATTACTGTCTGCAACACATTGACCTTTCTCATACCTGTCTGCTATCTTTWACCAAGAAAATAGTACCTCTGAATAGGTGCCAGAAGTCTTGCTGCCCTTGAAATTCAGCATTTCAGCCTGATTCTTGCTGCTGTTGCACACATTCATTATTCTCTTTGATATTACATGGGAGGGTGTTGTGTTTCWAATTTTAGTTGTATAACCAGTCTGCCTCAATCCTAATGGTGATCCCATTGGGAACTGCAGGAGACTTAGTTGGAGCACAATTTGATCAGTGCTGACTACTTCTGAATATCATCACCCTAGTACTTAAACKGGTGTTCTGCATGTTCTAGCTTTGTTCAGCAAGCAGGGCTTAWTGGTGGCTTTAGGGATTCTAATAGAGTTAAGAATTTATCTGAAAAGACTTGGTCAGTAGCTTCTATGCTATATATTCCTCTTCATGCCCAAAACACATTTTCAGCTGTTGAAACCTCATAGCCTGAGTACTATTGGATTCTATGTGTCTGTTGTTTCTGTGGCTATGTATATGTACCTATTTATGTTTATGTAGTTACAATGTTATGCAGCCTGTAACTAGCAGGCTTTACCCCAGCAAGTTGTGTTGGGGTCCCTAGGAGTCTGTTTCCATGCTGCTATCATCTACCCTGCCATTTTACTGTAATTTTTTTAGCCTCCACAGGTCTTAGACATGTCCACCATGTGTGAATACAAATCTGTCCCATAATAGATGKTAGAGGGGGTGACTGTCCATCACAGGATAGGCTGTTGCCACTGGAAATGCCMAGAATTTCAGCCAAGTACAGAGAATCTAAGCACTGCAGCCTAATCCCTATTGCTGTTTCAGGAGTGTTTCTACTGAATAATTCATAACCATTGGCTACACTAGAACTCTCATCTAGCCCTTCTTTTTAACGCCTTCAAGGTGTATTATATAYTGTGCTTGATGGGTCTGCATCAAGTTTTCTTAATTCTGTTTTTTTGGATAAATAATAAATCATAATAGAATCTGAAGCTAATGGTGTACAGACTGCAGAACYGCAAGCAGAATTGATCAGTTGAAGAATAATTTAACTGAGCCAAGGCAACTTGGTGAATGAGTGAAGCTGGTCTGATATCTTCCTGCTTTTCTTAAAAAAAAACTTCTGATTGAATCTTAAAAGTTAAATTAGTCTATGCTAATATTCAATTTCAGTTAGTTAAATCCATCAAAATGAAATGGGCTTGSATAGATGTGAATAGGTGCATTGCTTGAAGCCAGTGTCTATGGAAGATGTAGYTTGATTAGGATTGTCTTCATTAGGAGTGAAGATGGATGAGAAGTAAGTTTCAGGCTGACCTGTGCTTTTGCTTACCTACAGCTAGGTAWCTCTGACACTTAATGAGGAAAAAGATCTAGGTTAGCCTCTTAAGAAGAATTTTGAAAAAGAGGGAAACTGCAAATTGGTTTCCTATAGATGGAAGGAAACTTGAAATTTSTGTTTTGACATATTRTGTTCTGCTTGCAAGACTGAAAATCATTTCAATGTGTCTTTTAAATGGATGATCTTAAAGCTATGGTATGTAATGTTCAAGAAGTATATTCAAGGACAATGCTATCATCTAGTTCCATATTTTGGTAGTTGAGAGACACTGGATTCCCTTGTCCAGATCTCTCTTGGAGGGTGTGGGAAGGAATTTGGCCCRTCACCAGACATGGTGACTTATCTCAAATAATCAACTACTTGTTGATCACTGCCTCCTCTGTTCAAAGAACACAYTGAACTTCGGATAAAATGTCATCCTGCATGTGCCCTACAGACTGGCTTGAGAAATGGAGGCAACAGAGTGTGAAATGACTGTTTTTGCAGAGCAGCTGGGTTCCTCACAATGAGACTTAACATAAAGGTTTCCCTGTTGATCTAAGYGGGGGTAGATGACCCTGAGATGAACCAAGAAATGTCTGGAGGGCTTGCTGGCAGAATGCAAGCTGGACATGCTTAAGAATGAAGGAGTGTGACTGATGCTAGGAGAGTTCAGGTGTGTAACTCAGATGCAGGCTGCTTTAGGACAGAAGCACTGGAGACATTCCAAAAAYATGTGGATCCCTGTGCTCTGCAGAGTGGCGTAGAGACATCTTGAAACATTCATTTGACAGTGGGTTATGCATGAGAAGAAAGTGTTCACATCAAGGGTGCTTGTGCTTGACTGCATACTGCTTAGCTTTGTCTGGGAAGGCCAAACAGGATTAACAGTTTTAATACTTGGCTATTAACCTAGACATGCATCAGGATAAGGTTCTTCTTCAGCACCTCATTAGTGCCTCTGTCATCAAGACAGCTCAACTGCAGCTAGCAGGTTGCTTAGGCACTATGGGATTCAGCCTTTAATTGGTATTTGCAGGAAAATCAAGGAAAAGTGAAYAGACATGATGAATTTGCTATATATTCAGCTAATCAAATGCACACGGTGAAATTATCAGTGCTAGAGTGTTTTTAGCTTACTGCTCTTGAATAGTGAGCTCTCAATCAGATCTCAAGTCTGAGCGGTTGTGTTCAAGTACATTTTGTTGTATGAAGTCTATTGTTAAACTGATGCTTCCCTGTGGGAAGTGTTGCTGGTTTGGGTTCTGTCCTCAGAACAATGCTAGAATTTGTCTTGCTTTGACTGCTAGAAGAATTATTGCTGCAAGTATTCAGGAGTTGCAACTTCTGTTCATTATCTCAATTGTTATCTGATCAAGTTAAGCATGAGGTTAGTCACTGTCTTAAATTAAAAAAAAGTCTTTTAGACTATGAAATAATTAGAAAAGGGTCTTGATAGGCTGGGAATAAACAGGATATCTACTTTCTGGGATATAAGTGTGAAAATCCTTAGAAGAATATAAGCCAATAGTCTTTTAAGTGTCTTTATATTTCACTGTAGGTATTCTGCATTAGTCATCTGGGCAAGGGCAACCTTTCACAGATGAGGCCATAGATGGAGCAGACCTGGGCAGTTGAAAACAGCAACTAMCATTTTCAACATGAACTGTGATAGTGTTTAAATTGATTATTCAATCCTTTTGTGGGACTTGCTYTGGTGAAGGAGGGATTTTGTGGGCCTATGGACTGTCATTCTGGAAGATAAAATGATCTATCTTCCACCCTTTGTCCTGAAGATCAGTAAGACTTCACGTTACATAAATCTGTTATAAGGACCAGAAGGCTAGCTCAGAAGAGTATGGTGGCAGCAGGATCAAGGAGATGATTTGATCTTCACCTACTTGTAGYTCTCTTTCAGGGTTTTCTAAGGTTCTTCCATGTGAACTGGCACTTGGGATAAGTCCGAAGCGTAGAAAGGGGAAGACAAGAAGAACCCTCTTGGCTGAACCTGAAYAGAGAAACTTGAACTACACTTGTTGTATGCCAAGTTGTGCTATGCTATGGGTATGGATGAAGAAATACAGCAGATGTTACAGATGTATGTGCATCTTGTATTTTGTGCAGAAAAAACTCTACTGTATAGCTCATTAGACTAGGGGACTCAAACATTTAAGATGACAAAAATAATCRCTTCTGATATGCTTTCAAGAAAGTGAAGATTATTTTAAAGAAACTAGAAGCCAAATGTCGTTTAGTCTCTAGAACAAACGATTCTAGTCTGTTGGAAATGTGAGGCAAGAAGCTGGAATTTCACTTGCTTGTTGGGGATTAGAAGAAKAGTCCGTATTAATTAGCACAGTTAGCAATGTTGATGCCAAAGGTGGAAACCTGAACTGGCTAATTATGCAATGTGTAATGGGTGTTTAAGTATCCAATTGCTGYATCAGTGTTGATTTAAGCACCTACTGGGAGAGAATAGATGGCTTATTAGATCATTCTTTGAGGCTCTGCATGCCAAGGACCAAGGAAASTACATGCTAAAACCCATTGCAGGTATTTTCTGCATAACAGTATGGCATAATCCAACAGTGTGCTGCAGGATAATCAAGTTTGAGCTGAAAATCCATGAGGCCCTATTTCTCTAGTAGAGGAAGAGTTAACATTTGGGGAGGCCTCAGTTGGACATGAGAGGCATCTTCTTCCACAGAAGGGTTTCCATCATGCCAGCACTCCCAAAGCATTTGACAAGCAGATGGCAGGTTGCAAATGCTGAAAGAAATCTYGATGCTAGTTGCCTCTTCATGCACTGCCCAAAACCCTTGAACTGCTCAGCCTCTTCAAGTTAAGCTCTCTAAGTTTTGGGTCTTTAGGTCTCTAAGTCTTGTTTGTCTTGAGCTTTTTGAAGTCTAAGTTGATAAGACTAGCAGGAAAACAAAGCCCTGTTCTGTTGCTGCTTGGATATTTCTAATAATACATGTTTCTAATAGTGAAGTCAGCCTGGCTTAAAACACTTAAAGGGAAMATTCAAACTCAAAACTGTACATTTTGATACCGTTGCCAGAGTGCTTAGAGTTGGGCTACATCCCTRAATTCCTTACTGTTTTGGTATGCTCCTTGAAATTATAACAAAATCACTGAAAGTGATTTTCGTGGCAAGATATTTTTTCCATCAATTTTTGGGAGAGATATTTTGGCTTTGTATGCTGTGATCTGAGCAAGGAGTCATCCCTTGATGAACTTGTGATTTTCTGTGGCCTGCTGTTGAACATGTGAAATAGAACCTGATAAGTGACAAAGAGCTCAGCTCTTTCAGTCACCCATTATGCTTTTTAAAAMTATTAGCTTTTCTGTTGTACTTAGGACCTACCAAAAAATTGCCAAGTAATAAAATGGTAGGCAGAAATATTTTCACTGTAGTGAATTTTCTCTAGTGATATGTTTTGGCATCTTAACCTTGGGCTAATCTGTTCACATTTTTCTAGAGATCTCTTACTGTAGCATATTTGTTAAGGGTTAGATGGAAAGTATTGAATTATGCAAAGAGTGAAACTTGACCTGGTTTGAGTTGAGAAGTGATATGTGAGCAGATTTTAATTACTGTGAACTTGTCATTTATTCAAGAAATATTTGCTTGTTGCAGCCTGATTGCTCTGACTTGATTTATAGATTGCTGCTTGTACTGAGCATTTGGTCAGTTAGTGCCTCATAATGATCTTCTCGGACTGGATGTCTTCTGTGCTCACAGCCTGATGGAAGGGACTGTACAAATACTTGAGCAAATACGTAGCTACACTGTATTTCCAATGGTTTTGCATATGCATCATAATAGAATGTAAATAAAAAGATTGGTGAAGGCAGTTGCAGTGGTTATAAGAAGCGTGTTCACACAAGTCTTCTGGAATAGGTTTTGGTGGATTAGTGTTATAATAGCTTGTACTTCATACTAAGACAAGTGCAARGTTTTAGAATTCCTTTTCAATGTATCTTGGAGATGGAAATTGGTTAGCTGTTTGTGCATGATCAGATGCCTTGATTCCTTTTATGCCTTGAAAAAGAAAAACACCTCTTGATGTGGAACTCCATTATAATCCCAAGTAAACTGTAGTCAACTTGGACTGTCATAAGCATTCCCTGGTGCAATAACTTGCCAGTCTATTCTGTTCTAAGAGTAAACCATGTCTTGATTATAAATAATTGTTAAAGCTGATGCTGAAAATCTCCCAAGGATGGGAATCTGTTGTTATAGAGGCATGCCAGCTTGAGGATTCTTTGTTAGTGAGTTACAGGATGGGTTATTAGGCTGACGTTTCAATTGTTCTTAGGTTTCACTGTTAACAGCCTGAAGTGAAGGCTGGATGTAGCATTTCTGAGCATTCYAGCCCTTGTGTTGTTTTGGATGAACAGCTGTTGAGTCCACTGCATTTAGTTTGTAGTTTAAAAAATCATAAGCAAGTGCTAGAAACTATTTAAATGGAACTTAAGAGCTAATACAAATGTAGCTTTTGTGTTGCCTTTGCAATTTCAATACTTAGAGATTTTGACCTTTTTCTCAGATGGAGTCTTGAGATGGTTTCTACCCTTGTGTTCCTGTTCAGTTGCTGCTATTAACAATTAATTTGGCTTAATTAGCATTTGCAAATAGGTATACTGTTTTTTCTCAGACTTCAGAAAGATTCTTTTTCAAGAGAACTTTCATCAGGCACGTTGGAGCTGAAACCCTGTCTTTTTTTCCTACCTTTTTTGCTCTTTTACTTTTCAGTTGACAAGATCTTGTTTTTATTCAAATCACTTTGAATCAATTTTTCAGTTAAGAATAAGGTACAACACTAGCTGCTTCATTAGATTTAAGCATTAATTTCACAATGCCCCCTTAATCCACCCATTTTGCAGTCCTCTTGAATAAYTGTCAGGCAAGATAGGCTCTCCAGCACTTGGCATGCTACTGCTCATGATTGTTACCCTTCAGGCTTGTGCTCTTCCCAGGTGTGCAATACTGGCCTAAGTCTTACCTGTGTAGTCAGSGGGTCATTTGCTGAACAATTGAGAGCAAATCCAGACCTAGCTGTAATGGCTCTGAAATGCTCACCCTATCTGTTTACTTCCTAAAGTGCCATAGTACTATGTGACTTAGTGTTTGTCTGTTAAGATTTTTTGGATGTACCTCGTCGTGCAAAACAAACTGGCTTTCATAAAAAGAAGCAGGAGAAATGAGCTTTTCCTCCTGACAAACGCGACACACTTGAGATTGTATTGTTACAAGAAGAGAAAGGGAGAATTTTCTTACTCCAAAAAAATAAAAGAACAGAACACAGTCTCCAAAACCCAGCACGAAAGAGTAGTCTGTCCTGATTATTYTACTTGTTCTATGTCATGACTGGAGGGAACGTTGCTTTCCAATGTGATGTTCTAACTGTCTCTCAGACTATGGAAGTGGAATAACATAACTCACTTGAGCTTTTTTGATTGTCTCCCATAATCTGCAGGTGTTCTGCTCAGTGCAGTGAGAACCAATTCTCTGCAGCCAAGAAAGCAGTTTGAAAGTTTACTTACACATAGTATAATTGTCAATATTTTCAATAAATGRTTACTTAAATTGCTAAGTTATCCTCTTGTGCTTTACAGATGAGGATTTCTGTTTTGTTCTCAGCAGCCGGTATGTTGATGTTAAAAATGAAGCCCTTGGTCAGTTTAACTTGGTGASCAATAACTAGAATGCTACCTTCAAGGCATCCCATTTGAGCTTAGAGCACCCTCAAATAAGTTTCTGAAAAGTCTTGAGTTTGGTTCCCCACTGTGTTACTGGAAACTGCTCTTWAATGAACATAGACATGGGAAGATGATCCAACAAAATTCCCCAAGTGGATGCTGAGAACCCCCACGTTCCACCCAAATGCATACTCTGGATAAATGACTTACCCCCTCTGACAAAACTAGTTGAGGAGCGAAAAAGAAGAACTCAAATGTTCTCTTTGTTAGCATGGACTATGTAGGCCTTTCCTGAAACAGCWTTTCAGCACGTGATTAGACAAGTATGGTATGCAAAGGCAGCTTAAAAAGATGGGAAATCTTGATATCCTGCAGTATATTGTTGGGAATGCAGTTCTTGCTATCTAACTTGTACAACATGCTGTTTCATGAATTAAATGCAGCCCTGAAACTGCCTTTTTTAGTAAGAGGACAAAATATGATAATTGGTTTCAGTTCTCTGAGCCTTTGAGGAACTTGAGAATTTTATTGCTGTTTACAAAATGGATGCAGTAAAAGCATAATTGAGAAACTAGAGAATTGAGGCAATTTTTATGTCTCTTGCTCCATTCACTTAAATGACAAAAGAATTATATTTTGGAAGATCCTGAGATGGGCTGTGTACCATGTTTGCTTATTAATGTTTCAATATGTTTACTGGAGATTATGCATCTCTTTGGATTTTTCTGCATTAGAAATATGTGCTGGTTCATAATTGGGTGAGGAAGTGGTTTTATTCTCTTAGCAGTTTAAGTGAACAGTTAAGGATATAATAAGAGTTCTGACTGAAAGAAAAGAATCAGGAGATATAGGTAGAATGGAGGATAGGTGGAAAACAGATACAACTATCATGTGTCAGTGTTTCTCTCTGGCATCAGTCCTGCTGGAAGTGGCCAGGAATTAATTGTAGCAGCAGAACTTGGGACTRCACTTGGTACCAGTGTAAGAAGGATATTAATGATCCAAATGGGCCTTGGTGGCCTCATGAGGCTCTGTCGTGGKGCTTTGCTTTGATGGCACGCCAGCAAAATCTTCAGAGATGGAGCTGGGACATGGCTGAGTGATGCTCTTAAATATACTTTGAGGAGCTTGGTTCATATTTCTTTTCTAGGCAGAGAAAATAAACTTACTTCTTCATTCAAGASGCAGATGAAAATCCATACGGTGCTGTAGCACTCTTGCCTCATTATGTTTAACAGCAATGAGCAGAGGTAATAGTGCCATGGATTACAGATAGTACTTCCTGTAGTGAGAGACTAAAGCTAAGTAATTGGTGGACTGTGTCTGTGTTGGAAAATAAGGTTGGAAAATAAGGAGTACTAGAGGTTATCATCTAGGCTAAATAATGAGAAGGTGCTGAAACAGCCCTTGAGGAGCTGAGGCTCAGATGGGAATGGGAGCTGCGTACAGCTGGTAAGCGCTTGGTGCTGTTTGAAAGGAGGATGGCATGTGGAACGGCCCAGCAAAGCACGAGTTGCAGCAGGCCAAAGCAGGGACAATCAGGCTATGAAGGGCTCAGGCAAAATTTAGCTTTCACTGAAAATGTGTTTGGGGAAATATCTTTTGACTTGAAAATTATATTCCTTTATCCAGCTGAGGACTATAAAGCATGAGGAGACTTTCACAAAAGACCCAATTTTAAGATTTTACAAAGGCATCCTCAGTTGATTTCTAGTTGATAAATTGTAAAGTCKGCAAGCAGAACAGCTGAGAAGGGTGTATCTTCAGGAAAATGTGGGGTGTCAACAGTAACAAGAGTTATTCTGCTCTGGGAAGGACAAGGCAGGAACAAGGGTAGCAAGGCACAATAGCCTGCCTTTTTCCATKTGTCTTACGGCTTCTTGGAAGAAGCATGCAGACTTTACTGCATGGTCACCAACTTGGAAGGTGTGTTCCCATATGTTAGTGGAGGCTTTTTGCTTTATTTGGTTCTGTTACTGTGTTGTGAAGAAATATTGAGCAACTTGTATGAATTCCTCTTATGCAAATGAGGAGAATACTTTTTGGTTAAGGATTAGTTGAAAAAACAGAGGAGAAGTGGAGGTTGGATGCATCAAGTGAAGCTTTTGGCAAGTCCTTCTATGACAAGGTGTAAATTGGTTTGCGCTTTCTGTGCTGAAAAAAATCACTGAAATCCTTTCCATGAAAAGATAGCCGAAGGGTGTGCCTTTCTAGGTGAAGTCGATTTGAATATTTTGGCTTAAAATGCATGGGATACATTTTAAGCTATCTTGAATTTGAAGCACTGAATTGAGACCCTCCATGGAGGAGAACATGCCCCGCTCTATCTTAAATGCATTAAATCACATGAGATTTCTGGAACTGCTCTCACTGCCTACAGAACTCATAGTARCATTTCAGGCTTGCCTATGTAGAATTGCTGGTACTTGATATGCTGTCCATACAGGTAGTTTCAAAATTGATTGAGGCTGAAAGCTGAAGACTGAGTACAATGTGCAAAGCATTTAGAGGATRAAATATTCTGTGAAAGGGGTGCTCTTAAAGGTGGCATGTGCTTTGTTTGATCTTGCTTTAACTACACTGCTAAGGTGGAATAACTGTTGCTAAAATCATTTATGTGCAAGACAGATGAATGCTGGATTTTTTGTGCTCTGTGATCAATTTGCCAGATGACGGAATGAAGATGGAGTGCTGGAAATTGCCTCTAACAGGAACTGTGGWGCTCAAGGGTAGCAGAGCTGTTAACATAATAGTAATATTATAAAAGAAATGTATTCAATTATGCAAGCACTGGGAGGAGGAGTTCAATCAAGCAATGTATATGAGGATGTCTTACTAGCTTTGGCTTTTTGACTGGTTCCTTATTGATTCTAAATTCTTGGGAGGTCTCTTCTCTTATTTAGTTCATAGAAAWAAATCCTACCAGAAACCTTAAAGAAATAGAACCATCAAATGAGGACTTAAGAGTTTTACTAGTGGTTTCTAGCAAGAGACATTTCCTTTCCTTATACCACACAAGTTAGAGTAATGACGCACTCAACCAGTTGACTGCTTTTACATGTTGATTCTTTAATGCCTGCACCTTTTGTTCAATTGTTTATGCTGTTATGTTTTTTATATCTGGGTACTGGGTAACAAAAATGGATAACATAAATCATCTTCTGTATTTAAATAATTACAARAAAAGCATTATATCCCAAAGAAATGAAAATGAAGATACAGTTAATTTGAACAGTTYAATAGAAATACTAGTATAAAGTTCGCTTAAAGAGACCAGAGGGGCAGRGGAAAAGATGGATACTTCTTTCTTTAGTGTAGGTGTTGCTGGGAAATGGTGTTACAGTATCTTAAGTGTCTCCAATGTACAGGCAGGAAGAGCAGGACAGCTGGCTTGCCCTTGGTGTCAGAAAACGTTACTGCTGAGAGGCGAGACTGTAACTTATTGCCATAGATTGAATCTCTTTTTTCTGTCCCTTTTCTATAGCTGTCAGCTACTTGCAGTCTCTAGCAGTCATTTGGCTTTCAGATCTGTTTTYCAGATGGGGATAAATTTGTTATTCTTGGAGGAAGTGTTTCCTGCAAGATCCTTTGTTTTGGCTAGCTAAACTTTCATATGGCCAGAAATTAATTYTTTTCTTCCCCAGTAAAATAATGTGTAGTGGATAAATTATAGTAGTGTAGCTGTGTAATATTCAGACAATTCTGTTACCAAGTATGTTTGGCCATAAATGTATATGTACAACAGAACATACTCRGTAACATGTAGCATCACAAGTATATTTGGTTAAGAAGTCAAGAATTTTCTACTATCAGTGTATTGTATGTTTTTTCCTTGTGCCACTATTACTTAAGTTCTGGGGTAGATACTTCAAGCTTAAGCTGACATATCAAGTGTCTTAATAGCCTCTTTTGCCATTTCACTTCATAGTGTGAAAAAAAATCYACCCACATAGCACCTAATGAATCTTTGTGCAACAACTGATAACAAAAGTAACCATGTTCAGCAAAGTCTTACTTACGTGCTGTGAAATGAGCTTTGCAGTTCTGAGGTCTAGGGTAGGTTGTCTCCMTTGTAGTCTGAACAAAAGGGTGCCTTGGTCCTCCCTGTGCGTTCATTTCTGTGCATAGAAAACAATAAAAAGCTTTGTCTTAATTAAGGTAAAAGCAAGGTGAGCAAGTACAGTACAGATGATAGGTTAACTTGTACTCATCTACAAGGCAAAGGTTATTTTCTTTTGCCTCCAAGTAGTAACTGATGACTTTTGCCCCCAATATAAACAYTCTGCAGAAGTCTCCCTATCAGCTTTGAAAATCAGCAAAAGAGTAAAACATGAGAGAACTGGAGACACATTGTTTGCATATGAAGATGAAGCCTACTAAAGTTGGTAACCTTTCATAGGAAAGATAGCAATTATGGCACTCAACTTGGAATAGCTCTTAGGAAGGATCAGGAGAATTTAGCACTGCTTCACTTCAAGCACCACACAGCTGAAAATATCATTTTGAACAATGCTTTTTCCATGGGCTAGTTAAATTAGTTTTTTTTCTTTATGATCTTTGTTGGTGGTGTTTCAGGATTGTTTGCACCAGATATCTAGGCTTGTGCATACTTGTTCCTTAGCACATACGGCATCAAAATGTCTTCTAAATTGAGGGAAAGTACTTGGATTTCTGACTGTAATAGATATTGTTAGTAATACAGGCCTTATGTGAGTCAGACATTAGTCACAGCATTTAACACTTCCTAAGATACAGACTGTAATTGAGTTTGGCAAGAAGTAACTGATGGCACATAACACAACATAGTCTTTCAAGCAAGGACCTAAATCTTGCTGCAAGCCTGAACTCCAGKGCTGAGGTTTTGAACAGAACCCGTCCCAGGTTGTGATGCTGAGTATCGTGCTCTGYATTTCTTGAGGGACAAGAGGCTTTGTGGCTCATGATGCTGCTACCCCGAAGGGGATGGGAATCACGCATCAGCCAGCTCAGCTCTGCTGCCTGATGGAGATGGCAGCCACTGGGGAGCAGCACTGGTGCTGCACCCTCCTTTGCCCACCTAACTTRAGATGCGCTGGCACCTCTGAGGCATGGGGCTTGCAGGACTTCTGGTGAACAGCATGCTGCTGTTAGCAGAATGGGCATGCTTTTTTGGGGGAATAGCAAAGCACTCTGCTTCCCTTTACAAGTTGTGTGAAGCAGCTGCATAGCACTTAATCCTGATAATGTGGTATTTGCAGGGAAGGGAGAACTCRCAGCTTTTTTCTACATGCTAATGCAGTCTGTTTCTATAAGCAGGAAATGAGACTTAGCAYAGACGTGTGCTTTAGTGTTCAAACACTGTCTAGTTTCCAAAGGCAAAGAATTTGATTAAGTTTTACCAAGAACTGTATCGATATAMAAATGGGAGTGGCTTTGACAAGTATTCTGTGGTCCTAGGTGAGGTCTGATTTTCAAGACTCAGATAGATCTTGAACTCAGTTATATTTTTGGTACCCTAACTTGAATTCCTTTAGGAAAGTAGTATCATAGGTTTAGACCAGTCCAAACCTGTTTGAAGTATTTCACTGGTCAGAATACATCCTATCTTTAAGTCTGAGTTGTTAATGAAGGAAAAAATACAGGGCTTAAGTTCCCTTTTTGAGCTTTTGACTGTTTTGCAATACTTAAGTGCATCATGTGGGCTGCAACTTGGAGGCACAAATGTCTAAGTCTAGTAATYACTGAGATAAAAACACCTAATAGCATGAGGACAATGACTAATGTTGACAGCACTGGCAATACTGATACTTATTAGATAGAGGTGAGCAGATGGTGTTTTACTTGGTCTTTCTTTGTTTTCAGTGCTTTGTTTTGACAGGATCTTTAATTTAGCCCCTYGAAGAGCTGTATTACCTGAGTTAAAGCTTTTCTTTTTAAAAAAGATGAAGGTGATATCCTCTTTTTTTGAAGCAGGGATTCTTAGTCACATGTGTAAAATGTGCAGCACAGGACCTGAAGTGTTACCTCATGCATATCAGGATTTGTTTGCACTTGAAAGGCATTGCCTTAAATCAGCAGTGAGCATTCTAACTCTTCCCTCCAAGATTTCCCAAAGTAATGAATACTGCAGGTGAGCATGGCATGCTCTTGACTTAAACTATGGCAGCCTCTAGGAGGATTTGACTTGGTCAGGCTGTACAGTTCACCTCATTTGAAATGGCCCTCAAGCAGCCTGCAGAATGAGGTGGTGGGAGGGCCAGGCAGTTGTTTCCTGTTGTGCAGCTCTTGCAGAGGGGAGCCTCAGAGCACTGTGGGGCTGTGAATTTTGCAAGTGTCCAAGCAGGATGTTTGCTAACAGCCCTGTTAGCTTGGGAGGAAGCAGATGATTTTTTATGATGAATGGAAAAGGAATGTTGTGGGAGAGGTGCTGGCAGTCATGCAGTCCTAATTCTGGCAAAAGCAGGGTTATGTTTGTCACAATGTATGTAAAGCTTACAGATTCTGTGTTTATGTATAAGTTTCATGATAGGTTTGTGTGGAGGGGCTTAGTCTTTAAAAGCTAGAATAGATTGGTAAAACTGAGCAACTTSTTCACAAATGTCAATGTATCTTTTAAGAGTAAAAATTTTTTGAAGCAGTTCTCTCAGAAGAGGTCATACTGGTAGAAGAGCTGTTTTATAAGAATTGGTGTTGGTTTAGACGTGAGTAATGACTGACTAGTCTTAGAGTTCTGAACTATGTACCACTATTGCAGGTAAACCACCTGGTGGAAAATGAACTTGAGGTTTCTATATGGTATGTTAACTGGCAAGCTCAGCATCTGGAGTTAATTACTTGTTTGAACCCTTCTRTTATAAAGCAGGTTTGCAGTTAATKGCTTTTACAGGCTACTGGGCAGTGTCAGAGGACTGTGTCTATAAAAAGTGTATTGTGGAAATGGATCAAGAGTTACCATCTTGAAACTGGAAAGCTCTGTAGTCTTTTGGAAAGCATCCCAGTACCATAAAAGCATTTAAACAGCTACTGGACAGCTGGCTGAGAAGATTTGAAATCTCATGGTCAATTAAAAGGTAGAGCCTGGGTGATGGAGCAGGCACAAGTGCCTCAGCTGTGACTCACTGCAATGTTGGAGAGTGTGAGCAGTGCTGTGCTCCAGGACTCAAGTACCTGGCCAGTGTGAGGAAGCCAGGAAGCTGTGGCATGAAAGCAATGTTGATATTTAGAGCAGTTTTTGGTGTTTCTTTCATGACTGGCTAAGTGCTGCTCTGGTGCCATGAGCTGGGATATTTGCCTGTGCAACTTGTCATGGGACTGTTCATTGCAAAAGGACTGAGCTGGCTGACAAATGGTCATGGGGTGTGATGTCTGTGGATTATTCTAACCCAGGTGGACTTGGGAATTTTTTCCCAAACTGACAGGCAGCTCTGAGACCAGGACTGTGAGGTCCTTGCTGAAGGATGAGGCACAAAATCAGCTGTGACTCYAAGAGCAGGCAGCAAATAGCTGCTGAGCTTGGGAACTGTGATCCTGGAAGGCCTAACACAAAATAAAATTCAGAAGAACAAGCTGAAAAAATATTTCAGGCAGAAAAGGCCTGCAAGGCATCAGCTCAGCTGGGCTGGAGACTTGGCAGCTGTGGGCTACCCCTCTGTGCTGTGCTCACATCTGAGGCTGTTGTTTGACAGCAGAATGTATCCCACTGGATTCATGCAACATGTAGTGATATCTTCTGTGGCCAGACCCTTCTATGCCAGAAGAGTGAACAGGCAGGCAAAAGGGGAAGCATGAAGGAGGGACATACATGCAGGCCACCTGATTTTGGCTTGCTGCAGAAGGCAGCTGCTTATCCTGTAAGAGGAAATGAAGAACAGTAGTTCCAGGGCACATGTGCTAAAAAAGGTACCCACGAGCCTTTCCTGTTTTAATTGCCCTATAGGGTTTTGTGGGTGGACATTGGCAGGCAACCTCAGGAACAAGCTTTCCCCTTGGCGTGTGGAATGAACTGGGATCAGGATTTGTGCCTTTGACTTYGTTGAAGCAAACTTGGATGGAACTGATTTTAGCCAACTCTGTGGGAGGTGATGTTTGGTCCATAAATATTGAAATGAGTTTCTCACTTGACATCTAGGCTTCATTGTATGATTTTTTTTGACTCAGTTGCTTAATCCCATCTGTCCTGTATGTCACACCACAAGGAGAAAGTCCTGAATTTAAACCKTCCTAGTTACTTACTGTAAGGTGGCACCTGAGTTGACAATTGGTAGTATAAAGCTCTCTGATCAAGTTGTGAATGTTCTGGTTTGGCTGTGTAACAGGAGCAAACTCACAGCTGAGAGTTAATGAAGACCACAGACATGTGAGCAAATTTTGGTGGAGTCCAGTATTTTCTGCAACTCAACTTTATGTTCTGGAACAGGTGCTGAATGACACCTTTTTTCCCTTGTTTGAGATGTTAGCCTGTTACTTGCAAAAATGTTCATCTTGTCCAAAAAGGTGTGTGTGTGTGTATTTTTTTCTAGGGATATATAGTCTAGAGCTTTCAAGGCAATTGTGATGGTTGTGTAAGTTGAGATTTTATACCTGGAAGTAGGTAGAACCACCTTCCGAGAAGGGGGAGGAGGAAGGAGAAAAAGGGAATAATCATTGCTTTAGATGAGTTCTAAAGCTGTCATTTAAAAGTAGTTATGATGGAGCTGCATCAGAAGATAAAAATAAAGCATGATTGCTATGCCACATGAGCCCCAAATTTAATATCCAAATGACTGTTTYAGCAATGGTTGCTGTGAAAGGACAGCTTATGTTGCTGCAGGGCCACTATTTCTAGAGGGAAGCCAGGGGAATGATTAAGAGCAGCAGTGAGCCTTCCCACACTGGCAGAATGAGTACTCATGCTTATTTAGGCTCTTTTGCATAATTTAAGCTCTGTGACTTAATGCAAGTTATTCTGCATCCATGTGGCTGATGATATCTAGCTGCATAGTAATAAAGCCATTTTGGATTATGTTCCATCCATGTTTTCATTAGTGTGGTCTCCCTGTTAATAGAGTTCCTGAGATTTGTGTCCTTTTCCATGGTATGTTCTCTACTAAAAACTGGCTAGTAAATGTAACTTTGGGTAGCATAAACCCCATCAGCTACTGCCGAACCACTTGCTTTGCAGTGGAACAACAAGTGAGATGATGGAGAAATCAGTTCCTACCAGAATTGTGTCCACACATTGCAGTCAAACAGGGAAGTTTTTAGGCCTAATTAGGCTCCTCTCAGGTCTTCAGTTTTGGGTATTGAGAGGTTTCTCACTTGGCTTCCTGGTTGGCAGAAATGATTGATCTCTCACTGAAACTGTATTGCTGTTATGCTTGAATTCTTACGCTGAAGTGCTCAATCAGAGCTGTACAGAAATGTCTTACAAGAGATTTGTAGCCTTACTGAGTTTGACATGGAGGGTTGTTATGACTTGAGATAAATTGCCCTTGTGGGTAGATAAGCAGTGATCAATCATGAGGTCTTATGGCCCTGGAAATATTGATATGTACCCGCTAAGCATGTGTCCCTGAATACTTAAATATCTATTTTTGAGGAAGCAACCATGAATGCTGTTTTAGGCCTGATGWATGACTGGCATTGTCTTATGTTACTAAGTCTCAGCTTTAATCACTGTCTCATACGATATATTGATAGTAAAAAATTAGAAGGGAGATTGATCCTATTTGTCTGTGTGATAAAGGCTGTAGGGGGCTCAGCATGATGAACAAGGGTTTTTGAAGTGGTAGAAGGCAACAGATAGGCCTAATGGGCTTGATCAAGACATCAGTTGCACTTGCTTAGCTGTGCACCTTGCCTTCTCTGCATCCAGCTTAAATATCAAGTGTGAGGTCTCATAACTTGTGGTTCAAGTTGAGAAAAGGAAGTAGCTTGCCAAAGGTGTGGGGGGAGTGCAGGGAGAAGTGAAGTTGCAGAAATATCTAAGAGATAATTGAATTTSCAATAGCTTTAAGGATGGAGCTGTGCATCATATGATTCACAGCTATCAATGTATGCTATCAAGGAAGCTTTTTTTGATGAAAGAATTGTTAGGGATAGAAGGGTTTATTTCTTTTGTGGATGATTGCTGGTGCCAGGCCAAAGCTTGGAGGCTGCTCTGTAGCCAGAGCTGAGAGGAGTCATGGAGGGACTGGGGAGGCCCTGGGGTCCTGGGAGAAGGGGCTTTGGAGTGACAGTGCCTGGGACCTGGCTGTTCCCTGCCCCATCTCAGTGTGCATCCTGGAACTAGTTGCTGCAGATTGTGCGGGCTTCCTCCTTGTCTGCTGCTCCCAGCAACTTTAAAATAAAGGTCTGCCTGTTGAGCATATGTAGAAAAGAGAGAGAGAGAGAGAGAGAGAGAGCGCGCATGCCTCTCCTTGGAAGAAAGTAATTTGTAGTACACTGTGTTCATTGTTTGCTTTAGGCTTTTCATTCACTTGAACAAACTACTCAGCACTTAGTCTCCAGGAAAGCTAGGTTAGGCTTGGATGCACTATTAATTTTGATGTGGCTGTACAGGAACTTAGGTGTATGCCAGCAAGGATGGCTTGGGCATTCATGCAGTTGAACAACTTGAATGTAACATATGTTCTCAACAATTATCAGGAGATGCCCAACACAGGGTTAAAAAGGGAAACTGACACATATTTGTCAGGTCAAGTTGCTGCTGAGGTATTAGGCCATGAGTTCTTTCCCTCTGTGTTTGTAGAGCTGCAACCTAAATTCAGAGTAGGAATTCTGAGGTTTTGAGCCTTTGAACAGTAGCAGTCCCATGTGCTCTGCCTGATTAGTGAAGAGTCTGAACTGTGTTTCATAATGCAGATGAGTCATTAGTATGAGACCAGCTAGCAAGCACAGGAAGGCATCACTGTGGGAAGATGACGGAGCTGTTGTTCTTAATTGCCCACAAAAGAGGAACTGACCAACAGGCCTAGTGAAATCAGGCTCCTCTTTAGCTTTTAACTGCAGCCGTCAATTTACAGCCAGATATCTTCCATGGTATGTGATTAATTTTATGATGAAATACCACCACATATACTTCACTAGGATTAACATGCTGAAGTGCTTTCATGTATTGGTGCCAGCAGGACTTGCATCCTGTGCCTTTGAGGAAAGCAGTGTTAATTTAATATTCCTTGAGCTGAGCCTATCTCCAACCACTGCAATGTACTTAAAAAGCAAAGCAGTCTAAGTGCTGAAAATGTCTTTCATATAGCCCCCAAGATGGGTGTGTTCTGTACATACAGACTGTGTAGTCCATGAGGTTATGTACACTGTTTTCCACCTATACTAATTCTGCCACCATTTAATTTGCGTTTAGGAGAAATTAGATTTTTCTTAAAATTTTCTTAAAATGCCTCACCCATGTCTATACAGAGCACTGGTGTGTTTCTTCTTTTGAATGAGGTGATCAGCAGCACTGTTGAAGTAGGTTTAGTACTGAGGGGTTGTGTTTATTAAATGAAACTTAAGATTGCAGGAAAACTGTCTCATAACTCTCCTGACATTTTTTGACTTGCATCCATCTTGATGGGTCTAAGAACATGAAATAGGAGCAGGCTTCACTTTGCTGTTGTTGTCTGTGAACCTTTATGCTCCTCTTGTATAGAGGGTACAGCATAAGACTCCTTTGGTCAATAATTTGTATAATTGCAGATGGCTAAATGGTGAGTTCCTTTATCTAATGGGATCGCAGATTTTGGCATTAGCTTTCAAAAAGTGTGCATCTTATGTTAAGTGCTATTTTTGGCTTTTGGAGCATTTCAAGTTACTAAAGCTAGTTCTTCATTCACTATGGAGAGCTTCAAGAGAGGGCTAACTACTTGAGCAGATGCAAGTGCAGAAGGGATTTAAAATGTTGTTAGTGATASTACCTTTTCCTAGATTATTTTTAGCAAATGGGCAACTAAATCTAAGATGAAAAAATAAACTCGTGTTGTTGCCTGCTCTTTTACAGAAATGATGCTAATGCTTAATAGGAACCACCATGTTCAGTAGTATGTTTTATCACTGAATTTGCTTGTTCAACAGCACTTATGAAATAAGATAAGGCCAGTTAGTATGATTGTGCAATCACTGCAAAAACTAMCAGACTTCCACAGCACCCAGCGAAGCATTAGAAATGATAAGGTGATGACATAGCATACTCATAAGCGCCAATTATATGTTTGTACATAGTAAATCCTTTTACTTTTATCTCTATATTCAGAGCTGTTCTGTGCTTGGCCCATTGTTAAAATGGTTTTAGCACCTTAGTGGGCTGCCCAACCAATGGATTTGATAGTGCTTCAGCATTTGCAAAWCCTTGGGCTGTGGTACTTGCCAGTGAGTTGTGTTCAGTTCTGCATTAGTGATGTTCATGGCCTAGCTGTATCAGTGCTGAGTCACAAGTTGATTACAGGTTCATTCTTGTAATAGACTTCTACTTGCCACTTAAAATGTGGGGAGCTATTGTGGTTAATAAGAAAGGAGCAGAAAGAGAAGGTGTCATTCTAACTATTAGAAAAAACTTGTTTCTTTCTCATCTGTTTTGGACTTCATTAATAGAGAGATGGCACCAACAGTTGATTTTGGAAGCACTGTCTATGTGAAAGCACATCAAGAAACGAAACGGGTGAGGTTATTTTCCTATTTTAGGTAAGGCTATTAGGCCTCCTTTCCCTGACAGCTTCCTAAGCAATGTCTTTGGCCTTTTGGACTTGGTTTCAGACTCAAAGTTGCATCTTGACTTCAGTGATATTGACAGGTTTTTTGTAGCTTTCTTAAAAAAGGACCTAAGAGAAGGCTTTGGAAGCTTTACAGGGTAGGGAATGTATTACAGAGCTAACGTCGGAAACACAAGGATTATAGAGCTTTCCTGTTTTAGTTTGGTACTTAGTTATTGCAATGTTTCTGTTGATCACTGAACCAAGTGGTCCTCCTTGGTTCTTCCAAATTCTTAATGAAAACATTGAATGATATTGGAGTCAGCATTTTTGTGAAACTGCAGTTGATGGGCTTCCATTCTGAGAAGTAACTGCTTGTACAATTGCTTGRACAATGGCTGCCATGAAAATGTTTCTATTCATAAATAGTAACTATTGTTATGATTAAAATACATCTGTTCTAGCTGGTTCAGCAGAATGTCAATTGAGACTCATGAAAGCCTTTAGTAAAAGAGAAATCTGGCATCCTCAAGGAGAGTTATATGATATAAGACAAATGGTGTGTCTCATACTTGTTAGTCATTTTTGGCTTGGACCCATTTCCTATTTTCTCTAGTTTCCAGCAGAAGTTGGGATTTTTCTTGAGCACTTGCACTTAGCTGGTTAGTCTGTCATGCTCCAACTGCATTCTTCCTTGCTCAGTAAAAACAAACACAAGTTGGCCTTCTTCCAAAMTACCACTTCCTCATCCATCTCATGAATTACCCGATATTACTGTCTGCAAACACACTGGTCTGTATGAGCCTGAGGGGTCTCCTGCAGTGATATGAAATGCTGTCCTATGGAGGTCCAAACAGTTCAAGGACTTGAGGCTCTACTTTCTTTATGATAGCATATCTTGTCCTGAGTAAGGAAACAGTATATATTGTATATAGGATGGGAAGGAAAACAGACAGGACTATTTCTAGTCTGTAATCTTCCTTCCTGCTATCTTGACCCCTGTCAAGGGTGGGGAGGAAACAAAAGAAAAACAATACCCTCCCCCCCAAAAAAACTCCCCCCACAAATCAAAAAGGCTTAAAAGAAGCTTCAGTGGTGACACTAATTGCAAGAATAAGGTGGTGGTGGGCAGGTCAGACATATCTGCCTCAGCTTTTGCTGTATTGAGGTCTCAACTGAGAGCCTTGAAAATCTGTGCGGCTTTCACAAGCCAAGCATGGCTTGGATCCTAATCACAAGCTTTTATTACAGTTTTCTCCCCTTGCAGCTAAAAAAAAAGTCTGGGGCATTATTGTGGCTATGATCAATGCCCCTTGATTTGACTGAGTGAGTATGTATCACTTTTCTGACGTTGCAATTAAAAATTACTTCTGTATTTCCAAATTAACTGGAGTTTTTTCTTTCCACTAGCTGTGGAGTTTTCAGTGTCACCATAGATTGGGGAAACTGAAGGAGATGAAGCTGAGATGGCTCTGTGTTCTGCCTCTGACATAGATTACCAATGGCATACTGACTCGGCCCCTAGGCAAGCTGTTACTTTAGGTCACCTGCAATTAATGCATCTCGGGCACATTAGAAYTCATCTGGCTTCCTGGAAAGGGGAGCTTCTCACTATAAAATAAATTGCGTTTATTAGTAAATAAAKAGCAGCAGCTCCAACTGGGTAACTTGGGCATCTCCAAGTAGGTAATTTTACCRGCATTAATGTGAAATGTAGCTCTGTTTTTGAGGAAGCTCAAGAAAATACTTATACTCTGAACAGAGCTTAGTCTTAGCAGTTTAAGCAGTACTATTAGAGAAATTTCAGAGGATGGAGAGATATAGTATATATATTCTACATGCTAACTTGTTTTTCTGGGGATTTACAGCAGTTTGTAAGCCCATGTAAACAGCAAGCATTTAATGCACCCACTTCTGAACACGGAGATGGGCCTGTAGCTACAGGCACTTAGGCAGTATCTCCACTTAGTCCTTTTTGAATAGGCTTCAGTCTTTATCCTCTTAACTTTTTCTGTCATTGCCAACTGAAGGGCATAAAACTGACTCAAAATGTAGCCTGCAGCACTTGGGGACACTGTGCTAGCCTTGCACTGGGATTGTGCTATTGCTCTGGCATTTCTTTARATGTCTCTTCCGCTTTGCTTAAACTCTGTTTACAGAGAGGAGGAGCAGCTTAGTCCCAGTTACTTAAGAGTGTTCTGCCTATGCTAGGCCTGAGAACTCCTGTTATAGTCCACACTGAGGCTGTATGTGAATGTAGTATTTCCTTGTGATTTTGTTCACTTTAATGTTTGGGGATAACTGAACAAGCTTACTATTTTGCAGTTTGTGCCCAGGTCAGCCTCTTGCCTACATCTCACTCTGTGCCGAGGATAAAAAGGCTATGTTGCTGTTAAGCCTTTGTCATTCACAGTGTGGTTTTTTGGTCGTATGCTGGGGGAGAGGACTTGACTATTGCACCTCTGGTGTCCTCAACTGACCTGACAGTTTGTAGCTATGTTCAGTCAGCTCCATGCACCGAATGCTTCGGGACAAAAGCAAATGATTCCTGGCAATTTTTGGCACTTGTCTGTTAGAAATTTGCTCTTTTGCGTGAAAAAATATTGCTTTGATTGGCCAAGTTGGCTTTGTAGTGAAAACCCCAGTAAATGTTAAGTTAGAAAATGGAAGAATTCAGTTTAGCTCAAGCATCCAGCCCCTAGAGCGTTCTGAGATCTGGAAGAAAAGAATACAAATGTTTTCCAGAAAGAAACTGGCATCCCACTGGCCCACCAAACTGCCCTTCACCATGTTGCAAGGGATGAATTGGGACAGTGAGCCCAACAAATCACCAGAGATGCACAGAAGGTCATCTTTCTGGTATGTCAGTATTTTTAAGTATTGCCCAGTAGGCACTAAAAGTTTGTGAAATGATGTTTTAGGGAATGCATAATACCCAARTAGAATGGGCTTAGGTTGAAGGGATATTCAAGTTAACAGTCCACCAGCATATAGTCATATCACTCCTGGATATTTGTTATTTCTACTTGAAGCAGGTGTGTGTGTGTACTAAATGCATGGAATGCTTGTTAGGGGAATCTCAAAGATCCTTCTGAAAGGGAAGTGAGTTGTGTAAATGAAGCTTGTTAATGAAATTGTAAAACAGTGCATCTTCTTGGCTAGTTTACTGCTTTCTCTGTAGTGCCTTTTTTCTTGGTTTACAACTTCTCAGTTGTGACAGTCAGTAACAATTAGCCTGGTAACTTGTGTGAGGTAGCCAGTGCTCAGCTTGTCATCTGCTTGCAACCAAGCAACCATTAGCTGTAGCTTCTCTCCTTGCATTTATTTGTTAGGTGCTGGCAGCAGCTCCAACTACATTTTTATGTAATGAGTGACCAGGATGATGCAAGTCTGACAATCACCAAGCTTTGTGCTACTAAGACCCCTTTGTGAGGGAGATGGGGAGAAGAGAGAGGATGCTCTCAGTGGGAARGCACTAATGCTCTCAGGGCAAAATGTAAGGCGTATCCAAACTTTCTTGTATGACTTTGCAGGTTTGCTAATACAAAGCTTTTCTTCTGGACTTGCCCTTCTGTATGGTTTAAAAATACAGGTGGCAGATACAGGAGAATTTTGTTCCAGATAATTTGTCTTTCATAATATAAGAATTGCTCCACAAGGTGATGTTTTTTCCTCTGAATGAGGATATAGAATTAGTGATCATGGGAAAGTAACATCTTATTTCTTGGTTTTAAAGGAAGTAAATTGTGATAGAAAGCCTACTTCAGATGGCTCTGTGTTATAAAGTCCTGACTTTAGAGGTATAGTATATGAGGCAGAAAACTGTTATTAAAAACGTAGTCACATCTGCTATATTTTCGTAAGCAACAAATGTGATCTTGAGTCATGTCATTCTCACCTGAACTGCAGTGGTATCAAAGCAAAAGATCATGTTTGGACTACTGTTTGCCACAGGGTCAAGGCAAAAAGCCATTCCCCAATAGGTTCCCGGCTGCTTTGGTATGGCTTGCACTTAGCTTTGCAGAATGTTACTAGGGCTGTGATTACTTCAAGCTGTAAAGTAATCTTCATCTTCGATTTGAAATTGGAATTTGCTAAAGGAATTTGCAATTATAATTTCAGCACCTTTRGCACCTTTAGACATGGTCTCCATAATTCTGATGGTTTGCTAGGAAGCTTCATCACAGATTCAGTGGATGTTACAGGAAGATGCTAGTAGCTTTGGTCATGACTGTCCTTTGGCTTTTGGAAATCCACCATGTTACATGTCCCATAGAGGAGCACAGAATGTTGATTTAGAGCAGGAATGTGTGTAGGGGATGTGAGTAGATGTGTCCAAAAGACTGTATTCTCTCCTAAGGGATGGCCCTATCTTATTTTTTTTGTCTTAGTAGAAAAGAGCAGAAAGGTGTCAGGAAAGCTGCTGACTGGTACTCCCCCCTGTCATTCTGGYTTATGATGCCAGTTCCATCAGAGAACAGCAAGACAGAATTCACATCATGGAAATCAATTCTGCACACCATAGGATTTGAGTGCGCAAGTGCCAATGAAGAGGTTACTGAACCAAGGATAAAAAAGGGATTTGTATTTGGCTGATGAAGAGGCCATCTGTACATGGGGAGATGGAGCAGAGGGGTAAGTCAGGACAAACTGATAAGGGGTTGTTTGGTTAGGGCAGAGTTGATGTCTCTTCAACCTGGCCAAGGTTGAACAGCAGAAGAATGAGACTAGAGAGAAATATTGGAAGAGACTTGATCATTCAGTCATGACTGAAGGTGGACAATATGCAGGGTAGAAAGGTATATGTATTGGAGGGCCTGACAGTGAGCTAAGCAAGGCTGACATCTTTTGTTGTTTGTAGTGCTGGCATTGTAGTGTTCGGGGTATTGCTGAGCACATGTGGYGTCCGTGATGTACAAAGTTATTATATGAGAAAGAATAAGATGAAAACTGAAAGACTTAAGAGGAAGAACAACTAAGAACAGACTGAAGGACTCATTACTCTTATCCATTTTTGGTCAATTTCTATTCTCAAGTTTTCATCTTCAGATTGAAGTTCCAGCTACTGTTGCATGAATCTCAATATATCATTTAGGTTGCTTATAGCATTTGAATTGCATTTCATGTTTCAAATAACTTACAGACACATCTAAAGGCAATTAACATACTCCATAATGTCTCCATTACTTTCTGGAGCATTATGGAAAATGCATCAGAGGGAGATTTTCCATGTATTCCAGCTGGCCTCTACCCCTGTTCAGAAGTGCTGGTGTGGTGGCTCTGAAGCTGCTGCTTGTGACACTGAAGATTTATGTGCCCATCTTTCTCTTTCATTTCCCTTGGAGTTCATTCCACRTAGTTGCTTGTGACAGCAGTAAATTTTTAGTGCTAGTGGAAACATTACTTGAACAGGAGCTGATGCYCACCTTGGGTATTTGAGCTTAACTTGAAGATAGCCATCAAGAATCACTAGAGGAAGGAGGAGGAGGCGGCTAAGTGGAGTTGGGAGGTAGGAAAGGGTTGGAAGCCACCTGTTGTGTATTATGTATTAACATTCATTTTGTGGAAGTTAGTTAAATCAGCAGACAGACTCAGGTTTAACTGTTCCTTTTACCATTTTATCTATAGGCTAAAATTACTTGAGCATGACTATCCTATAAATGCCAATTTTTCAAGAATTCCTCCATCAGTTTTGTGCCTTATTTCTCTCTACGCTATCAGCATGTAGGTGTTAATTCTTTCTGAGTTTCTGTAATTGCTTGATTTATTGGTAGGTTTCTTTTGGTTTAAATCAGTGTAGCCACAATAGCTGCACTGAGCTAATTGGGACTGGTTTCATATCAATTTGCTAATAATTTAGGACTAACTTCAACAGTCTTACATCAGGCCACTTGTTTTGAAACCTACTCTGTTAAAAGGGTCAAGTTCTGAAGGAGTGACTTATAGCAATAGCCTTGGTATCAATTGTTACCACATTTCTGTATCCTAATACTCCTCAGTTACTTGGATCGGCTCTTAAAAATGATTTTGCATTCATGTAACAATACTTCCCTGTCTAGTTTAACTAATGAAGCAACCTATTTCCTACTTTGGAGGAAAAAAGGAGTGTCAGGGCAAATGGTAAAGTAAGGACCTAACCCTGTTGCTTTTCTCTCCCTCTTTGAATTGTAGAATGAAGATGGTATCCTGCAGGAAGGCACGGTGAACAATACAGGCGTTGCTGTGGATCCTGAGAACGAGGCGTATGAGATGCCTCCAGAGGTAAAGCTGGGGGCGGTTTCTGAGGGTGACTAAGGCTCCTGAGAGCAGCTGCCTGCCTGARGGATGTTAGATGCTCCATGGAGGAGATGTCCGGTGGGAGTTCCTGGGTGGATGGTTCTGTGCTTCGGAGCGTGGCTGGGCACAGACTGGATGGGTGGTGTAAGCAGCAAGGAAATAAGGGAAATGCCATCTGCTTGACGAGGGTTGCCCAGGGGTGGGAAATGTAGTATCTGTTATACTTGGCAATAAGGAGATTTAATGAGAATCTGTRTGCATTTTGGAAACACTCATGCCTCAGTTTCAGAGTAATTAATAGCGAGTTTGCACCATTTTCTTTTACTCAATAGGGGACATRGGTAAGAGCTAATCTCTGTAGATTCTTTTAATAGTTGGCCATTTAACATGTTCCTTGGATTGTATTTTCAAAGTCTGGCATTCTGTGATTATGCCCTTGGGTTAATGCAGTTATGGGAAGAAATTACTGTTTTTCACCAACCAATACTTATCCTACTATGCAAAATATGACCACAATGTCTGGGACTACAATGCATGAGTAATTGAAGTGGCAGATATACAGAAGCACAAATAATTAGGTTGAAAATAAGAGGCATAAAAGACAGGCCATAATCTTCAGGCCGTCATCTTAAATGCATGCTTGACTATGAACACATTCAATATCTCTGAAACTAAAGGGGCTGTTCATGTGCTTCAAGTTACACATCTGGTTATTAAAATCACTTGATCTGGAGAATTTGGGAGAGTGTTGAGCTCCAAAGTGGTGTCTCCTCTCTAAATGAATTGTTGTGCATGGTGTCACTGAACTGGCAATATSGATGTGACCAAAAGAGGTCTGTGTGTTAACTGAGTTGGATAAGGTTCAGTAGTGACACAAACAATATGCCTGAAGTTCATTTGTTAGCCATTCAGGGCACACAAATCATGCTCATTTGTCTCAAGTGATTGAATAAGCCATTATATGTATGGAAGGTTTCACAAGGGATTGTTTTAAGACGGTTCTGCCCTGATCCTTCAAGGATATGTTCATGTAATTAATTGTAGACAGACCTAATGTCTCTGCTACAAGATATTCAGATATGTGATCCCTGTACTGTAGCACATGCCTAAGTTTTATACTGCATCCAGGATCATGTTTAACCTGCTTTCTCAGACTGCTTAAATGGGATGTTTTTAAAAAAAAAAAAAAAATTCCTGCTGGCAGTTATCCACAAATTCACTGCTGTGAGTCATTTCAGTAACTGGCACAGAAACTGAACGGCATGTTAACCACAGGAAAAGCCTAACTCTTTTGCAAATACTGTAGCTTCCAAAACGCATTATCCAGAGAACCGGAGAAAATAAAGCAAGATTCTGATCACATAGAAATGGGTAATATTTTGACATGGAATCCACTAGGACTAAATAAGAACTGCAAGTAAGATGTATTGATCTATCATATTCTTAGCACTGATATTTTCCTCTTATTATTAGGAAGAGTATCAAGATTATGAACCTGAGGCGTGAGAATCCCTTCTTCCTTTGTATCTCCTGAAACCTACTAACAAAGATGTCACATCCTGTACRAGTGCTGAGTTCCAATGTGCCCAGTCGTAAAATTTTTTTAACAGTTTTTACAGTGTATTTTGAAGTCTTCCATCAGCAATGATTGGAGTATCTGTGACTGCATCCACTTTATTTTCAGCATTTCYCTCCTGCTGAAATGAAAGCTGGTTGACAAGGTCATTGTTGTGCTGTGGATATTGTGGCTTCAAGTTTAAAAGTTAAGAAAATACTAAATAAAAACACCTAAGTGTCTACTGCTTATTTCTAATTCTGTACATGTTTTGTTGATTGTCAGTAATTGGTATTGTTTATGATGAAGGATTGTTTCCTATGATTATTCTTTGTGCAGAAATGACTTAATGTGAGAGCTTTATATATGTATGTATTATATATAAATATATAAGTATTTGAGCATGAACTATGCACATATAAATATTAACTGTTGAAATTTATGGTTTTGTGGTGTGTTTTATTAATTTCTGTCTGTAAATATAACACTGTTCAACTGGGGCAAATAAAAGTAACCCATTAAAGATGAACTGATAACTTAGTGATGATTTATAATACTATATTTTCTTGCCTAGAGCACAGGTTTAAATAACTCAGGCCATGTTGCTTCCAGTGAACCAGGGCAACAAAACGAACAGAAGCCCAACTTATACCAAAAGCAGCRTGAAGAATTAGCACCTCAACACTAGTTTCTCAGCTTGAATAAACTGTTGAGGCAAGTAGATGCATTGATAGGTAAATTTTAATAAATTACTTTTCAGTTGTCAAGAGAACTTAAGACTTGATGAATCAATAACGGGTGCAGCAGATAAGCAGGAAAKTGTAAGGCTCTTAAAAGGATTAAGTTTCAAGTTCAAATATTGGGTATGGGAGTATTGGTGTGATAAATCAATTGCAGTGAATGTCTAGTCTCAAGTCTTGTAAATGTAGAAAAATTAAGTCACTACCTGTTGTTACGGAGTAATTTGAGTCGTTATTGACTGGAACTTTCACCATACTAGAGAGTCATTCAAACATGAAGAGAAATTTTTATTGATCATATCTTACGATCTGCAATTCATTTTTGGGTAAAACACTGACTCTAACCTGAATGATTTAGTACTGTCTTAAAGGTTCTCTATTCTTTTCAGATAAACTGAAAGCTATTTCACTCCATTTCCTGCTGCGTGCTGAACACTGAAATGAGAACTGCTCATGTTGAGCTAGGCAGGAATTTGYTGGATTCAGAAGTAAAACATGTTGGCAGTAGATATTAAAAATACTGCTCTGAAAGGTTTCCTTTGAGCAGTTCCTGACAGAAAGGAATTAGACCTAGAAGTACTCCCTTAGGCTCTCTTGCTTAGGAGTCCAACTTCCAAATCAAACTGAAAATCATCTTCTATACTCATAATGAGGTAATAATGAATCTCACTGCATCCCAGGGCTCCAGGAAAAAATCAACTGTTGCTTTTTTCCATTTTGACAGCTGTYATCAGTCCTATAATGGTTCCTAATTAAACACACTGTAATGTTTTTATTACTGTAAATRGAGTTGAATTCTGAAATCCTTTTAGTATAATGACTTTGAAGTTATTGTAGGTGTCAAAAGGATTTGGTGAGAAATGCTGTCCTTTCATGGAAGACCTGGTTCCTTCAAGACGTTTGTAAGGCAGTTAAGGTAAAGTTCTGTCATCCTAAAACTCCGGGGAAAAAAATGAATGATTATCCTTAAGAAGGGTCTATTGCACTCTTAGCATAATTGCTCTCTTGTCTATTTGAAGCTCCTTATTCATTAAACATCTGCCTTTTTTCCCCTACTGCTAATGTCAAAGCCCTTCCTGATAGGGTCACGGTGAACAATTATCTGATATTTTTTGACCTCTGCTTGATGGCTTTCAGGATTAATGGACAAGATGCTAGTAATGGTTATCMCAGGTTATGCTTTGGCTAGGATGTGTATTGAATATGTACAGCATTTGCTTTTATATGACCTATCTTCTGAGTTTGAGTACAAAAAAARAAAAATCTTGACCTTYAGTGTCTCCATGTTGTATTTTAATGGAAAAGATTTCCAAGTAGAAATAAAGAACCTTTCTTCAGCCTGCCTGACATTTAGTGTTTARCTTGGGAGGTTTCTCTGATCTAAAAAAGACTAGCAGATGGAGAAACAGCAGGTGAGACCTTAGATGATGCTGCTAGAAGATAGAAAACAAGACATGAAACTAGGTCAGAAGAGACTTTGRTGTTGGAAGAAATGTTTTGCAAATGTTTCCCCCAATAGAGTTTTCCAGTGAGTCTTATCAAACTTGTAATCAAATCATCAAACTTATACCTTTTCCAAAAAACTAGAGGATGCAGCTAGACCAGGCAGAGCAAGTCTGTGACCTGTACAAATTGAAGTATTTATTGAACATATCCAAGTTKGAGAAGGATGATAGCTTGTATCCATCAGCTACTCTGATTTTTGCATCCTAAGACATGGCAAGAGGGAAGAACTATGTAAAAGGAGTCAAGCACAGAGGTGTATTGTTGCAGAAAAGAGAAAGTCAGAGAAGCAAGAGCAGGTATGAAAGTCCAGGTAAGTCTAGTGGCTGTTCATCTGACTCGCCCTCACTCCTTCCCTAGACATTTCTTGTTTCAGTAACTAATGATGTCTTAAAAAAAAAAAAAAAAAGTTTCACAGTGCTCCAAGGGCACTTGCAGTAAATTCCAAACAGGGGCACTTTGCCTGCTACAAAGCAAAATTGCTTTGCTTTCTGGGGAGACTGAGCTTTTCTCCAGTGAAATTGCCTTTTCTATTTTTCTGGCACTTGAAGTTCTCCACACAAAATGATGATTGACTAAGAGGCTGCTCTAGAAGGATAGATATCACAGCAGGTATGAGAGCTGGCTTTATCCGTTTGCTTTATAGAAAAGGGCATTCTGYAGGGCTGAAGAAATGGGAGTTGTGCAATGGTGATTGTTACACTCTATTGTGTGATCCTTGGTTTGATATGGTTTGCAGTTGTCRAATCCTGTAAGGCTGTGTAAAAATACCAGAGATGGTAAGAGAACATTGTGCCAATTCAGCCACATAGCCCATTATCAAAGCCTGAAAATTTTTTACAAGGAGCAGTGATAACAAAACAAGACACTGCTGCTGAGGGGAACAGAATGAACCTGCTAATGGGGAAAAATGTAAAGGCCAGGAATTTACAAATGCTGCACTAGGAGGCTAAAAATAAATGAGTTATCTCAGGTGACTAAGTGACAACAGTMATTGGCAAGGAGAGGTGATAGCAGCTCCAGTGAAACAGTTTGCATCTAGGGTAACTAATCAGTGTGCTGGAATTTTGTAACAAAACTGATTTGGGGGTGGGGGAGGGAGAAGGCCTCCCATTTATTTAACTTCTTGAAAAGTCATTCTTGGTTCAGAATTACAAAAAAGCAGAGAGATATTCTGTTTGAATAACTCCTCTTAGGTGTGAAATAAATGAAATTGAATTCAAAAGCTTTAATTTAGTTTTCAATTATCAGTTWTATGAAAGCTCAACAAATTCCAATATGGTAATTCCAGTCTGTTACTCTGTGAATAAGGATTGCTGTGCGCTGAAAGGACAGATCAAGATTAATGCATTTTATGGACAGATTTTTTTCTCTAGATAAGTAGYTATTTAGTGCCTGGATGTTCATAATTTTTTTGTTGTTGACTGCACCTGATGGAAAGCTGCAGGGAACTCTTTGGAAAATGTTTGAAGAAACAAAAGGAGTCTTTCATTTTATTCTAGCATTGCTTTTCAAATGTCCTCCTTCCTAGCATAGGTCTAAACTATAATTTTACCTACTTTTATGAAAATCATCATGGATGATTTTCATAAGAAAAAAACTTATAGTTTTTTTCTGTTTRCTCATGCTGTTTCTTGGGTTTTTTGAAGCTCTCTTAAAGTATTTTTTAAAAAGTATTTTTAGGTGTGTAAAAATACATGTGCATATATAGCGCAGGGATACCATGCATGCACATGAATGTACTGGYATTACTATCAACTACCTGAGTGTTGGAATGGTAGGAATGGCCTTCCTTACAGGGAAAGAGATGATCCCAGGTTCAAGGAGTGTGTTTATAACGGCATTTAATACCAGCGTTGTTGGGTTGTATATTTAAAAGCTTTTCCAGTGTTGCAGTAAATRGGTCAAGTCTTCATTGGGAGAACTTTGCAGAAGCTGAGCGATCTCCAGTGGCTGATCCTTGTACAAGTGCAGGGTTAACAAYGTAGTTCAGTCTGTGTACTTGCCATGTACTCTATAGTGAAATTGGCTGTCTTAAAAATGTACTGTTGCCATTATACTTGTAGACCTGGTCTTGATATCAGTCAAGAGTTGTTGTTTGTTCACACCCAATTGTGSTTAATGCTCTTCATGGGCCTAAATGTGCTTGTTAGAGTGCCAGGTCTGCCTGACTAAACTTAGTTCTAGGCAGGGGGCTTGTATTGTACCTAACTACATGCTACTTGTTTTTTTTAAAAAAGCGAAAGAGCAGAAAAACTGTCCACGTGATGTGGGCTCGTATGCAGCTATGATTAATCATGTCAACTGCCTATATTCAAAGTCTCATGTTAAATACATTGTCTCTTGTTTAGGAAAAGGTAAGATGTTGGTGTTTAGAGGGAACTATTTTCGAGTTGAATATGTGTCTGACTAGCTAAGTATTAGCCGAGCACCTGTGTCCCAGCTGTGTCAGCTTTGCTCACAGTTTGCACCCAGTCTGCCCTAGAATTTCTGCCCTGGTTTGTATAGCACCTATGAGAGTATTAGCTCAATTGCAAGGCAGCTTTTTGGGTATGTTGGCTGTCTCAGACAAGTGAGTTTGGATGGAATCAGCTTTGCACAGGAGTGTGGGTACATCTGAAAAGAAACTAGGGACTCTGCAGGGAATTGGCAGAGGGCTGGAGTGAAAAAGAGTTGGCTGAGAAAGGATTGCCCTTTACCAGAGCAATTGCCTTGAATGTCTTGATAATTCACCTGTCTATTTTTCTCTTGATTTACTTGGTTTCATCTTAAATGTTAAGAAATTGTTAGAGAAAGGTCACTGTCTGTTCTATGACTGTTTGCTACTTAGCAAAACAAGACCCCAGATATTACTGAGATGTCAGGATAATRCTGTTAATTTGAAGGTTCATGAGCCAAATAGGTTGCCTCTAGAGACMGTTTTGAAAACTCCACGAGGATCCTGGTGGAGTTAGTTCAGAGTTCAGCACTTTGAACCCCTGCAGGCCTCTTAAATTCTTGATAAGCTGCTCTGACTTGCTGCCAGCTTGTTAATTACTGATGCTGAATACAAACCATATTGCCATATAAAATTATTTGTTTTGAGTAAATTGTAAAGAATGTTGGTGTGTTTGATGTGAATTGCTTGTGGCCAGCTCCCATTGCTGAGTATCTAAAGGCAGATCTTTCTCCACCTGACTGACAAGGACGTAGTTTTTGGGAAAGGTGCTGACTGATTTACCTCATCAGGGAGACAGARGAAAAGGAGGCATGCAGAAGAGCATGCAGCTGCATTGTTGCTAAAGGTGTATGTGCTTCCTAGAAATTTGTGGTGGGCGTAGCAGTTGTGTTTCTTAACTACCTGCAGAAGCAGTGCATCTGACAGATGTTTGCTTGCTGCTTGTATCTGCAATGGGGTTGAAGGTTTGCCTTTGGAAAATGAAAATGAATGTGCAGATCCTGCTACAGGGTAGTTRTCATCTCAGTGGATGCATAGCAAGGAGGTCCTTGGTAATGTAAGATATGAAGAATACTTTAATTCACATKGACTTATTGCTTCTGGCACATTGCTTGTTCCTGGTGGAAATTCTTTAGAGACATGGTACTTGGAAAGCACCGGGTCGGGACCATTTTCCAAAGTAAATGAACTTCGTGTGACTRTTGTACAGTTTATTGGCAATTCACTGGTATCATATTTCTATTTTCTGAGGAGATAGTAAATTGTCTAGACAGGCTCACAGCTTAATTCAGATGTTACTTTCACAGTAATCATATTTATTAAATCCTGGGTGTTCCAAATATACTGTGTGTGTTAGCAGAGCATCTCCAGGTCCCAGACAAGACTGAGGCAGAAGATTTACAATATCTGGTTGAAGAAACAGATCTGACAAAGAATAAATGGATTTGTTGCTATTTACAAAGCTGAAAAGGAGACYAGTTGTTCATGCGGCTTCTTAGAATATTTGGTATGCAGCCAGTGTCATGCAAATAAGCAACATCATTGCAAGAAACAACTGTGAAATTCCTGTTTTTAARTACTGTCAGTTCCTCACTCACCTCAGATTACCTGGGCCTGAGTGTCAGGGAGATGTCTTTCAAATAAATAGGAAAAATAGCTAGATTATAGACTGACCTGCTGAGGACTGTCTACTGACTCTTGAATACCGTCGTTTTSAACCCTAAACTTTTCACACACATTTGCCCACTTTGTGTTTTGTGTTGTTAAAGGTGACGAAAGAGTAGCTCGACTTGCGAGTAAGTCTGATGGTTGAGCATGAAATAACAGGGTATTCTGTGCTCACTGTGCTCCTGTTTGTGTTAGGATGTCACAACAAGGTCAGGGCCAAACATGTTCTCCATTGCGAATAATGAAAGTGCCTTACCTCTTGAATGCACCAAGTGGAGCCCTCAGAAGGGTGCCTGTGACTCATTGCTGAAGCAGTGCTGTTGGCAAAAAAGAAAAATACAGATATTCTCAACCTGCAGTGCAGACAACAAGCAACGRATCATTTCAGGGGGCCCCAATGGCATAGAAATATTATTTAAGAACCAATAATCTAATCTATTAGTGCAAGCCTTGGAACGTGTGGAGTGCGAGTGCTAACAATCAATGGTATTTAAAAATAMTCTGCCTGAATAATCAGCCTTTAAAGATTTGCCTCATTCTTTTTATAGCTAATAAAAAGTTTGCCATGCTCCATTAAGCATATGACCTTAGTATATGCTCCCTTAAGTGACTYGAGCATAGGGTGGAAAACTGCACTGACCAAATGATTAAAAATGTGTGGCTTTTCTAGTCRTGAATAAACACTATGTCAATGCTTTGAAATATGACCTGTATGTTGTTATGATGAGGTTTAAGCTTATAAATTGGAAGGTTTCAAAGCAGAAAAAAGAAATTTAGTTACATTTCCAAAAATGCTTAGGAACTTCAGCTTTTTCTGCTATATGAGTTTTGGGCAAAATTCATTTTGTTCCATGAGGGGCATCCATGTTATTAGCAGCACCACATACTTGGTGCTTTCCAGTATTTCCATTATCTGTATTAGGAATTGGACAGAAATATCACAGGCCAATCTCTTACCTGCAGCCATTTCTGATTCTGTGGGCTTGTTGTTCCTATTTTAAATGCGTTCTCCCACCTTTGACAGCAGCACCCTGCTTTTGGACTATCTTTAAAAGCAACCTCACATTTTGGGCTTTAAATCTGAATATGTTTTTAAAAGCCACCAAAAAAAAACCAAAAAACCTTTCTCCTACCCTCTTGAATCATTATTTGTCACTTAGGCCATCAAAAGGCTTGGAGAAACAGAATTAAATTAGATGAGAACATTTTGAAGTAATGATTCATTAAATTACAGCATTGCTGTTCATGCTTAAATTAATCTAGTGATAAAACAGTGCTAAATTAATGGTAAGCAGATGAGACTCTCAACGGAAACAAAGCATCACATTTGAGTTCTGCTTATTCATCATGGTCTCCCTGCTCCGTGCTCCATGTTTCCTGCTGTCTTACAGAGACATCTGCACACAGCCTGAAATGCCATGGGAAGTTGAAGAACTTGAACAAGCAACTCTGGTGAGCTTCCAAGTTAAATCCTTAGATGATTTGCTGGTGGACACAGGCAAATATAGGAAGAGGATTGCCAACAAATAGAGCCTTTAGTCTAAGCACGTTTCTGGGACATMCTGTTACCACCCAAAACACCTTACCTGAGTCTAGGTATTTAAACAGGAGCCTATTTGTGGATACTGTGCACTTCTAAGAACTTGTTCTCAAATTTTTAACACCAGGATATGTCAAGACAGAAGCCTGTGTGATTGAGCCCACTGTTAAGATGTTCTTGTTTTGCTTTTTCATGTAGGAGGAGGTTATTCTTTTTGAAGCCTGCACACTATTTCTGGGCAAATGTTCCCACTGCAAAGATTGCTCTTGATTTCTCTAAATTCCTATTGATTAGAAGTTATGTTCCTTTTATTGCTTGTAGTTTGTAACTCAGATGAAAAACAACATCTGTTCAAACAGAAGAAAGCATGCTTGCAATAGCTAAGTGTTTCTAAAACCACCCCTTGAMCTCTTGCACTAAAGAGGTGTAAAGGTTTTATAAGTGAATTCATATTTCTTGAKTCAGCTCTTGACTTGGACCCGGTCTCATCTCCCCCATCACACACACACTGACTTACTTGACTGATAAGTGCCACTTGAAAAGACAAATAGGCTGATTTGGAATCTTAGTTTTCATTTTTTAAAAAAAAAAGGGGGGGGGGAAGGAAAATTAAAGAAAGGGGAAAGAGCTGGTTCTTCAACTGCCAACTTAATAGAGGGGAGAGAAAAAAAAAGAACAAAAAAATAGGACTCTCAAACAAGGCAAGTCTACCAGTCTGCACTTTTCGCCCCAGAAGCCTCTCTGCCTTTTTGATCATTTTCCCACCATCAACTTTGACTTTCTCGACTTACCTGCTATGAAGCACAAGGTCATCTCAGGTATTCTGGGAACTTCCAGAATCCCATGACACTTGGCAGCATCCAGCTGTGGCTTCTAGGAAACAGCTGTCTGGCTCTTCCAGCATCCAGCTAAAGCTAGGACAAAGGAGAGAGGTAGTGAGGATGGAGTGAAGCTGGATAAGAGGAACAGAAAGGAAAATGCAAGAGAAGGGTCTGTTGCAAAGAAGGGAAGAATTGCAGGCAGAGGGATGTTCCATGATGGTCTATTTTTAGTGACTGGTGAGTGTTTTCTGTGCTGCCTGCTTGGAACTCTGGCACTTTCACTTCAGAGGGGCTGTGGTCCTACTCTCCTGGCTGTTTTAAAGCAACAGAAATAACAAAATCAGGCTGCACTCAAATTGATGACTCAATGTAAGAAAATACACAGCAATTATACCATGTCATTCATTTCTAGTCTACCTGCTGTTTTTATCTATTTGTTTAATATTTTGTTATTTGTACGTTGTGCCGTGCTTTTCTGTCCTTTGCCCAAATGGTCTTCCAAGTGATTAACTGCATGTGGCATTCCTGTGGCACCATTAACATCAGATTATATCAAGCAGTGCCACAGTGAAACAGCTCRTAGGAAAACTCAAGCCCGAGAAAGCAATAATTTCTTGCACTAGATGAGTGCGGAGCAAGTCATGCTGCTGGCAGGTTCTGACATGTAACTGTTCTAATAGAGGTTTCTTTTCAGGCTTCCTCTTTTCTGCTCTAGAGGTGTGCTGCCCTTAAAGGCAACATGGACAAATGTTGTCTTGAAATTTTTCTTGTCCCTGTCTATGGAAAAAAGCCCCTGAAAAGGGACTTCTAAGCCTAAAAAGTAGTAAATGGGCRAATGTGTAGCAGGGTTTTCTTTTTTCCCTGTCATTTGATCCCTTGATGCTGTCAGTAGATGATGAATGCTACCAGCCGCTATTTGGGGAGTGTAGAATAGTCTTGATGCTGATAAGTACCTGGTAGTAGGAAAAAATATTTATACCAGCCAAGTTTCTTTTCCAGAAAGAGACCTGTRTGATGGGCAGTCTCCTTGAGCTTTACCATAGTTGCTCAATGCTAAGACTGGGAAAGTTAGGTTAAGGTGGTTCTTTGAGGTGCAGCTGCACCTCAGCTGCATCCAGCTGTGGCTTCTAGGAAACAGCTGTCTGGCTCTGAGGTGCAGCTGAGCATTATAAGCAATATTTCATGCTTTTTAGAAGGCAAGTGCTTTATCTATTTTCCCAAGCAAAGCATGGGAAGTTGGTGGCTGCACCGGGGCAGACTCTAGACCTAGGAGATCACAGAAGGAAGCAAGAGAAATCGGAAGAGGCAAAGGTGAAGCCTGGTAAAAATGCTACAGAAAGTGGATTTGGGGCAAATGGAATAGCTGTAGTGAAATAAGTAGCATCAGAAATGAACACATCAGAAAAAGGAACAGCAAGTAGAGGCTTGGAGAGCTCTTGGAGCAGAAAGAGGAGGACAAAAACTTGACTGAGGAGGCTCTGTGGTGTCAAGAAGCAAGGGAGCTCATGGTATCTGCTGCGTGCTGTGCAGCAGGTAGGCTCAGAGTTGACAGGGAGCCGGGGGGAGCTGTGGAGGTCGGTCCTGGCACCGAGTCCCACGTATGGGCGATGGCAGCAATGAGGGGTAGAACCAAAGGCTCACTTGTAAAGCTCCCCACCTTTTGAAAGTGCTCAGCTTATTAATTTGAAAGGGATATGTAGGAATTACCACTTTTACAGAGCTGTTAGTAGCCTGATTTTTTTCTTTTTTCAGCATGTTCCAAGAAGACTTGTCTCATTGCCAGCACCACCTTAATTGTCTCAAGAGGGAGTTATTTAAGGTAACAGTCGCTCTCAGACACAGCCAGTATTTCAGGCAATGCTACAGAAAATGAAATTCTTGGCTAGTTAGAAGGATTTTTCTGCAGAGACTTTGCATCTCACTCGAGACCTTGTGTACACMATTTAGATCTCCAAGTGCACCATTAACAATAACAGAATAAAAAAAGCAAGAAACCTTGAAATGTACCCAGTAACTAGACCCTGGCATATATAGCTATAATGCACCCATTCACTTAAATTGCCCTCCAGTGTTTGGTCACCTCTCAGGAAACATCCTTCTCCTTGGGCGTTGAACGATATGGTGGGGAGGTTGCCTGTGCTACACAGGAGCCTGATGCTGGAAAGGCATCAAGCTGTGCCATCCCTTTCCCACTTSGGTAGCCAAGCACTGGGGGTTGGCTTCCTCACTGACCAAATGCTTGTATCTGACCTTGGGGGTACAAAAAGATGCTGTTCTTTCTGCAACAGGACCAGTTCTGTAAAAATCTGTGCAAAGTTCCAGCATTTTATGGATCCTTTCTGAGGATGGATGCTAGYTAAAGGGTTTACTGTTGTTCTCTTCAACCCTCTCTATATTTTTATCACTATTTCCACTTTTGACTAATGARTTCATATTCTCTCTCTGTAGGGGAGAGGCCTGAAGGGCTGCAATAAAATTGACTTTGAACAGTAGCACAATTATCAGTAATGCTGATGCAGCATTTGGTGTCTCAGGAGATCTAGAATGGCTTTTTTTCCCAGAGGTCTGAATGTGTTGCAGATCAGTTAAAGAAGTTACTGGTTTGCCAGTATAGCGTAGATCTCTGACTGTTGTCCAKTTCCTAACAGGATCTTTGATGGAATTTGGAAAATCTGGAAACAAAAGGCTTCTGTCCCTTTGGCTGGGGTTTAGAGCCTGCTCACAGGCTCCTGGGTTGCTGTATTACATTCACATTGGGTTACCAGAGCAGGGGGTTTTTCTCAGTGCCTCATGTCAGTCTCGTTCTTCTCAAGGCCCCTCAGGCAGTTCTTCTGATGTTTGCAGCCCAGCTAGAACGAGGAGTTAAAAAAATCTGTGCACGGTCTGGTCCTCAGGCAGTTGCCAATCCATGCTCTCACTTARAGAAGTTCACTGCACGGTTTGAAGGTGCATGTAAGGTCCTGGGTGCTTGGCCCAGCTGGRCCTTGGAGCTGCTGAAGGTTTCTCTGTCACTGTGCATGGGCGAGATAGAAACTGCTGTCACTTCACGTTGCTGCTACTTTGCTGACCCAGTCAAAGGAACGGCTGTGATGCTTCTGTAGTGGGAGAGTCTGAAAAATGGGAAGTGACTGTGACAGGTTTCTGTGTGTGGACTCTCAATTGAGTACCTGATAGACTGCCTGAAATCTGTGTGACAACCTCTGTGAAAAGATTAGAAATGTAGTTACTAGATGGACCTACCTTCTGTAAAGCTGCATGTCATGTTTATGCTGTAAATAAGGTTTGCAAACAAGGTCTGCTCTGCGTATGCCTTGCTGTTCAAAACCCTGGCTTAACACTGACTTCTGTCTTGATTTGAGATCAAGTTTTCTGTCTCCATTGCTGCTCTCTCTTCTTGACAGATCTGTTTTTCACCAGTCATGTTTTCCAATCAAAAGATTTCAGTTGATGGTAATGGCTGGAACAGCGGCACTGCCAAGCTCATCCTTATTTTCCGATCACATCCCTTCTTAAAAATAAGGGTTTCTTGTTTTAAGTATGAATTTTATCAAGGTCYAGAGATTTATGAGAAGTTTGTTTATAAATTCTAAGCCTTAGTTCATTAGAATTCCATGAGTTTTAGTGAAGTGTTGTGTTTCAACCATAATAGATTGTTTTCGATGACATCAGGGCCCTTATATGTTGGTTTGATAGTCTAAAGAGAGCYTGGATGACATGTGAATTTAAGCCTTTCCCACTCATATACACAATGACCCTAACAGGCCAATTGAACGGATTTCTAATTGGAAATAAAGTGGTTTTTTTGTTTTTTTCTTAATTTTTTGTTGTTTTTTGGGAGGCGGGGGAAGAAGAGGGTGCACATATATCTTATGGGCTGCACCTCTATTACTATTGGAAAATATGGACAATATATATGGCCATAAAAAGGATTAACTCTTTGAACAAAATACCATGTTCACTRCAATGCTCTTGTATTGAGAAAAAGCTGCAAATTGGTGTCTGCAAATATTATTTATATTCAGTTAATCTGGTTTTAATATACTCATGTTCTCTGCTTGTTAACTTAGTGTATTCTATGGCAAAGGATGAAGTGTTGCTGTGCATTCAGTAATCGCCACTAAGGTGTAAGGTGCACTTGATTGGTAGGTCCTGGGTAAAAAATATCCCCGACCAGTGACCCTTACATAGATCACTTTAAACTGGGAGAAATAAAATTAAAAGCAGGCTTGCCTGCCACTGCTTCAGTATAGCAAGGGATTTTTTCAAAGGAGCCKATGGGATTTGAAAAGGTACAAGCTTACAAATATAAAGTAAACTCTTAATAAATGGGTCTGTGGGAGTAATCCTTCCATCTTCTTTTACTATTTTATTGCTGGAACTCCAAAGACAAGATAAAACGGTGGAGTATTCCTATAGGGGCAAAAAAAAAAGGATGGTTTTTGTTTTTTGTGTGTATTCTTAATTGAAAAATGAAATGCTGCCTTTAATCTCCTTTTCTTACCTGTATAGAATATTTTTTCTACTTGTGAGGACTGCTATTGAGCTTTAGTTTACTGGCACAGATATACCAATCTCTAGGATTTAAACTTAGTATTTAATTATATAACTCCCAGGCTATATGATGAAGTTACCAGTAGCTCTGAGACGAGTACAAAAACAAATCAACRAAGACTTTTTATGCATAAGGGCGACTGAAGGGACTACATGGAAGGTAATCTCATGAGAAAATGTACTGCTTTATGAGAAAAGGAAMAAGAACATAGTTCTGTTCACTTTAACTCATTTCCTTTCTGAAATATGTCTTATTTCCTGGCTCTCTCCATTGCCTTTCTATGAAGTTTATTAGCAATTTTTTAATTCTGCTTTTTCTCTGATCCACAGGGGCAGGCAGCATGTGACTACTTTTATTCACCCTGTCAACTCAAGTGGCAAAAGACCCTGCAATTAATAAAAAGATTAAAATTATAATTAAATCTCACAGTCTCAGGAGTTGTTGAGGAGGTGATAGTTAGCCACTCCTGAAGAACTCAAAAAATAATGGGATTTCTAAGATGTTATTTGCTCCTAATTTAACAAAGTACAGGAGCATATACCAAAAAGTATATAAAGCAAATAGCAGCAGAAGAMAGGCCAACTGCCTGCAATTTTAAGCACCGAACTTGGAACATCTCTTCTATGGAAACTCACCTATTCCTYCTTCTGCATGTTGTCAGGGATGGGGGGACAGTGCTCAGTGCGTGTGGCTGTAATGTAGCATGTGGTCTGTATCTGCCTGATGTCCTGGCATAGACTCTGCTTCTAGATGCTGCGTGGAGAGCTGTGAGCAGCTGCCAGCACCTGTGGGTAGGCTGGGAGAAGGCAGCAGTGCCTAACAGACTGCAGGACAGAGTGCTTCACTCARGAACCCTGTCCCAGCAGGGAGCAASTCGGCAGGTGAGATAAGGTCATGTCTGTGTCCTCTTCTTGACAAGAAAGAAAAAATGAAGAAGGGCTTCCTAGCTGGCATACTTGTATTAAAATTCTGGGTTTTGTTAAAATTCTGGATACTCTATACTGTGAAAGGCTTTGGCCCTATTTAAACTAAGAAGTTTGATTTTTAAAGGAATCCTTGAAATTCTGTCTTTTACTGGACTTTAAGTGAGGCCTGAAAGCAAGTCGGCTGCTGCAGCGTTGGTGATAAAGGCAGGAGGAAAAAAAAAGTGATGTCAAGGCTGATGGATGTCTTAAGTTGTCTGACAAAAAAAAAGTACGTCTCAAAGCCTGTACCTTCAGATTTTCTTCTAATCCTAACAGGTATGATTAGTTGTGTTAGCCTATCAAAAAACCCAAAATCTTCAGGAGTAAGGCAACTTTAGTTCTTAAATATTTCAGTGTTTGTTCCAAAACGCCTTGAAACCCAAGGTAAGACTGCCATTGGCTCCAGCTGGGTTGGGGATAGCCAGCATCTTGGAAAGCTGGAGGCAGCCCAGGAGCTTGGGCAGAACTGGCACCTGGCAGATGCTGCCACCTCACTGGAGCAGCAGCAGCAGCRCACACGCAGGCTCCGGCACGGAGCTGCACCACCTCACTGACCCTTACTGTGGGAGGGGGACTGCACAGGTCATCTTCTTTCAGATGTGTCTCTGCTGCCTGGTATATAAATTCTTTGGTGAAGAATGRCCCTTTTTTATTCTTTTGGACACTGAACTGTTTATCTTGATGTATTATATGTCTTTTTTTCAAACCAGAAATGGAAGGGATGTGGTTTATGTCAAGACAGCAAGTTTCTGCTTCTGAAAGATCTGAAATATAAATAAGCACATTTACTTCTCTTCTGTTTATTTACTCTATTTTTCTTCTTTCTATCTTGTTCAGTTATACAATGGGAAATGTTATTAGCTGAGATAAAGATTAGGGCAAACATTCATGTAGCTGTACTTCCTGCTGCATGAGGGTGCATTTTTTTTCCTTTTTGGAATAAGATCCTATTTATCTTTGTAATTAATTTTATGCTCATTTCCTTTCTGTCCATTCCCAATTACTGGCTGCTCTTCAGAGGGATGCATGCATGTGTCTTGAAGACAGCTGTATGCATTTCAGGAGCCCAAATACCCTCTTAGACACATGCAAATGTGTGGGGGAAATGCTTGCACTCAAGCAGATGCCTTAGAGGGCGGTTTGGAATTCTCTGGGGGAAAAGCTAAAGAGCACATTTAATTTACGGTCAGCTGAAGATGAAAATGCTGCCTGTGCTGCAACCCAAAGGCTATGGTTTGAAGGCTTCTTGTTCTGCTCTTTGGCCCTGTGAGCTCATCTTTTTCACTAGATTACCTGCTTTGAAATATATCATGGCCTGTCCTGTGATGTGCCCCAGGGGGCTGTGAAGCTGCATTCTTGCAGCTGTGCAATGTGACTTGTAGCCTCACTTCAAGAACACGGRAAAAGCCTTAAGCCCGTTCCAGAGCCGCTGACATTACCAGCGTGAGAGTCCTGTGCGCTAGAACTGTAATTTTAATGTAACTCTTAGATCAACAGGAACTTTAGGCCTTAGGCAAGTCTTGCGGGGACAGGGATCAGAAAGGAAGGAACAAGTAACATTTTTCCACGCTGCATTTGGTGTTGATATTGCTGCACTGAGGGGTGGATTCAGGCTACTGCATGTTTCATCAGCTTAGAGCAATTCCCAGAGCAGAATTTTCCATTTCATGGTGAGCTTGTGTTTTAATTATTCATGTTAATGCTATTATTAATTGCAGGGTAGCAGCACCTACRGGTTTCAGCCTAATAAGGACTGATATCTCATGTGCTAGAAGTTATGCAGTTGTAACAGTATATTTCAAAATCCAGATGCTTTCTAAKAGCTACTTTGGGGGATTATGTTGTTAAGAAACATATTAAATAATTGCTTTTATTTTGTATGGAATTTGGGGGAAGCCAGGGGTTACCTGCTTATYGTTTATTAGAGAAGGGCATGTTCACATAAATTTAAAGTGAATTTGCCTTACTTAAATGCTGTTATATCGTAATGAAGGGAAAASGAAGTAATGTTGTACCAGACATTGATGCTGTCTCTTTACAGAATCATTGCTGACACTAGGTGTTTAGATAATTGCAGACTCCTTAAGATTTTTCCTACTTAAGATTATGAAAAATGTTGCAGTACGACATTTATGTAAAGGCCTCCTATCAATTTGACACTTGAGTTTTGTTATAGMTCTTGTTTCTGCTGGTGAACATAGTTAATTTTGATGGAGGAGAGAAATCAGACATCAATATTAATATCCTTTTCTGCTTGCAAGTTCAGGGATTATGAGATGGAGATGAATGAGATCTTTATCACTGTTCTGTAACATGACACATCTGCGGCTCTTGGAATCAGTTACAAGCAGGGGAATGGAGACTTCTTTCTGCAGAGATCTGGAAGCAAAGAGCCTCCATCCTACATGTTGGACCAGCGGTGTGTGAGGGTGGAAAACTGTGCTTGGCCCTGAGGGGTTGTCACAGGTGGAGCTGCCAAAAGGGATCTCCAGGCATTACTCTGGGCAAACTTGTCTCAACGCTGCTCCTGACAACTTCATTACTATAGATGAAGGGTAGAGCAGGGTGTTTAGGAGACACGTAGCATCCTACATGATAGCAGCTGTTCTTTGGTTATCAGTAGCTTTTCTTTTATAATATTGTGCTGCAAGCAAGCAACATACTGGGGTTTTGGGAAACAAACAGTATGTTAACTTTATAGATAGAGATTAAAAGCAAATGTACTAATATCCAAATCTCTTAAGACAGAGTTGGTTTCCCCCAGTGTTTTTTACTGGCTTTTTCAGTAGTATAAGACGGCAAGAGGGATTTTTTTCTTCCTTTTTCCTRCTTGTATATAGGCTACAAACTTCCAGTATTATGCATGGTATGATAGCAACAACTGCTGTTTTAGTGAGATGCACCTGACCACTGATAGAATTTGTAAAAGCGAAGTGTCTGTTACATGGGTTGGAGATGGCAGCTTTCCCAGTTTCTTCTTGTGCTGCGAGCAAATTTTAGCAGCTCGATCTGTCTGCAGAGAAAGAAAGAGGCCATTGCTGGCTTCACTATTGAGGCAGTATTGCTAAAAAAGCCAAAATGCACTTGCAGCTGATGGTTCCTCGCTCTACAGAGGCACCCTAGTGTTTGTTTCAGGTCACTGCTTGCCCAGTTGTCTCCCCTGCAATGTAGATGATGCTTCCCCGGACGTTAAAATGTCTCAAAGAATTGATAGATGAGGCGAGTTCCTCCTCTGTAACCTGGTTCTTTAGAGCTGCATGTGCAAAAGAAAAAAAACACCGCGCCTTCAGGTACCTAGAGCAAGTATGGGAAGCCCTTGCAGGACCATCAGCATAATCCTAACAGTGTCAGTCTCCAAGGAGAAGGCACGTTCTTAGAAAGATGAATGAGTGGGAAAGGCAAGAGTTTCAAATAGATGCCAAATTTCTAAAGGTTAATGGTGCTTTTGTGGGCTGAATTGGTCATCAGAAATTAGAATAGGCTGTTCTGACTTATGGCCAGGGACAGGATAGGAGATACTGTGGTTGAAAACTGACCCTTGAGGCTTTCCCTTGCCTCCTGCTAAAACAGCCTTGATTGAGGATCAGATTGTAGCCTGATCCTCAAGCAATAAAATGAGATTATCAGGATGACCCATTTTTCATAGAGCTGTCTACATGGCATTAATTAYATCCTTTAATTGTATAACAGTTGAATCTGACACTAGTTTCTCCATGGTTTGACTTGGTACTAATGTCAATCTAATTGGTCTGTTCTTTCCTGGGTCATCTTSCTCCTTTTTGAAAGCCGAAACTGCAAAATTAATAATGCATGTCAAACTTAGTGGCATATAGTACGTCTCCTGAATTTCTGTCCTCTGCTGTAGTATGGGCAGAAATAACTTCCTTCGCCCTTCAGGTGACACAGCTAGCAGACGATTGCTTGCTCAGTTTGGAAATCAGACACAAATAACCAATGTTGCTTCATATTATTATTATTTTTTAACATTTGAGAATGTTCACTATGTTCAGGAGCAATAATAAAAAACGTATCATGATCATTAGCTAAAGGTTCGATTCTGGCAATTTTTCCTAAGTTTGCATGGCTTGATTAATTCTTCAGCAGCAGTTGGCAGGAAGGAGGTAGGCACTGATTTAAAAGATCTGGCCTTGATGTGCAGAAAAAGCTCTATGGCTCTCAATTTATAAATAAAGTGTAATTTGAAAAAAATGGAGAAAAAGTTGATTTTAGCAATTTTCTCTGGCTTTTTGTCATTAAAAAATATCCTTTATGTGTAGTTTTGCACTGCTATCAAAAGTTCTAGATCTCTGTTGTTTTTGGACCTTTCCTGATTTTAGCCCATCTAATAGGCAGAAAGACACAGGGTATTTAGACCCCTGTTCACTGGACACTGAACTGAGGTTACAAAATTCCTTTTCCTCAAGGCTTCTTTTTGTTGTTTAATTGTGGAAAAGTGCTAGTACTTAAATCATTTGCTTTGCTTGAGCTCTTCACTTTGAGCTGCTGTAACTGCATTTGCGAATGCAGTTGCTGGGATTGGCGTTGCAATGTTTTCTCCTTTTAGTCTTTTATTCCCAGCAGTCTGGTACATGCAGAGAAGAAAYTAGAAAAGGCTACACAGTTCACGGTGCTCAAGGCATACACTGAAATTTACAGGAATGAGGTGATGTAATTTGCAGATGATCTAAATCTTTACTCCCTAATGATAACTATAAAACTTGGATACCACAAACATACAGGCTGCTGTGTCATGAGTATGTAAGTGAAAGACTTTTCAAATTTTTGGACAGTTGTGTTTAAAAATACACTGGGGGTATCAACTTGTCATCTGGAATTCAATCCCTGTATTTTTCTCTAGTCTAAATGAGTCTGTGTTCAAATATACGGGGGTGTTTTTCTCATTCTCAGTCTACGCCTACCAATGTTGACTCTAATGTCTCTCAAAGGCCCTCAATGGGGCTTTCAAGGTCTTTAGAAGTCTCAGATATAGAAGTTAAGTTTTTTTGTTCTTCCTCTGCAGTTACGGAGCAGATTTTGCTCTACCTATTGTCTAGAAGAGCTTTATTTGATTGTTCTGTTTCACTGAGAAATCAGCAGTGAGTCAGTAATATGCTAAAAAGATTCATGGGAATTTGCATTAATAGCACTCCCAAACTCCTTGAGGTCCAGCATATGTCAAGAATGTCTTTACTGTAACTCGCTGTTCTCTAGATTAATCACCTGAGGTTTTGCAGTTCTTGAGTGATCAAATTTACTACACATCTAAGCAAGTGGGTACTGCTGCTTAATGCTTAGCAATAAAAAAGCTCATGAGCTAGACGGTTGAAAAGAAAAAAAAATGTGGAAAAGCTGTTGCCTTGGCTTGTGTTTTATCAAATTGCTACGAGCTTTGTTACACTCCAATTAGGCAAGCAGCATGTTGGCACAGATGAGAAAACATGTTCCTACATGAAAAAGCAGTGCTTTAAATTAAACCTGCTCTCCTCACTTTTTTTTTGAGACACACGAGTCTGTTGGAATTTGTTATTCATTGTCTTTTAAACTACATTTCTTAATTTTTTTCCCAACTCAGAACTTCCTTCTCAAATGCATCATTTTCTGTATCTCCAGTATTTTGCCTGTGGTTCTGGTTGACCAGATCAGAGTCTCATAAAGTTTTTCTTCACAAATAATGTTTTTGGTTAAACCTCCTATCAATACCCTCCTCATCTTTAATTTGCATTAATGCAACAAGRGAAAAGGAAAGGAAACAAGTTCAAAAGCTCTATCCAGTGATATTGTGGGTTTTCTAATACCTAATATATTAATGAAGATGCATTTTAACGGGTAGTGTAGCACATCCAGGAGCCACGGAACAGACGAAGGATATGTTTAAGCCATATGCTTCATTTTCTCAGTGCTTAAAATCTACTAATCTTCTTCAACCTTCTATTTCACTTGCAAATACCTGTTAATGCACCTCTTCCTATGCAAGCATCCTATTTGCTTCTCTCCTTTCTCATCCTCCACGGGCTGTTCTGTGATGCCACTGTATGGAAACTGGAATCTTTTCCTTCCTGGGAGAGATGAAATTGCTGTAGCTATATTTTTTGTCTGTTTAGTTTATGAAGATGTTAAAAAAAAGACATTTTTGTGCTGTTGACACTCAGTGGTAATAGTATATTTGAATGTATCAGTGTGCTAGGTTTGTATTTGCACACTTTCCTATCACATGAACAGTTTCACAGCAGTCAGACATAAAGCGGTTGGATTTTTATGGCGATATCCTCACTAAATCCTTTTCCTAGCTCCATTGCTTAAATAGTTTRAAAGAAGAAATTGATGATGAGTACCACTCTTATTTCCCTGTTTTCATCCTCCTTCTAAACTGCTATGTTATTTCTTTCCTCTGCGAATGCCGTGTACTTCATATTTGGTCTTGGCTCACTCCGAACTCTGATACCTCTTTCTCTGTACTGAACCCCCTTTGCCAAACAGTCTGACACTTCTCATGACAGGAGTTCTCACACTCTTCAGACATGTAGGTTACATCAGATTGCTGATAACTTCCGATTAGAAAGTTAATTCTGCCCTAGTTATAGTCAAGGTTTTTTTGCTTACCACAATTACCTAACTAAAATGAATTCTTATATATCATTTTACCTTATAGTACTTTCAGTCTGAGTTTGTCAATTGTCGGTATTTTTAAGTGAAAAGACGACCTTTTTGCTAATCAGAAAAGGCAGTAAGCAAGAAGTTGATTAACTGCAAAACAGCACGAGTTCATAGGCCCTCTATGAACACCCTCTAACGGCAAAACATACTGTGTATTTTATTTTAATAGCAGAGGCAACTGGATATCTAATTGAACAGAACTAGAATAGGTATTTTGGACCTGGAATAGACATTGTTGAACTTTATTTTCACATGTATTTATAAGATTGATTTTTTTTAAATTGCTCACATTTCTGATTATGTTCCTTAGAAATAGCTTTTCAAGCCAAGCAAGGCAATCTCCTCTGAATGTCTGYTCCTGCTTGTGACCAGGACAGCAAAACACTTTGGACTGTTCCAGAGCTCTCAGGTGGGTGACATTTTAGTCTTCATAACAACTTTTGCATTTATTTAATAGCTGGAATATTTTCAATATTAACCAATTTCAAATAAAATGTTGCTAACCAACAGAAAATCAGCTCAGAAATGACGTATGCACTAGAATGAAGGTAGACAAAAATAGGATTTTGAAATGAAACAGTCTCATATTARGAATGGGCATGCTCAAAGTGAACTACTTAGGAAGAAGCTACAGAGAATTCCTGCAGATAATACTTATTACATAATACCCAATTAAAACCTATAGAGGAAATAAACAATATGCTTTTTCCCTACTTGCCACCTGAGTAAGAATTTGTCAGGTACAGTCAGAGGTATTCCTTGAGCTCAGGACGCTACCTTCACTCCTGTTATGTCTGTAACAAAACTTCTATCCACAAAATTCAGTGGAGAAACCTCAAGTCTATTTTCCAGAGGGTGTGAGAAGAGCATTTTATTGTACGTGTTGAGAGCTACTGCCAGGGTACAATCCAGTTGCTGCTGAGCGACATGAGAAAGCTTCAAGTTTACGTTTGCTAGTCCCGAGGGAATATGGTGATTTGGCAGTCGAGTTCAAAGGGACCTGCTCTGCTAAACCAAATATTAGACATCTGATTTGCTGAGGATCAATGTGAGCTAAAATGTATCTGGACTAGTTGCAAAGTAATCTTGTAGTAAAAATATGGTCCAAAATATGAATTTTAAAAATGTACTAGTGATTAGAATGGTTTTAGTGATGCCGTTTTTAACTTTTTTCCCCTTTCTGCATCTGCATTGGATACAGGCATCTCCAGGGGGCTCTGCAAGATATGGGCTGCAGCAGAGCCAACCAATACTCATCCCCAATGACAGTTTAAAAGTAAGTCTTAGTTAAGATAAAAGAAAAAAGCTGCYGAGGATATTGCCAGGTTGCAAGCTCTTTTCATCACTGTGTTGTGTTTTCATGAGATATATTTAACCATCTTGTTAAAAGAATATTTGTTCTCAGTTTATTTTGGCACGTGTGAAATGCTAGGAGAGGTTGAACAGGCTCATGTCTTTGATAGCTGCAGGTTTGCTCTGAGCAACTCACTGTGCTACCAGCATTAAAAATCTCCAAGGACCTCCAAGACAGAAACCTCTCCATTGTATTCTTTATTCTGTAGGGAGTATGTTCCCAGAACTCCAAATCAGACCTGTAAACATTTTTTTTACAGAGAATACCTTTTTACACTGATCTCCTAAATTATTACTTTTTTGTGATAGTATGTAACACTTAGATATGAGGCTTCATCTTCAGAGTAAWGCACCCATGTTATCTAATGAATTTAACCAATTAGCTAGTATCAAAACACTGCAAATTACAAACTTGTTAGCAAAGACTATTATGATTTAATTGGAGACAGATGTGTGATTAAAGTATTAATAGACTCCTTAATCAGTTTTTCTCCTTTCCTGAAATGGAATCCCTCTCCCTGTCTCCCAACCCCCAAATTAAAACCCCTTTGGTATCCCACAGCGTTAATAAGTGAAGAGGATTTAAGAAGCAAGTCAAAATGGAGGCAGAATGCATCTGTTCTGTTGTAAATTCGAGACTATTAGCTACAGCTTGAGGATTAATATGCAACAGTTGCATCACTGTCATTTTCATTCATCTTCTTTTAATTATGTTAACCCTTTTTAGGAAGCATCTTAATACGAGAGTGATACTACCAGCTTCCCCCTCTGCCCTTTGTAATGACAGACCCAGAGATCCCTTGAGGCAGCGTAATGGCTTTTGAGGAAAACACATGGCAGTCTCTCTGACAGCCAGGTTGAACTGCCAGGACTCATTTTTCTCAGAACATCCCTGATAGATGTATCACAAAGTTGTTCATTTAATGCAAGTTTACCTCGGGGCTTAAAAGCAAATCCCACCTGAAAAAAGGTATTCATGAATCATAGTCCACAGACATGCCTGCCAATAGTGAGGTAAAGTCAAGCAATAATACACTCACAAGTTCTTCTCTTCCTCCAATTCATATAATTTAAGTATTGTTTTAGTAGAGTTTTAATAGATGTAGTAAATCATGTKAAAAGATGCCTGTGGAACTAATTTTCTAAAACAATTAGAGCTGAATATTTCATTTGGAATATTTTGCTGTGTCATGTCTCAAAATACTATCTCATTTGTCAAGGAAATATGTAGCCCGGGATCAGCAATGGCAATGGGTGTATGTTGGAATCAATTTCTTATTTCCATTCCCCAGCCTAGTGTCTAAGGGTAAATAATGCAAGCTAGACTAAAAACACATTGCAATCTTCAGTCACTCAGAAGTTGCATTTTGTTCCTGCTTAAAAGAGGGAAAATGCCTACTAAAATAAGAAACTGTTATCTGAAAAAGAACCATTACTGAGTACTCATCTATACGAAAGCCTAAGTTCACTGCTTCACACTTCTTGCTCTGCTAGAGATGGCTGCAGGTGACACAACGATGGATGGGGAACCTTAACGTTCTTGTTGACAGCAAGCTGAGGTCATGGAGCAGGGGGGGATTTTGTTTCCTGGCATCCCTGGGATACACATGGGCTCAAGCAGCCCAAACTTTCTAGCTCCCATCCCTCTTCTGCTGCGGGCAGATGAGTTTCCAAGAGGCTCAGGTCCAGCTCTGGTTTAGGGATTTCAGGGTCTTGCAGTAGGGGAAGGAGGAGAAGCCTCTAGACTTTCTAGGCTTGGGGTGCTTCTAATGAAATATTTTCAGCTTGCTGAAATGCTTATTTTCTTGGAGAATTTTCAAGCACTTCCAATGCATTACTTGAGTAGCCAGAAACCCCGCTGCATATTCAAGAAATCAAAATCCTAAAATACCTGGTAAGGAGTGAAACATCAGATTCTTGTTTTTAYATTACTAGCTGTGGGCTTTCTGTATACAGCATTTTAAATTATTTACTTGGGCAGAATATGTTACATGAACTGGCAATGTTTATACATCTTAAATGTATCAGGCATAGTTTTTAGTTTGTATGAGTTTTACAAAAACAACCAATTATCCTCAAACCTGGCACAGCAGCACTCATTCCTGTTCWCTGAATAATTCCGACTCATCCTTAGCAGGTTAACTTTCATCTTAAGGATAATTCTGAAAAGCAAATTTTCCTTTCCAGTGCACAGACTGCAGGTGTCTGATGAAAATGAGCAGTAACATTTTCCTTGTGAATGGTCCCTGTGTTCGCACTGCAAATTAATCACTTCTATKTACTGTAGAGATTAATTAAAAAATACAGGGAGAGAATCTGTACTGTATTTCTGAAGATACTGCTGAACAAGSTCTTGAAGCCGAAGCTCAGAGCTGACCAGGAAATTGAATTGAATCTTTATCACACACCAGCCCACTTGTGGCACCACACTCATGGTCTGTTTCCAGACATCCTGAGCAGAGAGAAAGCCAATCAGTGTGTAAAACATGTTCAACACAAAAATGGTAGTGCATGGGGAAAGAAGCTTATCCAACATGATGTTGATGTCCATTGATTCCAGGCCTGCTCTGGGTTTCTCACAGACTTGGTTGTATAAAAGGTTTGAGAGGCTAGACTAGGAATGTGTAACTGAAGGAAGACAGGGACTGATCTGTGACTGCATGCTTTGGTAAAGGATGGGGCAACCAGCTGCAGAAGACTATGCAGTTGGCAGCAGGACAGCCCGAAGCCTTCGCAGAGCTGTCCATGCTGAGGGAAGGTTGCAAGGGAAAGGAGCAAGGCAGCAGCTTCCTCTGCTGTGGTGGGTCAAGCAGCATAGCTGGGCTGCTGGGGAGAGGAGGAAGGGGAGGGGGACCTTGCATTTGGACAGAGTGACCTCCTGCTGTGGAGCCCACTGCAATGGGATCCGCAGCTGTATAACAGAACAGCAAAAGCATGACTCAACTCTTCATCTAGGTCATGGCAAAGGCAGATTCAAAATGGGCTTAAAATTTGAGAACGTGTGTTTGAGAGCATTGATTGACAATCACTGAACTCAGCAGCTATGTTTCAAAGTCAGTCCTATACATGAATGTTCCTGCTGTTATGTTTTTACTGGCCTGAAAGGCTACGCAGTGAATGCAAACACTTGGGCAGGCTGAATGCAGGCAAAAGTGATGCATCTTAAATACTACYTTTGACTGGATATGTTATGGAACATAGAAAAAGAACGCTAGGAGCATGTGTCAGGAATAAATCCTGCATCCCTCTGAGCAGGATTTGCTAGGAGTTCCCACAGCAAGAAGTGGTGAATACACACTGAATAGGCTTGTAGGGAGAGAAGGAACAGATTGAGGAAATATCTGTAATGAAGTATTTCGCCTTAAAATGCGTTTGGATAAGGATGATGCTGGTGCTGCCTGATCCAGCACTGAGAGCATCCCAAGCAGTTTGTTTTACCAACGTTACATCGCCCTCTGGTGACTTGCCGGGCAGGACACCCCTCAAACCTGACACTGCACTTGCCTTACAGAAAGGACGAGCCATCATCTCCAGGTTTTACAATGGTGGCAGAGCTAATGTAAAACCATACACAAACTCCAGCACGTGGATCAGCACACCGCTGATAGCTCCATAAAAGGAATTTAAGATATTTGGCTGGTCTTAAAGGGTGAAGAATGTCTTAAGTCCTTATTATCTGAGAAAGATCTTCCCTGTGGTATGTAATCAAAACTGTTGYTGTATTCACTATCCTGTTCTCCTAATTTCAGGGTTTTTTCTCTCTTGTGTTCATCCTTGAATATGGTCTTGGTTTTGTGTGTCACTAAGCCCATTTTTCTTGCTAAATTTCTGGGGAAAAGTGGAGTTGGTGATCTGACATCTTTATAAGCAAATTATGATTTCTTAATTTCATCTGTATGAGATGTTATAAATATATGAGAAATTAAGTGAATAAATGATATACTATAATCAGCTCCTGCAATACAGATGATGGCAAACTATGCCTTGAGAGAGAGAGGGGCCATGTATGAATTGTAAATATTAGCTTAATCATGCTGAATTTTTAGTAAGGCTGGTGACTCATTCTATCAGAAAGACTCAAGATATTTTTGATCTGCTCAGACACAGGAAAAAAAAAAGTAGCCCAGGACTCTGGCATGACGTTGAACAAGAAGTCAAAACTGTGAAATGCTTAAAAAAATCACTAGAGCCAGTTAATACGGTGATTTGGTAGAGATCTGGACAAGACACAAGAACTGAACTACAGGAGTGTAATGGTTATTGCTGCTAAAGGTATTGTTTATCTTTGTGAATTAAGGAGAATTTAGTGGGAAAAGCTAATAACTGCTAGATGAAATACAACGGTAGCAGTAATCTGTATTTATACCTCTACTAATGATTTTGTATAGGTAAAGATTAGTATTGAAGTTGCCCATGTTAACTGTATTTCAGGTTGAGGACATTGATAGTAATCAGAAAGCTGGTATGATGACTCTTATCAACACACAGAACCCTATCTTACTAAATCATTGTATGAAAAACTCCTCTGAGCATCAGTGAACTGCATTTTCTATGACTGCTAATGGTTGACTAGAAGGATTTACTGAATGTGTATCTTGAGCACACTATCTTTGTGTTGATCTGTCTAAAGTTTCTGTAAACACCTATGAATATAACACTCGGTGACCTGTGGCTGAACAAGCTTACAATAATGGTCAGTATTTAATGCGACCCTTGGGAATTGAGGACAAAAGAAACCTCCCCTTTAAGCTAACCTTATAAACACAAGAACGCACCAGAAGAGGGCTCCTATTGTGAAGAAACAAAGCAGAGCAAAGCAGCCTGTGAAGAGGTTAGTTCTAGACTTGAATGAACTAAGAAGAGACCATCATCTGTGACCATTGTTGATTTTGGCTCAAAAGAGAGCGACATCTGCTCACAGACTAGGAACACAAACCGGTTGTGCCAGAGAACTAAATCTGATGTTTAAATAGAAATAATCACAGATGCTTTTTTGAGGGGAGAGCCTTGCCTGTTTAGGAAATCTACACAGTACCACTTCCTGATTACATATAATGTATAATTTTCATAAAGTATGCCATCCTGTGTTTCCGTCTACAAATCTATATTTTTGCTATAGTCTGTTACTGGAGACTAGATTTTGCTCGCTACTGAAGGAGCAAGGAAAACTGGCTTCTGCAAAACACTTTTATGACTAAAGGTGAGTGGGATGTACCCTGTCCATGTCGAACAGTGAATGTGCTAAGTGGGTGGATTACACAGACACCAAACAGAACATTTTATTGAGGTTCCAGGGAATTCATTTAACATCAGTGGGCCGGGTGAAGGTCATGGCACATTGTAATTTGTTCTGGACTGTGTCCTTAAAAGTGGTAAGAGACTTCCTTAATGGCAGAGCCCAATCATAAAGGCAAAATCCTCCTCTATATAGTTGACTTAGCAATGTACTTGATTTATATTTTGACCATTAAACYCAGCACAACAATGTTGCCTTCCTTTTATATCCATCTTAAGCTCGCAGAGTTACTGGTTACAGCTTAGATGTTTATACAATCCAGTGCTGTTTTGTATTTGTATTTAGGCAACACAAAGATCAGGGCATGAGATGTGTGGTCTGGTCATTAACACTGAAACAGTCTGCTAGGGTCCCACTCCATTAATGCTCATCCTATTTCTCAGTTGTACTGACCCTCATGTTGTGTCTAGAGTGCCAGTGCACATCCCCAGCCCACCTTATCCGAGGGAAGGCACAGTGATTTCACACAGAAAGTCACTTCCTAGCCCTAATTCTAGCAGCAGTTGATCATTTCCAGGTGCTTTCGCTGCTCAGTTGCCCAGTTTTGAGGTTGTTCGTCATGAGCCTAATAGATGGATGGCACGAATGAGCCTCAAATGGATGGCAGGAGATGCAGACTTGTGCTTTGTGCAGAACTGAAAGTCTTTTCCTAGATGACTTGCTCTGCTCTGTGTTTTATTTGCAACTTTTTCTATTTTACAGTTTTAGCTAAGTTCAGTTGTTTTTGCTGTCTCACTGCTGTAATGACAAGGGATGAAAAAGAGATATTAGAGCCAGAACAAAACTACTATTCAGAGGCGAAACTAAGAAACCCCTTCTCCTTTTTCAAATTGCCTCCTGATAATGGCTCCCTCTAGGCCAAGTTGCAAAAGCTGAAACACAAGCCTGTACAAAAAGCAACTAGGGCTATTCTGGGGAAATACACACATACAAAAAAATCTAATTTTGTGGGATGAGAAAGTCTTCTCATTCAAGCTATTTATAGACCAATGCCTCTTCCTATCTTGGTGTCATCAGATTATTTACTGCTGCTAATGTGCAGCCTCATTTTCTTTTGCAAAGCCTGACTGTGAATCCTGGCACCAGTTTGCCATGGTGTAGTACGCTGCCACMCTTGCAACGAGACCATAACCCCTCCTTGGGGCAACAAAGGTGATGACAGAGGACACCAGCTATTGGAATGTCTGGCCGTAAAATGCTCTGTCAGCAGAGGTCAAGGCTATAGCTTCTTCTACAGTTGAAGCTGAATTGGTGCCTCCACAGAAATAAGGAATCCTAAAAAATCTCCCAAACTAGCCCTGCCTTGCACTAGTCAAATATTTGTGCAGTCAGATGAGAACCAGGACTGCATGAAATGAAAAATAGCCTGGCCAAAGGAAACCAAATTATTTTTCAGTCAGCTCATTTCCTCAGTATAGTCTCAGCAAGARTTGTGCTAGCACAAGAAAGGTGGGGAGCTGGGTGTAAAAATAAATGATGAGAAAAAGGAAGGGCAGGACTGCTTCTTTCAGTGGCTACACTTGCTTATGTAGACCAAATSTGCTGCATGAAATACAGCCAAAAGATAATGTACCTAAAAGTGTCTGAGTCAATGTGTAGTGTAGCAAGAATTGCTTTTCTGTGCAAAACGCAGCTCACACTGTTAAGTCTTCTGGAGAGTTTAAAAAAAAAAAAAAAGACAGCTCTTCCCTTGTGGATCATTACAAGTATACTCAGGTAAAGTTTGGAAAAAAGGTAAGTGACACACACTCACTGAACACTCTGCTTAGATGACGCTTTTGTCAGTTCAAGGTACACAGATAAAGCAACTGGGTCCTTGCAAGGCAAGGCTTAGCTTTGCCAGCCAATACAACTGAAATGAGAGGATGATGAAACATCTCAGGCTTCATGTTCATCTTGCCGGAAAATGACAGGACAAACATGACAAACAAACAAAAATATGACAAGGATATACCCCTGTTGCAGTAGACAAAATGGAGACACTGGGACAGTGTGCTGCTCTGATGTCAAGGACTATGAACAATCTGAAAGACAACTCTGATCTTAAGTTCGTTCTTAATGTGAAGTTAATGTAAATTTAAATGAGTTGGTATCTGTCCACTGGAATCATTTTTACTTTAAATGCCCTGGTGGGATAAAAGCTTCCTTTAAATTAGCATAGAATTTATCTTGCTTAAATTACAAAACTGCATGTTTACAGACAGTTCTCTGGAGTCCTCCCCAGAGTGCTACCTTTATTAAGCCTCAGTCTTTTCATCTGTCAGGCTTGGGAGATTAAAAATATGAAAGGGGAAAAAAAAACTGACAGCAATGTTTTACTTTTTGACTCATTAGAATCAAAGGTTTTATCTGAAGTGAATCTGTGATAGTTTGTAATAATTTTGTTATGAAGCAGTGAACCAACCCAAAGTGACCAAGGTTAATGAGACCTATTCTAATCTGCTGCTTACCAAGAAACACAAGTACAGTGAAGACAGATTGGCCGGGGAGGGAGGATGTGAAACGGGTGCCTGAAATGCAGCTAACTGCTGTCACAGCAGCCCAGCGGAGCTGGTGGCTGCAGTGCAAGCACTGCGTGCGCCAGAGACAAACAGCACACATTTATAATGAATGAGGCTGGAATCCAGAGATAAAAAGGACCTTGTAAAATCATTGCAGTCAGAACAGTTCAAAGTAAAGTTCTACCTGAAAGGTCCATCTTAAGAGCGCTTGCTCTTGATGCCCTTTAATGGCTTCCAAGAGCAAATTTGCTTAAAGGAGGCTAAAAAAGCTACAGATAACCACTGCGAGCAAGAGGTACGGCAGGCACTGGCAGGCAGTGATACCTCTTGGCACCTACTGTATGGATCCCKGTAAGGAGGTATGGAAATCCACAGGCCTCAAGTGTAACCCTACTGAGGGAATTTGTCCCTGAACTCTGCAGCAAAGAGGTACCTCTTCAAAAATGCAGTAATTTCTGTGGTGTGTGAAGTATGTCAGTAGCATTTTCAGAACCAGTGTGAATGCCAAGAAATATTTAATTTAAATSAGTGAATAGAGATAGGGTTTAGGAGATCAGTCTTCATTAGTCAGCACTATCAAAGGCAAAATAAAATAAAAAGGACTGATGATTTATCATTTTCYATCAGTGGAACTATAGTCATTTAACACATGGACTCTTCCAGCAGTTTTTAGTCATCAAATAAGACATGTGATCTTCATATGCCTTCACTACAAGCTATATAGGAAAGCTGCATATTTGTATATGTAACAATGTGATATATATATATATATGTGTGTTAATTCGCAGCTAGCTAAAATGGTGGATGAAGAAGAGWGAAAATGTTTCTTTCTTCCTCCCAGACATTTGGAGGAGTTGTATTTTGTACATGCAGACTCTGACATGACTTTCTACTGCCTCAGGTGAGTGAAAGATGAAAAGCCAGAGAAGTATTGAAATGGTGAATGTGGAAGGAAATAGAAAAGTTCTTCAGACATTTACAGACAAAGCTATAAAMTCCTACATCATTTTCTCAATTGTTTTATGTATGATTAAGTACTTCAGCAGTCTCATACTTGCTGAATCAGTCATCTATTGCATCCTCAACTTACCTTGTGGGTTGTTCTTGCCTTAACTTAAATTGAATTTGATGTAAAATACATTAGAGAAGATGTGGTTGCTTTGTGTGTGTACATGAGAACTATCACCCAGGGAGAAACATCCTAAAATAYCAGCAATGCAACAAGATACAGAATCCTAGCAAACAAACAAACTGTACCAAAGCATCAGTATTCGACATCACACTTGACAGACACTTCTTGACAAGATTTTATTTTTCTGTTTGACAGTCTCATACTAGCCAAGASAAAATTTGATAGTAGGAAACAGTAGGAAAGCTGTTCTTGCATTACCCAATGAATTAAAACAGGATAAATTGGGGAAACCATAAAATGTAAAATGCTGTAAAAGATATGTGCACAAATTGCATGTGACAGGTGTGTTAATTAGGAGTTAATTATTTTCGTGAGCAACTGACTCGCACGTGCTCAGAGTTTTAGGAGGAGGCAGGGATTTACAAGATAATGATAAATCTAAACTAAGAGTCTTTAAAATATCTTTCTAACATAGATGTTAACTGCATTTTAAGAAAATGACATTTCCAGCCAAAGGTATAACTCAGATGTGTAGAATTAAGTCCTATTTATGCTTTGAACTGATAACACCAGACAAATAATTTTATTTCAAAGGCTTAGTCAGCCTCTGTCAGATCCTCTTTCCATCTTGAGACAAAATCAATTTCACACATTATTCTCCTTAAATATGTTATTTTCYTACCCTGTTATTATGTAGAGTTTACTAGAGACCAATCAAATGACCKGAGCGTGCCTCTTGCAGACAGTGGTTTGTTGCAACATGATAGTGCTACCTGAATACAGATGGAAAGTGGGCATTTTCCTCACAGTGTATGTTCGGTTGTAGTACTTCTCCAGGAACTCCTCTAAGTTTCTAATTTGATGAACACTGAAATCTATGTCAGGCAGAGCAAAGAAAGCCATATGAAGTATTTGGGTCATCCCCTTTGAGGAACAATTGCAAAAGCTTGGACCATCTGTAGACGGCAAGAGGTTTCCTAGTCTGAGAAGGATGGAAGGAGATCAGCACTGCGGAAAAAAAGATAGGCTGATGCCAGCAGCCATTTCACAATGATCAGCCTGAAAAACTGCATTTACATTTGATTTCAATCATATTTGTCTGCATTCTCTTTTCATATATTAAAATGTGGTAATTATGTTTTGTTTGCTATTTATCTTAGTAAAGGAGAGAAGAAAGCTTGCAGGAGAGGGATACAAAAGAGGATATGAGGAGATCACAGAATAATGATAAAGTAAAAAGTGCTGCTGCTCAGGCTGATATCGACATGCAAAAGGAATTAGAACCATGTACTCCAGAGACAAAAGAAGAGAAAAGGGTCATGTAGAAAGAATAGGATTGAGCTGAGTACAGTTTGCCTCAGCTTTCATTGAAGATTGCAGCTGAAGGTAATCTAGTCTGTAGAAAACCTGTTTAAACCAAAGAACACTTCACATAATATATATATATATGTGTGTGTGTGTGTATATTATATATATAGATATCTATATACAGTGGGTAAAAAGGTGCTCAAGAAAGAAAAGCAGTGGACAATCTGGAGACGGTTGACTGTGGGGAGGTGACAAGGAAGAGATGTTGGGCGATCTTTCCTAATACTTGCACAGAAATTTTGATGGAATGTGAATTTTGAGGAATGTTTTAGTGAAATATAATGCTTAAATATAGTGAGACCAAAAAACTGTACAGGAAAAACTTAAATAATTTTAAGCGCTGCAGAAAGAGTAATTGAATTAAATGTACTAACACCACTTGTATGGGTAAGAAATTCTGCTGGAGGCATGACATTTTTCAGCTGGAAATGAGAGACTAGAAAGACCTGTGTGCATTAATTGATCACAGAAGGACTGTGAACTGCTAGAAGTTAARTGGCATGAAAACGATGTGAACTCAGGATATAACAAGCCAGGTATTTCCAGTAGAGAAAGAGTAAAGACATTCTCAAGGGTCAGGAGAGAGGTTTCCTCTGAAATGCTCTGTGCAGCCAGTGCTGGAAGACAGTCATACTGGCAAAGGGGACACAAAGCACTGCTATCAYAGACCAGGGAGCAAAGGGAATACCAGTAAAATTCTTACCATAGGAGATTTGTGCATGATTTCACTTTGCTCAGCCCATTACCTAGGAACCTTCACTACGGATATCATGGGGAATGTTATCAGCAAAAAAAAAGAATGACATTAGAAGATGACGTTGGTTCAAGGGCAAACACGTTTAAGTGCCATTCTGCACGTCTTTGTGTAGAAAGAAAATAGTTTGAGTGACTGAAGATGGAGCTTGATAGCCATAAAAGATTTTTCTTATGCTTGCTTGCTGTGACACCTCATGCTCTTATGTGAGTGACACCTGAATGCTTAGCATGGCCCTTTGGATCAAGAGATCCCCCTCTGCTTGGGTTATTCATAAGCTAGCTGTGTTCCAGAAGTATAAATAGAAATTGAGAGTGTACACAAGTGATTATCTTTAGAAGGGATGATCTTGAAATTATTATATTTGCAGCCAATTGTATTTCCCTTCCCTGACTGTACTTGTGTTTAATTTTGAACAGATTACTACACTCTGTATTTGAGACGGTGTCATGCACTGTATCCATCTATCCCACCTGCTTATCATACATAGGCACTCCTGTAGTAAACAGAATACAGATCTGGAGACATTTTCCATCTACAGTAGCAATCCTCCTGACTGTGCACCCACTTCATGAGAAACGATGCTGCTCGGGAGAACTCGCACACTGAGTATAGAGTGAATCCCAATTGAAACTGTGAGTCATTGAAGAATCTCAGAACAATTTCTGGAGCTCTCTAGAGAAGCTGGGGAAGAAGAGACTCTGCCTGAAGGCACATAGGGTAGTGGTGATGCTGAAAACAGGAGGTTGGAACTGTCATAAGGCTATCAATATGGACACAATGTAGCGTCTAAAACCCGGAAGCTCAAGATCTGTTCAGCTCATCTTTGTGGCTTTGCTGCTCCTAAGCAAACACCCCTCCATGCTTGGTGAGTRGAAAATAAACAGCTAGAATATGACAAAGACAGCAGAAAGCTACTGCCATGAAGCCTGAATGTTAAGGAATGTGAAAATGAGGAGAGACAGGCCCTTAATTCCAGCTAAATGACTACTCTTATTTCTATTCTAATAATCTATTCTAATTCCATGTAATCACAATATTGCGTTGATTAGCTCACTGAAATGTAATCTGATTAGTGGTTCACAAGGTTGCATTTAACTTGACTGATTATGCTAGTGCACAGCCTCTCCAAGTTGCTGGTTTTGCATTGTTGCTCCTCTTAATGAATTGTCTGTGCATAAAAATTCACTGAATAAAACTGATTATCTAGCTCCTTCTGCTTTGTTCCACTGTTTTGCACACTCTAGTCGTTTTTCCTGTACTTGAAGCTGTATGTAAAGCTTTTATTGCTAACTCAAACCATCAAAATGCTTACAGAATATGCTTTATGTATGCCATCATCTATTTGCAGTTTCCATTAAAAAAAAACTTCCCATGAATACGAGCACAGCCGGTTTCTACATTTGCAGTCCAAATGCAACTCCTTTCCGTGAAGACTGTCTCACTTTATTTGTAGCTCCACAACTCTATTTGCAGGAGAAAATTGCAGCTGCAAGACAGGCTTTGCAGCRGTTCCTATTTCATTCAATAATAGATTAGTTCTTAAATTAATCCTCTTTAAGACAAGTAATTGTTTATAAAGAGCCATTTTCATAGCAATGCTAAGGTTTTCACTCTGCTTTTGTCTGTGTATTGAAAGTCATTCAGCTGTGTAAGATTACACTTCCATGTGGGGACTKGTGTCAAGGGAAAAGGAAGGTCACCCCTTGCAAATGGACAACAAAAGCATTTTACAGAGCAATTGTTATCGTTGTGCAGGAGTTAAAAGCCAGCACAATGGATCTAGTGCTGGTCAAAAATAAAAAAGGAAATATGGAATGAAAAAGGCAACTTTAGCCTGGTCATAAAGAGGTTACAACCCCCTTGAAACCACTCAAATCACACCAAGATTGAATTGACCCGTGCTGACCTTAAAGAAATAAGATACATCTTGAAAGAAGAAATCATGTAAGCGTTTGTTATAAACTACTGCAAGTGCATTAGCTGAGCAATGACATTTTTAGCCATGCCACTCTTCAGCATATGAGTAGCACAGGAAAAACTAGCTAACCAAGTAAAGCTTATGTTATGTCACTGCAATCCTCCTCATTACTTGTATATTTTGCTTTCCTGTCTCAGGGAAAGAAGTGCTTTGCTCTTCCCTGTCCARAACAGGCTCAGCTGTGCTGGCCTCTATGAGGTGGGATTAGATTTGTGAATCTACTCATGTACACGGTGCAGCTGAAGTCAGAGATGTTTGCTGCCTGGGTGTGTAAGGTCATATTTGCTGTGGCAGTTCCTTTGAGCCATTCTTGGCACATCTGGGAGGATGAAGGATTTAAACAGTTAAATGACAGCATGCAGTGAACAGAAAGGGAGAAAGGAAATTCTAAAGAGCCTGGACCGATAGGCTTGTGTTCAGTCTCAAGGTCATCTCCWGCTATGAATGTGAGATGGTCTAAATTGTTCAGCACTATTGCATATCTCAGGGAGATCCTACTAGAAAAGCATCGCTCAAGTGAGGCTTGGAGCACACCCTGGACCCGGGCTCCCATGAGGTTCACTGCATTTCTCAGCAGCACTTGAACAGCTACCTAGCCGTTGTGCCAACACATATGTGCAGCTGGCACTACCAGAGTGACTTGCGCTCCTCTGAACAATGGATGTCTGGTATTCAAGTGCCTTTCAAGTAGTCACACCTCTCTCCCCTATCAAGCTGCATTAGGGTCCAAAGCCAACAAACGTTATAACTGCTGCTAAACACTATAAACCTACAAGTGAAACTAAAAGACATGAAATTTTTGAGTGCTTGTAACGATCTCGTAATTATTATAAAAGCAAGTGTGTTATACTGAAAGGCGGATAATTAATTTTTATAATCAGCATATGCTACCTCAAGCTATTTTTACTTTTTGTTCATAGCTACCGCATGGAACCTCAAGTACCAGCTCTACTTTATGATGATCATCTGTGCTAATTTTTATTCTAATAATTTGATTTTTGCATTTGTGTTACACAACTAGATTTACAGTTTTAGATACTTCTGGATGCTATAGCTTGAACAGTTTGATACAACTATGCAAAGTATTATTTTCTAAGATTAAGGATTCTTTTCAATGATTAACCATGACTGTGTGTTCTACACTTTCTCACCAAGTCCTTCATTCTCTTGTGACAGGACACGATATTTTTAATACGGTTTGTGTAGGGATTGYTATTAATTCCTTATAATAAAGTAAAAAGAAGGTGGAACACAGTAACGAACACACTTAGAAAATTTGAAGGTGCACTAAATAGCTTACCTTTTCCAAAACAAATGTGTCATTTTGGAACTGCAACTGTTAGCATTTGAGAGTCAATCTGTGAAGTTAAAGGTGAGACTACCCAAAACAGACCTAATGTGTTTACATCAGAAATTGCAGTCCTTACCTGGTTGTATTTAGGATTCAAGTAGCCATATAGATCACATATAAAGGATTCAAGTAGCCATATAGATCACATATAAATCCTGCAAAACAAATATCCTTTAGTCAGTTTTCAGTGCACACAAAACGTTTATTTAGCATTTAGATGCACTAGCCTCACCTGGGATCTACTCTGCTAGCCCAGCCCTGCCTCGCAGTGGAAACGCACAGCCCAACCTGGCCGCCATCCCCAGGCTGCCCCACTTGCCTCGCCAGGGGCTGCTGGAGGTGGCTGGGCCCGGCCACACCCTGACAGCTTCTTTAGAAGGAGGCTTTTTGATATTGAGTATAAACATTGCAGTGTTACTCTCAGTACCTATAATATATTTGGGAGACAGAGGAAGTTATCGATTATTTACTCTGCCATAATAAAGAAAGCATGCGCTGCAAAAGAATATCTATTTTCCTCTCAGATGCCTTATCTAAGATATATTTGAGATTCTGTAACCAGGCTTCTTCAGCAGTTCTACGTAGTACAATATTTTGCACATTCTTGGTTGAGGTGGTGGTGTGATGACCTCACTTCTGGGACAGCACATGCGGCCTAGAGCTAGCATGAGGATTCACATCTTCTGCAGCTTCTAGTGTGAATATATAACAAAAATACTAGGAAAAGGAACTTCTGTTTTGGTATTTATAAAGGAAACAGCATGGGGACAGAGAAGTAACTGCTGGCTGAATGAGAAACTAAACATATTTAGCAACAGGATCCAACATTTAACTGGGATCATCTTCTGTAATACATTTTTCTCTTCCCCATGTTGAAAACTTAACTTMCTCTGACATGTACCCCAGAATTCTTTCATCCCAATTGTGCTATTCCTTGTTGTCTTATGGGCTGCCCCTCAGTGAAAAGATGGGCAGATGTTTTCAGAGTAGAAGAGGACTTTAATGCTTTTTTTCCCCCTTCTCTSTCCATGTTTTTGAAAACTGCCTTGAAAGTAATGATTCAAACCCTGAGACACTGTGGTGTTGCCTGGGGAAATCAAGTTGTCCAAAATTCAGTTTCATGTTAAGTCCCAGGTGAGCCATCAAGTCAAAAGAATAATTTGTGACCTTATTCCAACTACCAGATTGTTTTTCTGAGCACGTTCCACAAGGGCACAGAGTGCATCCTGGAGTATCCCTCTGTTCTGATTTGTTGCCATAAGATAGCTCTACCATGGAAATGCTGGGCATTTGTACACCATCCTGGAAAGTATATATGTGCTCAATACCTGCATGGTGACAAGCATGCAACTATGAGCATGTCTCCTGACATTGATTAAATGCCTGCTTTTTATTCATGCTTCCTTCCACTCTGATAAACATCAGAAACAGCTTAATTATGCATTTCTCACTGCTCAACTTGTATTTGTTAATGTTATCTGTGCACATTTCTGCAGTACCCCACAGCAAGTTGTAGTCAGATTTTCAGACTTTTTAGCAAGGATTTACAAGAATCCTTGCTAAAGGATTTACAAGGATCCTTACAAGCAAGGATTTAGCAAGGATCCTTATTTACAAGGATTTCTATGAACTATGACAAGAATGATTTTGGTAAATTTGTACGTTCACCAATAAAAATAAGGAAAGCTGGTAGCTCAGAAAAACATTAGATAAATGATCTGAGTTTTCAGTGAAGCAGAGAATGGAAATTCCCATTGGCCTAGGTTTTGAGATCTCCAAATTAAGTTTCACAGGAGACAGAAACATAACTCTCACAGTCGATTTAAAGAATTCGTCTTCCATTATATAATAAGAAATTTAAAAATAGTGTGTTTTGCAAGGTGGGTAATCATTTAAAATGGCATGATATAATACAGTCAGGATCCTTTTCCTGGTATGTTTCTCTGAAAGTACGTTTTGGCAGATCAACATAATTTCATTAAGTTCAGTTACAAATAGGGCACATTTTTAAGGGATATTATGTTCCCGCATYACTGTTTGAAATACTGGTTTGTATAAGCTTTTATATACCCGTGTTCCCAATATTTTCTCTGTGTTCTAATGCAAATATGACCTTCCTTTTCCTGATTTTACTGCCTGCTCTCTAATTTTTGTGTGGTGGAATGGGGTAATCAAAGTTTGATGGAAATAGTGTCTCTATATGTAGTTATTACGCCTCCTCTTTCTTACCTTCTTCCTTCCATAATTCCTAAGACATTAAATCTTTTTTTTTCTTTTTTTTCTTCACATAAGAGCTTTTCTAGATCCTTGGACACTTGCAGCATTCCTTTAAAACTTGTTAGTTCAACTGCTTGACTGGGAGAAAATATCACCCAAGCTGCAGTCACGATTCCACTTGCCCCACGTAACACAAATATCATCATACAGTTCTCAGTAAATTCACTATCAGCAGCTTGTCTGGATTATTTCCATTGTGGATGTTCAGTGAAGAATGATTTTCCTCAAGCTGTTTACCATTCCTCTTTTCTTCTTTTTTTTTTTTTTTTTTTTTCCCCCAAGCATCTGGAACTGATTATGTATGACAAGCATATTCAGTAGCTAATAAAAGGTCCCATAATTTTTATTTAACCTGACAGTGTCCTTCAGAGACATGGATATCTTCAGATAGCATCTAGGCAAGGTTTACACTCTGAGAGATATCTTAGACCTGAAAAACAGAAAAGCAGAATTTCTGTTATCAGATTTCAGTTCAATTATCTATATTCTGCTATTCTGCTAGATGTCTCTGTCTTTGTGTCTATTAATTAATTAAAACATATCTCTAGTAACTCTAAGGACAGTTTTTGCACAGGTCTTAAAAGGAAAGACATATTTTTTCTGTAATGTTCTGCGCACATTTTTAGGACTTGGACTACAAAACACCATGTCAAAACACATGTCTATTATTTAAGAATTTTAACTCAGAAAACATAAGGCTCAGAAAATGCAGGCTCYGGAAATGTTAAAAAACATAGGTTTGTAAATGGCTGGATTTCTTCAGAGAAGGTAGAAATAATTATATATCCCAAAAGACAGCAAGACACTGTGTTATTGTAGGTCAATGACCACGGGAGTACTTCCTGTTTTGCAGTTTCCAGACTACTCTGTATCAGCCTATGTGATACAAGGATATTGCTACATTTCTGCTACAAGGAAAAAGAAAACTTCTTAAACAGTCATTTTGTATAACTAGTAGACACCCATACTGTATCTTTCTTTGTATYTATCACTATTAGATACAATTTTATACATTATAAGATATATAGATTATAATATAGATTTATAATTTATAAATTATAAAATATCTAAGATGCTTCTAAAATTTGAAACATACTCCATGTAATCTTTATTTTACACGACCACTTTATGTTTTTTTTTTGTATTATTTTTGTTTTGTATAAAGTTTATCTATCAGGAAAACTGCAAGGCTGTATTTATGAACTCTTCTTCAACTCATCATACTTGCCCACTATGCTTAATAAACAGTCTGCACCTCASAGTTATTTCTACTGTGACAGGAAAACATAGTGCTGAATAACATAAAAGCATCAATTTGTTAAATATATTTTTCTATCGTTCAGGAAGGTATAATTCAGTAAAATGACAAATTCCAGTCATGCAGGGAAGGTTTACATAAAACACAGAATCCTGGGGACGTGACGGTTAAGTTTTAAAATTTATGTTATAATTTGCACCGTAGCTGCTACTGTATAGTTCTGTGCAGTTGATGCAAGTTACAGCATCAACAAATGTTGATGTAAATGTTTCAATATCAGTTTAAATTCTAGACAGTATCTGTTGAGGGTAATAACTAATTTGCGGTAAATACTCCTCTCTCAAGGCCAATGTCTGTTAAGGCAAATAACACATGACAGAGAGCTATTACTTTAGAACAGAGATCCCTAATTGGTCACACTGTTCCACATCTCCAGGAGACTAGTCCTTCTGAAATACCATAYATCAATGTATGTATCTAATACATTTGACTAACCTCTCACAGTGAATGCAACTCAGCCATGAAAAATGATCCCCAAGAAACCATCAGTTTCCCATTTAGTTTCCCATAACACAATGTAAACTCAGTTATAATATGTTGCATGCAGTCTGGATGTCCTAAACAACACCTATAAATTCTGGGTTATTATATTGAGGTCATATTCAAAGTATTACTGTATAAAATTGAAACTATTAGAATATACCTCAGTCATTTCTGATTTAGTGCACATGTGTACTTAAAAAAAAAGACCAAAACAAACAAACAAACAAAAAAAAAAGAATAAAAAACAGCCCTAGTAAAACCAGCAAACCAACAACTTTTGCAATCTTCCTGTAGGCATACAGAGATATAAAACAAGACTGTACAATGAAGGAAGAAACTTACTTGCAAACCTACTTATAGGAAAAGACTCTGTTGGAAAGGGGAATTTTTTAAAAGAAAAACAGATAAAACAGATGACTTTCTCAAAATGCCCTCTTGTGGAAGAAAAAGAGCTCATAAAAATATTTTTCAACAACTTAATTGGCTTTTCATATTGTGTTTTTTTTTTCTCATGGCAAAACATAGGCCTGTTGAAGAATAAAACAGCGTCCCAACTCTTCAAGTTTGAGAKTCACCATGTTGTCCCTTGAAATCATAAAATACAACCCAAGGAGGAGAAGAAACCAATACAGAAAGTGGCCMAAACAAACAAAYAAACAAAAACTTAGGGAGTCAGGTCAARGAACTGCTGCCACTGTCACCCAGCCAAAGCCTGTGGTTAATTAGTTTCTTTAAGAGTGTTATGCAAGGTGAGGGCTGTTTATTTAAGTCCATTAGCTCTCCCGTTTTGCTGAGATAACGTGTAAATAAAAATGACTGAAAGAACAGCTTTCAACATTTCCCCATAATTGTGYTGATAGGAGAAGACAGACCTACATGAGGTCACCGTTTGGGCTGAGATCAAGGCAGGACAAATGCTGCAGTTACTAACTTAGAAGCCTTTTTTTTTTTTTCCTCTTTTTCACATCAAGGAACAATATGAYATGGCTGCTTTGACAGCACCTTTAATAATCTGTTAACTTCAAAGCTAAAGCCTCAAAGCATCCTTTATCAGCAAGATGGACGGATAACAGGTTTTACGACTCCATGAGATTGTTAGTTCAACAGTCTGAAATGAGGATATGACACACATGCCTGCACAGTCTCCTGCTCAGCGCATTTGACTCACCTACCTAAAGGCTCAGTTCATGGTACAAATGTCTGTGAGACATCATTCCCTCTTGCCACGTCAGTGTTTCTGCGGTTTCTCTTTTAGGCTGAGGTAGTGAACTGACAGAAATCTCAGAAATATGATTGCAGATATATGCAGGTTAACAGCAATTAATTTTCTGACTTAAGCAAAAGTAGTCTGAACTACACTAGAGGCCTGTTGGAACAGCATGTATAAAATACAGTCTAGGAGCTGCTATTACTAGAAAGCAAGACATAACCTGAGGCAATCAGGAAACTGCAGAAATGCTCCCTTGCAGATCYGGGAGATCTTGTAGAGGTGGAGAGAAAAGAGGTAGATTGTTTCTTTTAARACTCCTCTGATAACGAGAAACATTTCCTAAAACACTGTATTATGCCAAGCCTCTTGATGGCACTTTCGCCACTTCTGCACATTCAAGCCTGAAAACTGCTTTTCTACSATTTTGGCTGCTAAAATTGCCTATGCAAATGGCAGTAGTGGGTCAGTAYGTGTAGTGGCTCACTAATTTTTATGAGAGAAACAAAGTCTATATCCTTCAGACTGACTGGCTGCAATGAACCATCATTGCAGCTGAGGCTGTTCTTAAATACTGTTTCTTCAAGAGCAATGGATATTTTATCCGGGACTTTATAATTTTGTAAGGCTGTTACAATATATTATGCAGTAAAAAAAAAAGGGGGGGAGAAGGGGGAATATAGGGCAAAAGGTAAAAAGGTAGAGGAAAAACAAAAGAAAAAAAACTTCCATATTTCATAAGTATACTCATAGTTCAAAAATAAAGTAAAACATGGACTACATTTTGATCATTATGTAAAATTACATAGACTAGGAATGATAACAGCAATTTCCTGAAAATTTTACACAACAGAGGATGTACATCAGATTAAGAACTTCCATCTGTCTCCTGCTTATAAACTTTTRAAAAATACATAGCTATAAGCTTATATATGCCACCTTTCCTAATGATAGACAATAGTTCTTAATTRCTGCTAGGATTGCATGACTTCCAGCAGACTACCATAAGCAAAGAAACATCAGGACGGCTCGAACACAACCAGCTAACTACTTTATATAGCAAGATCAAGGCATACCCCGGCCGTTAGCTCTGTTTAATGGACATGCCAATGGCGGCGGCGCTGTGGAGCCCAGAACCTTCCAGAAGGGCAGCTCGCAACCGCCCCTCTGGCCACAGCCAATCGCTAGTGCCGCGGGCACCGCAGCCAATCACAGGCGAGCAGCCGCCCAATAAATAGYTGCAGCGGCAGCTGACCCGGAGATGGTCATGTGCGCGCGGTGGGGCATCTTGAGCGTCAGGTTGCTCACGTGACCGGTTCGTCCTTTGTTTSTTTTGTCTTTTCCCGCCTTTTTATTTCTCCCTTCCGTTATTTCTCCTCATTGTGAGGTAACGACGTCGTGTGGGGAAGGAGCCGCGCTGGCCCGCGCGCCTGGACCCCCAACACCCAGCAGGGCAGTCGCATTCATGCTTGTCCTGACCCTGTGTTCTCCACACAGTTGATTCAGTTTCAAGCTGCGGTGCTTCCGGGGATCCCAGGTGTGTTAGGAGGTGGCCTCTGGAGTAAAGCAGCAGTGCCGACTTGTCTSTGCCCTTTTCTTCTTCACCTGTAATGTGAGAAGCCTTCAATGGGGGAGTATGATGTCTGTTCAGTGTTTTATGCGCATGTGGTTAATGTGATGCCCYTTTATTTGGACAAAGTTGTTTCTTTTGTTGAGCTCTGTAGTATCATTAGGCATTTGGTTTAATATACATGAATATTTTGATGTGCGAGGTAACCACCAAAACTGCATAAGGATTTTTGTTTGTTTATGTTTATTTTTTGTTCTCTAATCCTTTCTTGGTCTTTCAGTRATGTCTCTGGAGCTGAATGAGCTTGTGACTTACGCTCCTCAAGCCTCTTAGATATTCATATGCAGTGTTCCTATTTGAGAAATACCAATAGGAAACGGCTTGGCCAGAAAGCCAATACCAAGCCTTCCGGTGATCCTCAGTGCTGTTGTRGTCCAGAGGAATGGGAGAGAAGGCCAGCCTAGCTGTATTTCAGGAAGACATGGGCTCCAATATTTAACTTCTATAAAGAATTCCAAAATGTAGTTGATCCAATCCTTTTGAGGAGGTCTTCTGTGACCCAAAAATAAAAGTTTGTGCCAACAAACAAAAATTGCGTCGGATKTGGGTCTATGAGGAAACAAGTTCATGGAATAACCCTAGGGTTATGCTGAGGATGAAGTACTCGTTACTGCTTTACTCAGCTTTCATGATCATGTTCATAACCAACTTCGAACAAGCAGTGGAGTGTAGGTTCTCCCAGCTGCATATAAATTGCAAATTGTCACTTGACTAACTGTATAGCATTRTAGAGCTATAACTGAGAGCACAGTTGAGCACACCTACTTTGCAGTAAAGAGGAAAAAGAGAGATAAATGGCAGCAAATAATACCTGTTGAAGCCTGCTGAATACAGATTGCCACTGCTATTGATTCAGGTCTAAGGCTATGAAATGGAGTGAAAAAGCCAGTGAGATGGCAACTGTCCTTCCTGGCATACAGAAGAATTTTCCCTRGTAAAAAGAAATCCTGTTAGGTCTGTAGTTGTGTCTTGATAAGTAGAAATAAGCAGCTGTCTCCTCACTACTTGTGCAAATGGAGAGAAGCTTGCTATTTTATATCATTCTTGTTGATGTCCATAAATATGGGTGCTTAACTCTCCTGTTAGATGTGTCATTTCTAGCATTAGCAAGAAATGTAGAGGTAGCACACCTCACGTTGGGAGCATGAAGAAAAGGAAATATCATGTGTTTGCATTCTTTTTTTTTTTTTTTTGGAAAATCAGTTCAGAACATGAGTTTACTGGTACCGAAACCTTCTGTCACCACATACATCTTGTGTCTCACCTGTTGCCTGACTAATGACTGTGGTAAGTTTTCCTCTCTAATGTGTGTAATGACCGTCTGCATAAGTGCAGAATCAAGATAAGTCAGGAGAATTCCCCATAGGAAAATACACTGGAAAAAAAAATCCCCTCAAGAAGAGAAAAATAATGGACATGAACTTCTTATATCTTGGACTGTTAAGTAAGTAGCTAGAAGAGTAAGGGGCAGTGGTGAAAGCATCATATTGCATAAATAAAATGCTGTTCCTTGCTGTTCCAAGAATACTTGGTTCACTAAAGACCAGTGCAATGRAAACTTATTGTACCTCTGAAAGGTATGTGGTAATTGAGCAGGAGAGCAGAGAGTTATTTTACCTTATGACTTTTTTAGGCAGTATTTAGGTTTATATGCTTTTGCAGATGTAATCTTTATTAACTGTTACTAGCTTCTTGGTTGTGAATATAGTTCAAAGACATGTCAATTGTTAATAATATTTGTTATCTCGTACTGTGTGTACGATTCATCTCTTTGCATTGGTTCCCTGACACTAACTTGTTTTCTGTTAAGGACTCCTGAACTAGTGCTTTAGATAAAACCTGAGAGGAAAAATTAATTAGCATGTATACCTTCTATACAAGGAACTTTTTTTAGGCCCAAATGCCATACTGACATTTCACAGTAGAAGACTGGATCAAAGGTAATTAGGATACASCTTGACTGTAATGAGTTTCTGTAGAAATAAGCAGAGGGATTTAATTGGGTAGTTTTAAAGAAAAGTTACCAAATCAAGAAAGTAAATGCATATACCTTCATAATGAATGAAGTAAGGCAAAAAAAAAAAAAGCTGACAGTGAATTTTAGTTGGGAAAAGAAGCAGAAATGAGTATGACATTTTGTYGGTACATGGCTGTGTATATGAGATCTTCTATCTTATAATGAAGCTGCATACAATTCWGTATTTCTGCATACAGTAAAAGAAAAACAGGTAATCACAAGTCCTTGTTTTGTGATTATATTTTCCAAGACAGTAAATGAGTGCACTTGTCAACAGACTTAATCCTTTTTTTCTGATTTCATTTATGCTATAATAGTTTTTCCTGTTTACTTCTCATATAGATKGGTTGTGTATTTTTTGAGAAAACCCTGACTGTTCTGAGTCCTTCAGGACTTGACTGGATAATTATTTTGAAGGGTAYTGCTTCTTTGGCCTCTGAGATGGAAGAAGCAGTGTTGGTGAATTCTCTTGCACTAGTTTCTAGTTCTCAGCTTTTCAAATAGCAATGCATTGAATTTGAATGTAGAGACAGAAGTTCATAGTGCAGAGTACTTGATTTAACTCGGTGCCAGCTGGATGTGCAGGTTAAGGTGCCTCTGCATGAGCCTTTCAGCTCAYGCAACTTTCTCTAGAGGGAAGATATTATTAGACTACTAAGTGTGCTCAGTCACTTCTTATTAGTCTGAAGTTCTGTTGTGATGCAAAGTTTGAAAGAAAAGTAACTTTATGGTTTTATGGAAAAAGGTCCACAGAGCTCAGAATGGGTCATTTGCCTTCCTTTGCGGTGTCACTGGACTGCCAGGAAGGGTGGTGATACATTACCTGATGATAATCAGGGCAGCCTGTTCAGAACCCAAGAGCCGGATCTGATGCGTGTCCTACGCACTCTGACACTGGCCATAATTACTCCCTACTTCCTCTTTGGTTCACGTTTGACCCTTATTGTCTTTCTTGTTGATCTTTSCCAGAACAGTGTGAATTTAGCTTTGTGTTAATGAAGGTTGAGGAAGAGGGTTGAGTGCCATTTGCTCTGCTTACCTTTGCCAGCCACTCTTGTTTCAGTAGGCTGCTCGTAACCAGGGCTAAACCGAAAACACCTGCAGCTGGGCCTTACTTCTAGAGGCAAGGGCGCTCATGTTACATKGTCTTTCCTCTGTCTGTTTCCTTCCTGTGCAAGAAAACAAAAGAACATATTGTCCTTATTGCTGGCCTGCTTATAGGAATTTTGTTTTCTGAGTTTCTCATGGAATATTTTAAAAGCTTGGATGATGGATCTGAAAGCTGCTGAGCAAGGGATCTACTGCAGCAGGATGGAAACACAGGTACCTAAAGTTAAGCATTTGTTAATGCCTCCTGACAGGACCAGGATGCAKTTACCAGCCTTTTGCTGTACCAAGGATAAAGAAGTCCCCAGTCCAGCAAAAGAAACTTCRGGATTAGGACACTGGCTCGAGAGCAGAGCAATCCCATGTGTTTCAGATGACACAGCACACTGGGGTGCAGAAGGCCTGGGTGTTTTCACATGTTTCAGAAGTTTGCCTTTGTTAAGTAAGAGCAAAGAAATCTGTTCTTGAGTTTTACTCCCCTTCTTTCCACACCTTGCCAGCTGTTTCTGGCAGGATGCCGTACTCAAGTCCCTGGGTATTTGGTTTCTTTTTGAAAAGGTGTGCCTTGCCCAGGCAGATGAGGACCTGCAGAAGCCATGAGAGACATGAGCTTTAGGTTCTGTATTGTGTTTAAAAAAAAAAAAAAAAAAAAATTCACCTGCCTTGGCTTTTCACCTTTTTCTTCCTTTGTTTTTCTGGCCCACCTGATGTTAGTTTTAACATGAATACAGAATTGGAGTATCTGCTATACACAAAAAAGGTAAAAGTCTGGGAATTGTTTGTTTTTCATCAACTCTACCTTTTGCTGAAATAATGGACTGATGGGAATAGATTGCAACCTTTATCTGACAAGCAAATATTTCTTTGAAGTCATTGGAGATTCTATAAATTCTTGTTTAGCTGTAAAAATCCTAAATAATCTTCTAATAAAAATGCTATATGTCTGCTATATGTCTGCTATATCAATATCGGGAATCAAGAGTGTCATTTCAGGACATGGGAGAAGGCAGGTAAGGGAGAAGAGYGGTAAGCTAAAACTGAACAAGATGTGTGAGCAGTGGTGTCAGCCCATTGATGTCAGTGGCAGAAATACAGTATATTAGCATTTTAGTGTTGCATACTAAGAGCTTATGCTAATACTGAGTTAAACCCATGAAGGGGACCTCTCATTTGTTACGAGCCTGCTGTGGATGGGCAATGTTTTATTATCCTCATGTTCTGAACTGAGTAAACAAAATTTAATTAAATCATGTGGACCACCTTCTGCACAGAATTACATGGACATTCCAAAAAGTTCAAGCTCTACGGGTAACCATATCCCCATGGTAGCAGGGACAGTTTCTTGCTTAACATCACTGAACTTCTACAGTTCTAGAAGGTTTATATATATATATATATATACATACACAATGGTTAAATGGTGCTTTGGGTTTCCAGTGTTGTGCGTTTGACTCAGGGCAGCCTGGTTGGAGAGAGTAAAATCCGGTTTTCTTACGAGCAGCTTGTTCTTTCTGAGATCCACGCCCTCCAAATCTCATTCTAACACTGCTGCTTAACTTGCAATGCAGAACAGATTCTGATCTACTGTGAGAGGAACAATTTGTCAAATATATTTTTACAGTCAAGTCACTAACATCGTGGTTGTGAGAACGCCCCTGCCAGGCAACTAGAAGAGATGATGCTATGTACAGATTTGCTATTGTGCAGTGACACCTGCAGTGTCAAGAGGAAAGTGCCGCTGACAATAACCATTTTGTTTGTCTCCTTTTGGGGTAGAAGACCTGCTTATTAGCTTTGAGGGCAGACTGAATCAGCGCAATATGTGAGCATTATTRGCCTTGAAAAACACTTTTCAAAGAGCCCTGTTGCACCTCAAGTTGTTTAGCTCACCTATAGTTTTTACTGGGAGTTTACACTGATTGCACTGTGCTACTAAAGAAGCAGGAATTTCCTTTCTTTAYTTCCTGTGGTGGGGKGATAAGGCATCTTTGGAAACTGTTTGGCTCAGGGTTTTCTTTTAGCTTGGGTTTCACCCCTTGGGTAATTAGTAACAACACCTATGTGAAATTTGTGTCTATGTTTAAACAAGATGGTGTTTGAWTGGTGATGGTGGAAAATAAGCGACAACTGAAGACCTGTGGTGCAGTCTCTCTTGTTTGTGGGAAAGCTGAAACTAGGGGACCTGACTTGATTGTTTAAATCTCAGGCCTAACTTTTAAGGAATTCTACACACTACATSCTTTGTCATCTTTCTGCAAGTTGTAATATTTAAAGAATAGTTTTGTCTTTGTTTTATATTCATTTTCCTAACTTAATGGAACCCTGTCTTCTAATGTGCAGGTCCTGATGGCTCTTGGAGCAAGCTGAAACTGAGTTTGGTCCTGTAAGAAGACTTGTTGCCAGTGCTGCATTGGTCTCCCTCTCCACAGAGAAGTATGTTTCAGACTATGTTTGTATGTTGTCCCCAGCTGTAGCTTTACTCTTCAGGTTACAACTGCGGAGTTGTTTTAGGTGTATAATAAGCTATTTTAACGGCAAATAAAAATGGTGTATGCTATGCTCTCACCAGCAATATGTGTGGATTTATTTACTAGCCCTTTTAGCAGATTTTGTTTTAGATATAAGCATGGAGACGTGCAACTCTGAAAGAGCTTCAGGAGTATCTCATATTATTTAGACTTCGGTAGCCTGTAATTTGCAMCACAGGATAAATGAAAAAAACACACTTTTTTGACATTTGTGGGACGGTGTGTCCTTTTCTTTTAAAAGCCTCTTATAGTAATGATGAATTGGTACATAGAAAAAAGTAACAGTGAGGGTTTGGATTTTGGCCCATCTTCATTGGAACACCCCTGAGTGTAACATATTCTGGTCATGCTAACAATGCCAGTGCAGACCTGTACAAATGCGCTCTGCTCAGCCGCTCCAGTCAGGTAAATGGGCAAAAGCACATGGGATRTTGGCTGCTTTCCTTTCCTTCAGGGTACCCAGAGGAGTTTGTTCTAATGGGCTACGTGGAAAACAGTTTTGGTCTTTGCTGCGTGTCCCAAAATACACAGGAGAGGCAGAATGCAAGTGACCTCTTAAAGGGTTACCCAGAAAGTTAGTGACGTCCAGAAWTAGGTATCAGGTGCCCAGAGCACTCGGGCACAGCAGGGCCTTCTAGCCATTCAAGTGCAGGCCTGTGAGAGCTTAAATTGGCCTACTTTTTTTGCCCCTCTTCATTTTTTAATAATGGGTGCAGCCTGAGCAGCTGCCTCATTGATGAAATAAGTAAACAACAATGGAATGAAGATAATGCTGCATTTTACTTGAGTAAATATCAAAGAAAATGATCTCTGTAAGCTTTTGCGAACATATTTAATTGGTCTTYTTAATAAGTGGAGGTTAGTATTGAAAAAAACAGCCTGAAATGTGTTCTCCAGGGTCAGATGTTTAGTTAGTATAACAGAACATTTGCCATATGTTCAATAAACATGTCATGAATGGAGTTCAGRGCAGGAAGGAAAAGACTCTACTGTTTCAGGTTTTCTGTGAACCAGMAGTGAATCCCAAGACTGAAACAGAGTTGTAGTTAATAGTCTAAGCTATTGCTGGAGACCAGGTAATGAGTAATGACCTCAAGCTGCTACTRGGTTTTCATGAGAAGTCTAGACCTGTTTAGTAATGTTTTTCATAGTTTTTAACTTATGGGAACACCATGATCTAAGTTCACAKCTTTCACTAAAGCCCAGATCAAGTGACAGATAAAGCTTTATGTTTACTAATTTGTCCATACCAATGTGGCTCTCTGTAAGCTAGAACTTGGGGCTGGTATTCTTTGACTTGTCAAAGTTAAGTGGCTTTCTGAACAAATGCTAATTTAGAAGTGTAGAATGAAACAAGGCTAATGTATTATTGTAGCAATAACACTTCATTTTGCACTCTGTTTTTGTACCTGGATTCCAAACAGTGTGAGGTGACAGCTCCAATAATAAAACATTATGCTCTGATAGTTACTTGGTAACAGGCACCTGCTACCAGAAAAGGACCTTTTTTTCTCCCTCTCTGTGCGTTGCTTCCTTACAACACACAGCAGTGCTGCCTAGGTCAGGGGGAGGAAATGAGGCATGGAGGAAATCTAATTGGAAAACAAATCAGAAGGTAGGTAGGCTGTGGAAGTAAGTGGAATATTTCAAAGCATTTGAGRCCCTGGGAATTCCCACTTGTTTTGTATGAAACATAGATGAACAGATTAGTCATCCCGATTGTTGTTCCCTGTGTCAGGGGTTTGGGTGTGACCTGAAGATGTTTAAAGGAATTGTGAAGGGATGAGAGCGCAGGAATAGGGTTACTCGGGGCAGGAAAAAAAGGAAAGCCGTAGGCAGTCAGTAAATCTAAATAACGGTCAGGCGGCACTTATSTGCTAGTGAAAGTAGACAAGTCCAAACTGAGTTCAGGGGACATCAGGTTGAGCTGTCTGATAGTCAGGAATAGAGGGCAGATGAAGTGTTAGATCTTGTTGAGCAGACAAGGAAGGAAGGCAAGATTTTGCAGTGACTTGATAAGGTTAAAAGTTTGGTTTTTTGTAAAAGCAGCACCCTGAAAGCGGCCTTCACTCTAATCTAGAGTTTAGCATTGCATTAATTAGTGTTTTGTGATTATTTCACTGCAGAAAAATGCAGTTCCATCTGTGCCTTTCATCCTTTATAAATTTGATCATGATTAGGTATATTCAATAGCAGTGGAGCCAGTGYATTTTAGAAGCCTTTATTATAACCCCTATACGTACATATGGTGCTGTGCCTGCTTACTATCTTGAATAAGGGCCCTGGGACATAGGGGCTGCCTGAAGCCCGAGGAGCAGGTTCAATGGTCAGTGCAGAGGTAACAGGTCTATGGGGCGGTGCCCCTGAGAGCTCCTTAGAGGCGCTTGGAACATGTGTGTTGAATGCCTCTAGATGGCACATCTGAGCATCCTGGCAAATCTGAGAGCAGGGAGGCTTGGCTCCTGGTCAGAAGCAGACCAGCCTTTGCTTTTTCCCCGAGACTGCTTTTCCTGCCTAATTATGTTTYATCATTTTAATATTCCAGTGGGCTTTATTTTTTAAAACAAGTGTATGCCTAGGATTCTGTAGTAAGCTGCTGATCCCTGTAACTTGTTGGATTCTAACGTGACAAAGCTTTTAAGTTAGAGAACAGCTTGCAGGAAGCCACCAAGTAGCACTRCCAGGTTGGGTAGTGGTCCTGGGAAAGCTACAAGGTTGCCTCGAAGAGAGCTGGAAGCCAAACTCTTCCTTGACWTACTCAAAGCTAGATGCACTTGTATTATGTGATCTCCTCAGGGCTGCGTTCACTTGCAGTGGTTTGGGCAATCTCCTGATTATGTTTCATCTTTGCTGCTTCTGCTTCATGGTTAGGAGTTGATGGTGCTTCACTCAGAGCCCTGATTTTCTAACAAGAACAGATGTATTTTATACCTCTTCAGGAGGTAGATCCTGACACTRATTTCTAGAGCTCGTAGATAATTAGCTGTCACTCAATAGCACTGCAGGTCTGTGGCTGAGCTTCTGCTTTTGTCTCCTAGAGATATCACGGGGGTTAGTTGCAGTTTATCTGTTGGCTACTGCACTTGTTTGCCCCCCAGCAGACTTCACACCAGCTTCTGTGTTTGCCCAAATGGCCCGTTTACAGGTAAAAAACAAGTCACCTAGGGGAAGTACCTCATTTGTATCTTTGTAATACAGCACATTGACCACTGACACAGAGCATGGGAGATGATGATCGTGTATCTTTTAATACAGCACATTGACCACTGACACAGAGCATGGGAGATGATGATCGGGCAATTGGGTATAATTTGTTAAATTTCCTTTGGCCATGGCTTAGCAAATGATAATAAATAGGCCAACTACTTCTGAGCTGCAGCAACTTGTGGGTCCGGGTTGTGCCAGCTGTTCTCAAGCAGCGTTTTCCCTCAAAGTCACCTTGGCTGCTTTGTGAGGCTGGGAGTGCATAGAAATACAAATGAGCAAACTGTTCTTCACCAGGGCTGCTGCTGTTTTTTTAACATGGGAAATGTTACAGATCGATTTCGGATTCTGTAAGCATGTTAGGGATCTTAAAACAATAWTTTTAGATGTAATATTTTTCAAGGCACGGTCGATTTGGAATCTAAAGCAAGCACAGATCATTAATTTGTGACTTCTGTTTCCTTCAGTCTTAGCAGCTTGTTAGACTACAGAGACTGTTTATGCATGAGCTGAAGTGTGAACCTTGATCATCATGAGGATTAATCTCATATAAGCTTTTTGTTCTTTTTTTTTGCACTAAATATGCTACTCAGAATTGCAAGAGATGCATAGTAGGAAAGAAGGGAGTGACAAAGGATGAAAGACTGTCGGCTTTTAGGAATTGTGGTCTTTGAAGATTCCTAAGTTTTCCAGTGTATATTTTGTGTTTAAAATGTATTTCCATTTGTGCTTACCAGCTTGTAACCAAGTGGAGTAACCCATTTTCCTGTGTGATGACTGCTGTCAGRTTTTATAGACCTGCATCTGCTGTAGCTCTTACCTCTATCTCTCAGAGTCAGGTAGCCAGAAGGCATCCAGGAATTGTTGTTCCAGGCACAGGGACACTGCAGATCAAGGATTCCTTTAAGGGCTCAGTTTGTTGGTGCTCTGCAGCCATAGAAATTGCTGCTCTCTGAACGTTTTCCTTAAGGTGGCTGAAAAACTGGAAGATCTCTACACCAAGGCTTCCCACAAAACTGCACCAGCCTTAGCAACGGCGGGGAATGTTTTCAGGGAAAACCATGTGTGTTGGCAATGCTTAACGATGTCATGCTCTGGTTGTGCATGTCTCTGCTTTCTGGGCATTCTTCTGGGCAATTCTGAGAACTGTGGGACAGGATGACTTGTTTGCCTACTTTGTTTTGCATCCCTRATGGCCCGGGTTGCATGTACAAAATCAGTCTGTGGCTTCGCAGAGCTCGGCATCCTGGCTCTCTGGGCTATTTCTGAGACTCAGGGATTTAAACAAGGAGTTTTGTGTGGAAGTTTTGCACCTGTTAGTACCATGAGTTACAGCTTGCATGACATGGGCAGCCCAGCATGGGCTGCAGCAGCCGTGTCCTGCAGACTGAGTCAGCCCGTGCTGGGCCCCAGGCTGACAGATGGCTTTCAAGCCTCATTTGCCCCTGCTTGTTGGTCTTCCACCGTGCTCAGCTCAAGCAAGGCTGGGCCGTATGCTCTTATGTGCAAAGGAGCTCAGCACAGGGCTGGAGCTCTGGGCCTCTCAGGCTGAGGCTGAAAGCAGCACAGATCCAGAGAGCTCTGCAGCTGGCAGCATYGAGTCATTAATGTCTGTAAATGCAGCAGCAGGAAGGGAAGCAGCACCCTGCTTGGGCCTAGCTTGTGCTACAAGGGAACAAATGGAAGCTCTGCAGAAGAGGTTACCCGTGTGCAAAGTGGTTGGGGCAGGCAGTGTCTGGTACATCGCCTGAATCTTGTCTGGTGTTTAGCACAGCCATAATAAAACTGATGAATAATAGTAATTTGACCTTAATGCACATGTATAGTTTCAATCCTGTGTTCATCCTAGTGGTGCTGGCTATAGTACCTGAGAAGGAAGGAGAAGGAGGAAAAAAAAAACTGCACGCGACTCCAGGCTAAACAAGTCTTTGCTCCAGAAAGGTAATTAACAGCTTGTCTCCATGGTACCTTTATCACAAAATCAATAGTAGTCGGTTCTCATTTGCCTTGCTCTTTATTTTGTGTGGCTTTCACTGTTTATAAAAATGTTTGTGGATTTGGCAGTTGGACTCCCATTGGAAATATGGGCCCCAGTGRAGTGCATCACTGACAGGTGAAAAATCTTTCTCTGTCCAGTGAATTTGGCAAATAGCTGTTTCAGGCTTGTACCTTACCTTCAGCTTTTAGCATTTCTCTTCATGCTCCCATTGCTGTTGTATCTTGTGCTGTTCCAGAAATCATATAGGAGTTTGGACTTTTTATTTTTTGGACTTCAGCAGGCAGGAACTTGTTTGTTTTATTTTAATCTTCTATCTACTGGGATAGCAGCTGAACTAAGCACTCAAGATTGAGGCATAAACTCAGTGGCAGAGTGTAGAAAGGAGGTATTTCTGTGGCTGTGCACACCGAATTGCTGAGACTTGTCTTAGGATTTTCTGAAATGGGTTAGGATACCTGAAGGGGTTGCAGGGGAGAGAGATAATGGAGACCTGGGAACCATGTAGTTAAATGCCCCTCTGCTTCCATTTTCAATATATACATTTATTTCAATATGGATGTTTATCCAAGGGAAAAACTGGCCCAGAAAGTTGACATGGTCTTATATGAGTGCTTAATCCGAGACCAGTTTGTTTTTACAAGTCTTATAATGGTTAACTCAGTCTGGACTTGATGCAGAAATTACTGGATAAATTTCTTTGGCCTGTGTTATGCAAGAGGACAGACAAGGTGCGCGTAGTATTTTCTCTTGATCTTAATCTGCAGGAGCATTCCTTAATCCCCTGGCTGTCTTGTAGCAAGTGTAGCTTGTACCTCTTTTCCTCGGTTTTATGGGGAAAAAGACTCTCCCTCTGACAGCTTGCACTAACAGAGGATTCAGAAAGTCTGACRTGTCACCCCCTGCATGATCAGCTAAAGTCTCTTTTCTCTTTACACTTTGCTTGACTTCTACAATTTTCCTTTACCCTCCTCTAGTGGGCTGGGATAAGGAGGGACTTGAAAGCAGAGTATATTTGTTTATCCATTGGCTGCATTCCCCACAGAGCAGAACTGTCTGGGAATGCTGGATGGGCTTCCAGGGTGTTGCTGCTTATCCCTCTTGGTGACTGCCCTGTGCYTTCAGACAGCTTCTCTGTCTACCCTTCTGATAAGACAATATGGGCAGGRGGTGTTTATTATATAATGTTCAAACATACATGGCCAAGTCCTTTTATTACTATCCTCCTTTCCACTTTTTTTCCTGCCTAATAAACTYTCTAGGTGATGAATTGGAAAGGAACTCAAAGGAAAAACCAAGGGTGCTGACAAGCATCAAGCAGCTGTCCCTAACCAGAAGAAGCAGAAGAGCTTTGTTATGGGGCCTTTTTTCCCTTGTATGCAGTGTGCCCTGCTTTGCATTTTTTCCTATGGATTCTGTGTTTTTCCCCTTACTGTTTGGAACAGCATGGGGGAAATGAGATTAAAAATTCAATACCAAATGCAAACAGACCATTTAGGTTATACTTTGTCCCATAGTTTTWGGTGTTTATTTTACCGATATAACCTTTCCAAACACTGGCCACTTCTGGTGTGGTAAATAAATATTATCTTTAAAATAGAAGTCTTACATCACTGCAGACGTAATAGAGCTGAAAACAYGGACACTTAATAATCACCATAAATAAGAAATAGCTGCTCATAGGTCCTGAGCTGCCTGTGAGCTTTTTGCGCAGGAACAGTGCATATGCAGATGAATGATGAAATGAATAATTAGAATATCTTAACCTCTAAAGCATACTGGGCATGGATACACTGCGTAATGGGAGTTTCTAAAGTAAATATCAGACATGTCTCTGAAGCATAGGTAGTAGATGTTTTCTCTGCTCACATAAAATCAAATGTGTCTCTCTGAATAGAGGAAACAAATGCACCTGTGTTTAGGCATATTTTTAGTTTTTGGAGGAAGAAATAGTACGTAAGGTAAGTAACTCGACTGAAGTCATGGGGCTTCTTTTTGGAATAATACTCAAAAGCATGGGTGCACTTCTGAGAATTTGTGGGGCTTTCTCAGAATGGCTGCATACTCGTCTTTACCTTGCTATGAAAGCTTGTGTGGGTAAATGGAAGTGTTTAGGAACTCTAAATAAAAAAGAACCGTATTCTTTCATGTGTAGCAGTTGCATGAGAATCCTAAACTTTTCTGCTGGCCTGCTGGGATCTGAGTGTTAGCGTGTCCTGAGTCCACACTTGGTAGCTTCAAGGACTAGATGTTTGGGAAGAAGGGTTTTCTTGCGGTGCAAAAACCAAGCTTCCCAAGCCTGGAATGATTCCATGAGCAAGGGCAAAAAGAAAACAGTGTTYAAGACTTCCAAGGAACCCTGGAGGAAGAAGGTAAGACCTAAGACTGCCAAATATATATTGCTGCTGAGATGCATCGTCACTCTAGGCTCTTCCTGGTGTGTTAAAGCCCAGGCAGAGAATGGTAGTTCATACATAGTCTAGGCAAACTACTTTATATTGTCTTTATTCAWATCTTCTACTTGATTTAAAAATTCCTTATGCTATATGGAACTTGAGCTTTCTTTCTGTCATGCATACAGGAATGATCCATGGCCTTCATGAATAATGTAGAGGTAAAAGCCAAGTGAAATAGGACATGAGCTGGATTTTGACCTGTCATAGCTCAGTCTAAGAAATCATCTTAGTGGCTGTTAAGGGGCTAATGCCAGTTGTACAAAGCAGGGATGGGCAGCGTGGGGCAGCAGAGCCCTGTCTAGAGGCTCTACAGTGTTTTGCTTGTGTTGSCCTCGAGCTGAGGGAATGCATGTGCAGCGCTGGTGCTAGCAGTGCTGGTGCTTGGTCTGTAGATTACATTTCTATGATATGTTTGGGCTATGCATTGGAATAGATTCCTGTATATCATTGGGGTGAAGACCATGTAGCCTCTCTAATCTGCTTTATCATTTCCTGCATGCCCCAATTGGCTTGATTTGGATTCAGAGCAGACTGTCTAGGGAGAACCACAGCAGTAATTTAGGCAAGGAATAATTTCTCTTGAATGTGCAGACCTTGTAGGCASAGTTTAGGTAGTATCTAAGCTGATGGTGTATTGATCTCAATACCATATATGAATTTCTGCTGCCCCGTCACTGTCCTGCACAAATCCTGTGTGACAGTCAGGGACGGTCAGAGGGGAATGAGCTGGGGGGGCAGGTGCCTTCTCACACGGGCCTGGAGAGAGGATTTGTCTCTGTCTGGAAACCTCTCTGGGTTCTTGSAGTTACTCGGTAGGAAGTCAAGAGGAGCTTGTGACTACACCCTCTCTCCAACCCATGGCAGGGTGACAGATGAAAGAACTGTTCAAGTCTAATGGTTAAAATCCAAGGGTGCCTCCCCCCTTTTCTATTTTGCCTTTTGTTTCCTTCTTCTACAAAAGGTAAATGCAGCTTGAGGCCCCCCTGCATCGCTGCCGTGTCTAGTTCCTACTCACACCTTCCCATTCACTTTGCCTCCAGCCTTCCTGTTACTTTCCCAGTTTTCTGTAAACAGGCGGAACCTGCCTCAGCCTTAGAGACCAAGCACAGAGCGGAGCCAGGATTGGCCTGGGTTATCAGCAGGAAGTCTTGGATCCTGCACCAGATGGCTGAGAGTGCCTAGCAGCTCTAGCAGTGGGGGAGGCAGAGTAGTGACAGGCTGACACGGCTCCGAGGAAACTAGTGTTTCCTTTTTTTTGTGTGTGGGGTTTTTGTTTTTTTTCCTTGTCTCTCCATTTGCACAGTCATTAAGACATCCCAGTATACTGTTAGAAGGAACAGCTCTGGGAGGGAGCAGGGGAGCTCCATTTGTGATGATGGACTGTACTTCCATAAGCCTGTTGTGKTTTTTTTTAATTTTTCCATTTTTCTGCTTCCTTGCTTGAAAGCAACGTGCTTGCAAAATGTAGTGGGTTCTTCAGAGAGAATTTCTGTGACTTTTTTTATCTTGTTTTCGGAGATAGTGGCAGATCATTAAAAGTGAACATGATGACCTCTGGGATTTCTTTGTTCTGAGCTCCATGAGGAATGGGGCATGTTTTTGAATGCTAGGAAAAAGGAATTAAAACAGTCATTTTTGCCTGTAACACCAGAGCTCCTTTAAGTGGTCATATGTTAGCCAGAAGTATTTTTATCATGTGCTTTTTTCTTTAGCTTTAAAAAAATCTCTTGCCTGTGTTGACGCAGCAGGTGTATCTATATATTGCTTGCCTATAATGCACTAACTACAGCTCAAATGAAAACAGTCTGTGACTTTCTGGGTTAACTTAGTCCCCATACCACATGACAGTGTGAGTAAACCACTCTAAAATGTAAGCCCTTTGCCATACTGGGCTGCAGAAGCATAGGAAGGGGGTGTGTATGTGTGTATATACTCCATAATGTGTAGATAAGTGAGGTGGATGAGGTCCTTGCCCATAAGGCGTGAGCTGTGGAAGCTGCCTGTGCTGCTGGCTCTGGAGCAGCGAGCAGGGTATGGGACTTGGCCCAGTCTCAGCTGGGCTGTTGGACAGGCTTTGTTTAGGGTAGTCTGACTGCCCCTCTTTGCACCATGTCRTAGTTGTGCTGTGCGAATGGAGCTTGCAGGATACTCCCTACCTCCCAAGTATTTGAGGGCCTGCCAGACAAGTAGGAGGGGAGACAGGCTTTGTCCACTGCCACACRTGACAGGGCAGAAATGGCCTGAAGTYGTGCAGGAAGCCTGTGGCAGAGCTSTAAATGGAAACCTGGTCTCCCAGAGCCTCTGKGCTTGACCAGAGAGGTGAAGAACATTGGGAATGTCAAGGCCTCTTTTCCCAGTCCAGGTGGCAGAGACTACCCTGCAAAGAAACTGTCTCCCAGTACATTTGTGAACAAATACAACCAAAAAATAAAAGGTTTTCTGCCCTTTCTCAAGCAGAGCCCGTCAGCCTGGCAATGCATGTATCCAGATTTAGTTAATGCTTCCAAATAAACTAGCATTTTGGCCAATTTGCTTCTACCTTTTTACTGGTTGCGCTACACTAATATAGACCCAACACAGATTCAGCAACACTTGAGATAGAGGCCGTCTGCTCCAAGACAAWTTCTCCCACGTGACTGAGAGCTCATAATTCAAGCTGAAATACTAGGAGTAGCAGAAACTTGTTCAGCTCCAGATTTACGGTCCTGTGGCAGTAACATGAGCAGCATCAAGGGCAAGAGTAAACACAATGATGTAACACTTCGAGGTGAGCATTAATCCAAACCTCAAGGAGCCCAGGGCAAGTTCGGAGCTGAATCTCTGCTCTGCATGTCAGACTCCTTCTGCCAACCTTGGCACAGCTCCCATATGACCATATTGCGGTTTTAGAGATTATCTGACAAGACAAGTGTGTCAGACAAGCGCAGTCAGGAGGCAAGCAGTTCATGGTGCAGTTCTGTGCAGATCATTGTGATAGTCTTTGAAAGCTTCACTTTGCATTTCCATGTCCATCCCGTAAGTGCCTCAAWTCTTGTTGAGCTCACCACTTGGGACTGATGCTTAATCGTTTCATCCCCCTCTTGTACAAATATTTCTCAGCTTGTGAAATGTAGAAGATGTTAAGAAATCTCACYGGGAACATCTTCAGTACGTGACCTATATCCTGCCAGCAGCATGGATATATCCTATATCCTATATCCTGCCTATATCCTGCCAAAAGCATGACTTTGCTTTTTCTTGTAGTGTTTTTGTTGGACAACCAGGCAAGCCAGATAATGTCACCTGATTGCAGGGCTTGAATTACACCTTGCAAACAGTGAACAGGTAGAGTAAATAGTGCACATTCAGAGTGTAACTTGGGATAGCTTTAGATTTTCATTTACATCTTAAAAACTGAAGAGACATWCCAAGGCTATTCATGCACAGAAGAAGAAAAAAATACCATCAAATACAATATTTCTAGAAATGGTTAGCTAGAAAATTACTTGCATGTATTAATGTTTTAAAACAGCGAGACCATGAGAGACCTACAAGGTTTGAGGAGTTTGTTTATTGGACAGCCTGTGTTTTTTATTTTCTGGGTCTTCATTACATTTTTGAAAGAGCTTGTACATTTCCTCTTAAGTCATTGGAAAAAGACAGATGCAATTGTTGCTTACTCCTGCTGCAGAAACCTATACAAACAAATAAGGTTTCATCTCGTTTTAGTTAGCAGCTAAATAAAATTTGTGGTTAATTGCTTTTCTAATGACTTGGGACCTAAGGATGATAGTGTTGGTGAAAGGAAGGAAATGATATAGTACATGACTGCTGATTAAATTATTGTAGTGTTTGTGGTAGGGACAGGAGTTTATCCCATAATGAGTATATCCAAACATGCTGGGAAGGAGAAAGGCAGCTCTGAAGAAGCCTGGTTTTGAGGTCATGGCACACMAAGGGCATATCCAGTGCCTGTGCTCATCCACCTGCTGCCTTAAAGAAATGATTTCTGGCATCAGTTTGTGTTGTGATAGCACATGCTGCCCCGGCTGGAAAAGAAATTTGCTTTCTGCTGAGAACTGAACAACTGAAGGTGTGCTCACTTCTCCTGTGTAATTTCTGCAGCACTGGTGTGGTGTCTTTCTGAGCAGAATGGTTGTCTTTACTGGAATGTGAAACCATAGGAACAAATGGTTTAAAGTTCAAAGTGGACATAACAAGTCTTTGTTGTCTCTTATTTGGAGACTGAGATGGGTGCATCTGAGATGCTCATGGGAAGAGAGGGAACCATGGATGCAGGGGATAAACTCCGGTATTATGCACTCCTTGATGGTAGCTGGTAAGTGGGAAAGCAAAATGTGGTCATGTTTTTCTTTCGTAACAACAGAAAAGAGATGAGGATAGTTCCTAGCTGGTGTTCCTTCTCTTAGTAGAACTAGTACTAATATCAAGGAGCTTGCTGAGGAAAACAACTGCTGAACCTTTGACTGCTATGATTGCTTAAATATTCACAAGCATTAGCAGTATCTACACCCTTGTTTCATAATGTGCTTACACAAGGATATCATGTAACATGTGAGAGGGATTGAGCTGGACTCGAGGATTTTCACTGCTGATGCCGTAGAAACAAGATGACCCTAAATTCTGCTGCTTGGCCCTGGTCACGTTCACCACAGAAGCTGCTGTTCTAATTTTTGACCCCCCTGCCCTTCAAAACCAAATGTGTGGTTCAYGTTAGAAATAAAATAGGATCAAACCAGGCCCTTCTTGGTCAATCTTCAGAATGGAAAGATTTTTCCTTCTCCTGTTCTAGCAGACACTGGTGCAAAGCCACAGGAGTAACAGGCAGCTGATGCGGAGCTGAAGGTTAAGCCTCGTATCTCCCAAGGCTGTTAAACCACTAGTGTGGCCTTGCTTGTGTCCTTCTGTGCTTGGAGATGGCAAGAAGGCTTGCCCAAGGGTGTCAGCTTATAGTGTGCCAAGGCCTGGACCCGGCTCACCGGGGCTCCATGTGTGGGATCTGTGTTGAGCATCTGTGCCATCGTATTGATCTTGGCCCTCATGTTTAGGCTGATTGCTTGTCAGAGCCAGGGTTATGGACTTGCTGCAGGTGAATGCCAGCATGTGTGATGCATTTCAGCAGTCATCTATTGTCCTGGTGAAATATGGAAAAGGAACCTYTTCCAGTGGACAAAAAGTGAAAGAGAGAGCTTAACTAGAAAGACTCTTCAGTTTCCTTTGGAAATTGTTGTCAGATGCATCATTGCTGTTTATTTTGCATGTTCACTGTGATAAAGGGTGTCACAAAACAGGCTCCTGTTCCTTGGGCAAAAGTCAAGTTGCCCGTGTTGTTCCTTTGCCTGACACCTCTGGAAAAATAATTTTGTTGGGAATGACATCTGACACAGGTCTGAATGCCTGGCTGTGCTTGGGCTGTTCCAAAGGAGAGCACCTGGCTGCCAGGGACAGTAAATAAAGGGGTGTCTAAAGCTCCTGATGTGGCTGGGTTGCAAAGGAAACAGGCAGGATAAGTGTGTAAGCTCTGGTGAGCTCTGATGGCAGCACTTAATGACATGATGAGCTGATGAACATTTATCCATGAGTATTCAGAGGGACTGGGTTGCAAAATGCTCTGTACTTCCTGTATAAATTAAAATTATAAAAATTGTGGATCAGAAAATAGTGTAATTTCTTGCTGCTGCTTTATGAAGATTGTTACAATCCGGAACTCATGAAGTGCCATAAGTGCCATATTTTTGCACTTCATGCTGTTTACTTGTAAGCCGGAGGCTGAATCATGAGGACCACATACGTTTTGTCATCCTAGGAATAGAAATAGAATGTGCCAGTTACTGCTAACGCTCATGAAATGGAAACCAGTGACCCGTTTGCAAAAAGATGCCTTTGTTGATACAAATGAAATACCAAGAAGGCAACAAAATTGGAGTGGCATCGAGGAAGAAAGCAAGACAAAGGTGTGCTGTTTGCACAAAAACCTTAATGAAATGGCTGTTTGCTGCCTCTGCACAGCACACTGGTGTAGCACCAAGCACCTGTGTGTCGGGCTCTGGGAGACCAAGACTGACGTTTTTCCTCCTGTGCGATAACTGGAAGGGAAGAAAAAGCTCCCATGGTCGGGTACTGCGACAGTATCTGCTCTCTCAAGATGAGAAATCCTAGGTGGTTTGCTCATCATTAGGGAGGACTGGTCTAAATCAGGCAGGATAAGGGCTCAAAATGCTGATCTCCTACGTACCAGCAGGTGAGACAGCCACAAGAGGCAAAGTCCTTGGCTCATAATCCATGTGGTCCACAAAGAGTTAGCTGAGTAGGCAAGAAGGAGCTGCTGCTGAAGAGGGGAATGTACAAAGGGGGTGAAGAAACCACAAGTGCTTTTTACAGTGTGATAGAACTGGGTGTTTCACGTCACAGAGCAGTCTCTGGATTCGGGTGTATTTGACTATGTGGAAGATGGTCCCTACTCTGTGGTCTTTTTATTGGCTTTGTGGTTTTTTTTAAAAATAGCCTGCTGTTTTATTCCATGTTTAACGGATGATTTTTGAGGTTTTTACTTTTTGAGGCAAGAAAAATGCTGCTTGCCCAGAAACTTTTTATTTAAAGAAGCAGCAGCACCGAAGATCTTTGCTTCGTTCCTGAAGGCTTCACTTAAAGCTTTCCATGCTGTCTGTGCTTTGGGGGAGTAGTTCAGCAGAAGATTGTGTTATCTGGCTTCTTATCCAGATCAGTTTGTCCAACATCTGTGTTGATGTTTAAACACACACTAAAAACTGCTGTGCAAGCTGCTTGAAGGCAGATGCAAACTGATGAGTGATGCCTTGTGAGGCCTCAGTGTGAACACGGTGTCTCYTGGTGCCCCAAAGCGCGGTGCGAGCAAGGGGACCGGGTGCCACGTGGCAGCTGAAGCTGTGAGCAGAGATGTCTGGTGCCTCCTCTTCAGTGGCCTAATTGGAGGGTGTAAATGATGGTTTCCTGTGTTTCTTGATGCATTTGGGGGCGTGATTTGAAAGATGTTGGAACAATATAAATCTGTAAGCATCCTAACAATAGGAAAAGGCAGTGGGAGGAAGCCCAGGAAAGCAGTGTTATTACTGCTCCAGSGAAATGGATGGGTGCACTCTGTTCCTCAAACTTGAGGGACCAGGTGATAGAGGTTCACTTGGGTTGACAGTTTAGGCCTCACAAATGGCACAAAGTRAAATCAAAGGGCCTAAGCTGGGGGTACCAGTTTCATACACAAATAACAGGACGAGCTCAGTCCCCACCAGCACTGAGAAGCTGAGCAAAGTGTCACCTGCACTGCAGGGTCCCCCAGGCAGGGGCTGCCTGACAGGCAGGGTTGGAAACCAGCTTGCCATATATGTGTGTATGAGATGTACATGTGTGTGTGTGCGCATCGCAGTTAGGCTTGCTTGTGAGCTCATCCAAAAAGGATTTCTACCCCCATAGTGCCCTCATTTTTTAGCTTATTAGCCTTTTGCAAAGGCCTTGTCTTGCACCTTTGTGGCTAGGGCTTTTTTTGTAATAAAAAGGGTAATAATTATTCAGGGTGGCATTAAGGGATATTGTTGATTCTTGAAATGTTGCCACAATACCTGAATTAAGTTTTTACCTCCTTTGATCCACAAYACCTCTTTCCATTGCGAGAGCAGGGCAAGGCTAATCACTGTTATTATTATCACCATCTTGTAGCAGAGGGATAAAACCCAGTGACCCACAAGAAGCAGGTGTCACAGCTCCTGTGTCGCCCTGTCTGTCTCCTTGCAGCAGCCTCTGTGCCAGAGCCAGGCCGAGGTTGGAGGCAGGAAGGGCCGCAGGACGGAGAGAGCATCACCGCGCTCGTCCCCTCGCCCAAGGCCGCTCTGCAAGCTGCAGCAAAACAAGTGGCTTCATGGCCCTTGTCTTCCTTAATTAACGCTTCGGCAAGATAATGTAATTTTTCTTTTTTTTTTTTTGCTTATTCTCGATCAAGATCTCTCTGCAGTTGAAAAGGTCAAGTGTGGAGAAAGTCGTGGCAGAAACTAATGCTGAATAAAGGTAAAGTGGTTTGATTTGACTGCTGTGTGAACAGCAGTTGTGTTTTCCTTGGTGTTTATTATAGCAGAAACTGACCAATATGTCTGCATTTAGACTGTCTGGGAGGTTGTGCTATAATGGATTCTTGAGACTTTTTCTTTGCTTGAATAAGTCTGATATTTGGTAGAAGAGCAGCCCTGAAGCTGTAGAAATACCTTCTCTCTGCCCTGTGAAATTTCATTCACCTTTTGTCCGTGTGAATGAGGAATATATCTCCAGAAAGACGCTTGCTGCAGGGTTAAAGAGGCTTCCTACTGCAATAACTAAAATGTCATTCTAACCAAAACAAACAGTGATTCTGGGAGATGTGGAATAGAGGAGAATAGAAGCTCCTTGACCGCTTAAAAAGCTGAATTTAATTGCTGAATGCTTCAGCCCTGCTGTTAATTGTTTTTTACCAAATATAGCCCTGTTTTCTATGCACTCGCAATGTGRAATATCAAAGCCTAAGGATCACTTKTAGCTCAGCACATGCRCTTGRTGATACAGTGCTTGACACCAGCTRTATATCCTCTGGTTTTGTTTATTGTACTGAGCAGTGTGGAGCTTGGATGCTCTGTCTCTGCCTCAAAGTCAGCAAGAGAAACCTTATAGAGGACCTTTACTATCAGAAATAATGCAAATGGGGCACAGGCAGAACTGCAGGGGCTTGGGGAGAGACTTGCAGAAGTGCGTGTTTGAGGGAGCTTGGAGCTGTGAGACTTGGAGTAAAGCAGAGTCCTTTCAGCTGCCAGAGGTTGAATATTGCTGATGAGCATGAGGAGGCCGATGAGCATCAGGTGTCACAACAGGCCTTGTGCCATCCCTTTGTATGCAGCACATGACAAGTCGCTGCTCGTGGAGAAAGGCACCTGCACAAGGGGAAGGGAGAGGGAGCTCGGGTGCTGGGCAGCTCTGAGCAGCCAATCCCTGGCCTGTGCCTTGCTGCTAAATTAAGCAACAGGCAGGGACTGGAGCAGACGGGAGCTGAGGCTTCATAAATCAAATYTCCCCGCAGCGAGAGAAGCTTGCAGGGAAAAAGCAAACAGTGCTCTTGTGAACCCATTCATGCATCTCCCTGATTTTTTTTCTCTGCATGTTTTTTTTCCAACCAGCCTTTTCTGAACGATCCAAGGCTATTAGTAAATAAATATTGCAATGGGCTTTTTGACTGCGTTGGGTAGTAGAGCACTTGAATTATTTCAGAAATATTTGCTAAAGCCAAATAGTATTAGATGTGCAAAACAAATGTCATCTGCAAGAAAACAGAAGTGATGAACCATTATTTTTCTTCATTGTCAAACCTTAAAAGGAAGGATATATTTTTTTAACAAATATTTTACCACTTCCTTAGAGTTGTGTACCAGTTACCAAACTACTTTGGAGTTCAGCTGGTATAGCATGGTGGTGAATAATGGGCAAGCTTTATTATATGGGTACTCCATGAGCAGTTAGAGATGTTGGGTTTTCTAAGGTTTATTTCTAGATGGCTGCCAAGGAGGTATTTTGTGAGGTTTGTTTCAAGGTATGAATCCTCAAGCCTTCAGTTTTGCATGTAAAAAATGAATGGTTTATTTCAAGCTGTATTAAATCACACAGTGCTGTCCTGAAGGGTGCTGGACCCATTTGAGGTTCTGTGCTAGAAAATTTTTTGAAGAATCCTGTCAAGACATTTCTCTTTGAATGATAATGCAAGGGGAAGTCTACAGGGTCCTGGAGCAGTTTGCCAGGTTTCTGGGAGAGACCTTCCAACTTCACGTCTAGAGCAGCCATGTGATGGCCTGAGCTTCTTARTACTTCAACAAGCCTTGGCAAGCATTGCATGAGGGACAGCTCCAAAATTATGAAGGTCTTTTACTCTTCCASAAGTCTCTTGTTGTAGGAGAAAGCTTCCAAAAGGCTTTGGTGGAGCCTGTCCTCTCTTCCCTGGCTCCTGTTAGAAGGGTTTTGGAGGGCTGCCTCCAAAATTGTGACGTAGGGAGCAGAAAAAGGGAAGTTGGAAAATTAAAGAAGCTTCCAGGTGCCTGGAGGTGTTTGCCTACTGGAGAAAGGATTTTTAGGTCTCCCATACTTTTCTGTTACAGGACAGACATAGTTCTCCAGAACAGTTATCCCTAGCACTTGCCCTTCTTGAAGTGAAACTGCAGCGTCAGTTTAAAACTGCAGCACAGCAGACATGTACAACAGATGACAAGATTAGCAGATCAGTCCTAAAACCTGCACCCACAGTCTCTTAGTGGTAGGATTTGGGGCAGTTAATTTTTGGTGTATAACCTGCTTAGCAGGGTGTGCTTTCTGACAGAGAATAGGGTTGCTATCTTGAAAGTCTTGTGCAAATATGGAATAAGGAACAATATGTGCCAGTGGAAGTTACAGGATGTATCATAAGTTCTGCTCTTGCGTGGGACCACTTAACTCTTTGAGGAGAATCTATTTCTCTTGGGCCATTAGTTTTTTTAAAAGGTCTCTGCTCCACCAGTAACCAAAGCTCCTACCAAAGTGGTAGGAGGCTTGAGAACATTGGTTTAGTCTTGAAAAACTTGAATAATAAAGTCACCCTTGGTTTTGAATTAAAGCATGTCTTATTCTAGGAAGACCTTGCTTTCATTTATAGAAACTGAAAGACCCACGTGTTTTTGAGGCAGAACAGAGAAATGATCGGCTTAGGCCAATTCAAGTGCGTGATCTGGGARGTACAGTCCTGTTCCCACCTCTTGCTTGAGGCAGTTGGATGCCTGTGACACACTGATAGTGAGATGGTTTAGGGAGCTACTATAGCTAAAATTCATCGTTTGTGCATCCCATCACAAAAAAAAAAACCATCATTTGTTGGGTTAGTTCTCTGGACTAGCTTTGGGCATAGGCAGGTGGGTGTTTATGCTGGTAAGGGCAGAGGTAAGGCCGTGACCAGTGCAAACTGCCCTAAAGCTACATGTCCCTCACCCCATGTCCCTCAGCAGCCCTCAGGCCAGAGCTCTGCCTGTGGGCCCTCTGCAGGAAGAGGAGGMCAAATGCCATGGAACAATCCAGGAAAATTTAGGAAATGCTCATGTCTTTCACAGCAGGATGTGTTCATGTCCTGGAGTGTCCTGTCTGCCAACCCTGCCCAGGATTGCTTGGGAGAGCACTAACTGGCATGGACCAAGTCCTAAAGTGGATGAAGGTATCATTTATTGCAGCAAGTCTCACCTAACCTTAGGAGGGAGTTTGGCCTTGTACTCAGGATCTTGAACAGGTGGCACTTGGCTGGGTGGCCCTCAGCTGTCCAGAACATAAGGGGTGCCACCACTTTSCCTGCGCTCTGAGGCCTCTGGGGTGCATGAGGATCAGAAAGACTAGGTAAAAGGAAGAAACCATCTCAGTTAAGAAACTTTTTCCTGTGTTGGACTCTCCACCTGATTTTTTTTGTGTGTTGTTGCTCCTGCATCATGCACACAGGGGAAAGATGTCCAGTATGGTACTGCCAGGGAAAATGCCCTGGAGGAGATGGGACTAAGAGCTCAGTGGCTATGGAGGGCAAGCTTATTGCTGTCCTCTATGGAAACTAGATTAAAACGAGTCAGTAAACACATGCATGGCCAGAAGAAATCCACATGCTGCTGACTTCCATGGAAAAGTGATGTGTTGATTACAGTACAAATGCACTGTGTCTCACTTGGATGAGAAACTTGAAATTGACTCATTTGTCTCAATTCATTTCACAGTTTTCCATACGTTAACTTCTGAGTAGTCAGTAAGTTAAAGTTGCGAGATGAAGRCTCGGCGTATGCAAGAAGATACTTGATAAAAATGTCTATATAAATGTCTGTACTTTGCAGCATAAAATTATGAAACTTTCTTGACAGAAAAAAAGCCCTGCAGACAGGAGGGCTTGCTGGGAACCTGTTTGGATAGTCAATATTTTCCAGAAAACTAAATGTTCAACAACTGTATGTACTCTAATCTTGTGAAATCTCTGTAGTGCGTTGGGGAGGGCTGGGRTTTGTCAGGGGCTCGGTCTTGCCCCTGCTGCAATCATTACAACAAAACACTCAGAATTTCAGGGAAGCAACAGACCTTGTCTTGTCTGTCTCTGGCCCGGGATGTATTGCCTTGCATTTGCTTTCCCTTAAATACTCTTCCCTCACACAAGGTTAGATTGTGCCAAGCAGTTAAGAAGCTTTAAAGACATCTGGACTTCAACCTTGACCCCTTTCAGAAGGCAGTGCATTTAGCTGCTAGTTCTGTCAAGACTCACATTATTTAAAGGAGCATCTCTAATGCCAGGAGCTTCTCAGGCTGTGTTGTGAAAGGTGTCAAATCTTCCCAGTCACTTTGACTTGGTTTAGGTCATCTGTGCCATTTCTTAGAAAAATGAAGCACAGTGTGACTCAAGGCACTGCTTGAAATGTTGAGTTCTGGGGCTTGATTCTGACTGTGCTCTCACCCAGAGAGAAAACCCTTCCAGATGTTAAAAAAGGAGGTGGCCCTAGAACATGTTTTGTTCTTCAATCTGCTGTTTTCCTAACTTAAGTAAATGAGTGACAAGAATCTTCATAGCAATGCTGCTGAGATCAGAGGAGTATTGCCAGCTGTAAGCCATGGTGAGTGCAATGGGCTCCAGCTTTGGTTACAGATTTAATAAGAAGCTTCAAACTCCTTGATGGGTTCTTTAATGCAATTGAGGTTTTATTTTTCCTTCTATTCCCATACAGCTTTCTAGAGAACAATTCCTTGCATGGGTGATATCCAATTTATTCTTYGAGTTGTAATATCCTCTATGAGGAGTACAAATTGTACCCATTGCCTTTAGCAGAGTTCTCAACARTTCTCTTGCTGCCTATTGAAAGTGCTTTCATAAATAGTTGTACTTCATTAACATACACTTATTAGGAGAGTAGTTGAATTGTTCYTGTACATCCCTCAGCAGCCATTGAAGAATTGAGCTAGTGGTGAATGTGTCACAGTTCCTGGGCTGTGACATTGGAGAGTCACCTGTGGCCAAGGGGGAGAGCAGCGTGTGCTCTGCTTCTCTGTGGGCTGAGATGCTTCAGAAGGCCATGCCCCTGAGAAAGGGGGCAAAGTAGAAAGCTTTTCTGGCCAGCATCATCCTGTTGTGACAGTGATGGTTGCTTGCGAGACAGAAGGTTGGTTAAAATTGTGTTGTGAGAATAATGTAGAGGGTTGAGGAAAGGCAAAGCTTGGGTGAGAATGGAGGCCACAGCAGTGCACTTGAGTTAAAAATCTGGCATGCTGTCCTTGAGGGGGAAGAAGCTCTGAGAAAGGCATGCATTGCATCCATGGATGAGTTTGTAACAGAAATCTCAACAAGGCACACAGGTACTTGGAAATATTCTCCAGTGAGGGTCAGTTCAGTGTCCTCTCCACACACAGGTGGTTTGTACAACTAGAAACTAATAAAGAGACTCAATAAAAGGTCTCGATTGTTTCTCAGTAATATCATAATTTATTATTATTTCTCAATAAAGAAGAAAACAGAAAAAAAGTCACTCAAGACCAAGCAACCAAGGTCAAAAACTAGGTGGGTGYGTTATGTGCTCTTGCAGATCCATGTGCATGTAGGTCTGATAGGAATGACTTAGGAAGCCAGGGACACAGTATTGTTTGTTACCACTACCACAGAAGAGCCTCATGATTGACTGCATGCGTCCTCTTAACATGGTCAAGTGTGAGGCCCAACAAATATTTGTGTCCTCTTAAATGGAGTTTGCAGTTCTGTGCASTTTGTAGTTCTGTGCATGCAGGTGAAGCAGGAGTTGACTTCCTTTCTCTTGCTGTCTACCTCTCGTGGGCTTGTGGGCTTGTGCTACAGGTTGCTGCATGCAAAGTGAAGTCATGAGAGGGCAATGTCTCCTTGAACCCCTGACACTTAAAGAGTTTTTATTTATTTTTTTACTAAAATCAAAATGACTTGAAGCATGCCAGACTTGTCATGGAAGCAGCTGAAYATGAGGAACAAGCTCCCCTCGCTCCCTCACATCTGGGAATGACCGCTCCTCTCAATGGTGTGAAATGTTTATTTATTGCATGCAGATGCAATAGGTACCACTTAAAGGTGGATGCTACCATTAGCGTYGGTAGGAAACTTTCTCCCATCGCAGGGGAAGTTAATCCTGTTAAGACTTGCTTAAGAGGAATAGTTTGCTGCTGCTGAGTGTCTTAGTCACTGAAGTTGGTGCTTGTCTGTGCTAGAGGTTAATGCTGCCCTGAGCTCCAGGGAAGTCACAGTGGGCAGAATTCCTGCTGTCGGACCTGCGAAGGATGAGGCTTTGTGAAAGTGGGGTCGGGATGGCTCTTTGCCGTCGGCTACAGCTGCTGCTTTCTGTGCATTAGCACGGTTCACTTAAAGGCTGCTCGGTCAGAGCTGCATTTCCAGCGCTGAAGCGAGGTCAGGGACTGCGATTCCTGTCAGCAACGTGACCCTTTCCCAGGAGGAGGAGGAACGATGGGAAGCGACTGCTTACTGGGACTAAACTGGGGCTGTCCCCGTGGAAAAAAACCCTTAAGTGTCTCCTGGGAACTGTGTATTCTCCATGCTTTGCTTCAGGTTAAAAGGAATCAGATCAAATCTGCATTATAGCTGTAAGTAATACATACAAAATAAAAACCACATGCAAACCTTTTTGTATTAGGTTAGTGGTATTTCAGCAAGGATCTGACTGCCTTGAAATCTGTCCGCAGTAGTCAAGCAGTCTGTATAAATCTAAATAGCCGTAAATCTCAAACATTGCTGATTTTCTGTGGAGAAAACAGGTCGCAGGACAGCAGTGTCCAAGGAAGGTGATCAGCGGTGGAGTGTCGTGCACCCTCCGTARTCTGGCAGTTAATATACACTGGCTTCGTGGAGGTGGCTCCGGGTTGACCTGCAGCTTTCATGCAGGGAAGGGCACTTTGCAGCGGACACTTTCCCCACGAGCCCCTCAGCTACTCAACGTTTCCCAGCAAGCAGCGCCGTAAATCTTCTGCCTCGGAACTGAGGAGGTGATAACAATGTCAAGCCGTATTTATGGGTTTTTTCCCCAGTAATGATTAAAAGTGATTTATACTGGGACAATTTGCTGATATAAAAAGACCCCTATAAATTTAAATTGTTTGTTATTCCAGGGTTATAAAAATACACTGTTTGCTGGAAGGGAGAGACATTCATTCTCTGCATTTTGCAAAGAGGCAAAGCCAGGAGGGAGTTAAAATTTCCGGTGGCTTTTTTACAACTCAGATATATATATATATATATATTTTTTTTTCTGGCTGAGCTTCAATATGTCCTGCTAGGACCCAGGCTGGTTCATGTCACTGTTTCATTCTCAAACTCTTTGGAACCCTCAGTACCCAGGAAAAGCCGGAGCTTTGGCTCCGTGCTCTGTGTGTCGGGGCATTTAGCAGCAGCAGGTGATAACAGGGGAGCTGCTCYATCTGCCAGAGGTGCCTCTTTCTAGCAAAGCCCCCAGGGTGCTGCTRGACCCAGAGCTTTCAGCCCCACAGCTGCTGAGCATCCCTCTGCCTTATTAGGCTGCTTAGATCAGCTTTAAGCCTTTCTCTGCTGCTGGAGGCAGATTCTTAKCCTTTATACGCCTCAGATGCCCTGATTTCAGTTTACTGACAATGATTGCTTCTTGCAGCGTTGCTATTGGGCCTCATCTTGATCAAGAGTCTGACTTGTAGCACCCTGCCTCCCCTCTTCTCCTTCCCYTCTCCCTGGAAAAAAATAAATGAATAAAAATAAAAGATATAATTCTGTCATTTAAATGGGACATGWTTTTGTGTTGGGGGTCTAAGCATCCTAAAGCGAGCTGAAATCACAGCCCATCAGTTCCGGAATTCAGAGTGCTGGTGATTAATCAAAGCTTGTGACRTGAAGCAATGTCATATTGTCACATTACATTTCCATTAGATGGGGATGGAAGAATGAGTTATGTTTTTGTCTACGCGGGGCACCACTAAAGTGTGCTGTCAGTCAAAAGTAAAAAATATATATATAAAAAGAATTAATTTGAATTATTTCTCCCTGCTTCTTTTCCTGGGCCATCAGGATTCTGACTGTTTTTTAGTTCAAAGACATGATCTTGTTCTTCTGAAATGATTTCAAGGGTGGTTGGCTTCAAAAATCCAGTAACACATTTAGGAGGTTATTAACTCATCTAGTGGCTTTTTTTTTTTTTTTTTAACTAGATTTTACTAAGCCAGTGTGAGCTCTGGAGGAGCTACACTTAAATGTTTTTCCAGAACGTTTATTCAGATAAATGTTTCTTTAGATAAATATAGCTGTTATTGCTAAGTGACTGATATCATGTTAGACCCATGGCTGGCCAAGCAATATAACAAATGCATCAAAAGGCTTTTTTTAAGCCAAGCACTTGAAAAGACTGAAATTCCTTATTTTGGAAGGCACCTGAATAAGAGAGAATGTGATAGGTAAAACAATATAAAACTGTCAAGAGAAAATAAACCAGATATTTTTTCTCTTTTTATAATAATTCAGGAATAGCAGGCGTGCAAGATGATAACCAGGACTGCTGCTCCACAGTGTGAAGATGCATCATAAACACTGATTGACACCATGTGCTGTCAGATTCTAGTGAGAATTTAAGAAGTATATATGTACAGAAAGTGGAAATGCCTCAGTTTTTACTTTACAAAATGCCCGGATGAATATCAAGCTTTGTGTTCCAGGTTAGTGTTCGGTGATTCTGTGATCCAGAGAGCCCATGGCTCTGATAGCACATGAGCTTAATTTGTTGTTCACGGTAGGCAGCAGTTGTCTGAACAGATCTCTAGTCACAGTATTTGACATCATTACTGTTGAATATGCACCAGAATACCATGTGGAGAGTACGTAATAAATCAGCTCATTATGTCTGTAATCATTATGATTATGTGTTGTTCCAGATCTCAGTTTTGTTGACATAAAAGGAGGTAAACAGTATAAATTACTGACTCATCAAATGGCCATTTTAATCTGTGGAAAAGGCGACAGTGCCTTTTTGTGGGGAGCATGTCTCACATTTACAATCACAGTAATGAATGTTCGGGTTTTGTGTGAAATGGAAATAGAAGCAAGAGAAATAAATCATACCTAAATGCATTATTTGAGACAGTAAGGGTAAAAGTAAGTGTCACCACATGGACCAAAAGCTTCCCATTGTACCAGAAGAATCACAGCACAGCCAGAAGAGAAACATTGACAAGAGATGCAGGGTAAGTCAGGCGAGTTTGCACAGTGCTGCAGAAATTCACACCTATGCATATGCTCAAGTGATTTATTTTTTGAGAGCTGCCTGAGGCATAGCACTCAGCATATGGATTTGTAGTGTTTTAGAACCATCATGAAATATAAAAGCCTGCAAAATACTGAGTTCACTCGCTGTGGTATTCTGCTCCTGTTGTGCATTTTCTTTATATTCCTTTTATTTTTTAATCATTTTTAGACAGAATATAACGCTTCAGGGGAGATGTTTCTAAAGGACATACCGCCAGCAAAGGCCAATCTGTCTGTGCATGGATGGTGCTTTCAGCCCGGGCCTAATAGTGTGGGAGTGTTGCTGTGCCCGACCAGCGCATCCATCCGCGAGTGGCCTGCACAGCCCCTTAGGTGTGTGAGGGGTGTAGGGAGCAGCAGGGGCCGTGCAGCACACGCAGAGGGTGTTTGCTCTGCCCTCCCGCTTGTGCGGTGAGCGCCTGACGGCAACACACGCGCCGCGTCACCCCGCGCGCCGCCTGACGCTGCCGCGCGCCTGGCCCGAGTGCTGCGSTTGCTCGCGGCGGCTCCCGCACCCACGGGACTCTACCCTGCCTTCTTGGGCTGGGCTTCCAGTCCGARACGAACACCTTCTTGCAGTCATTCGCTTGTTTTCTGCCGGTTAATGGGACGCCAGGATGTAAATATATTCCCAAAATTATAAAGAAGCGGTGCAACGGGTAACGGGCCAGAGCTGCTGTAAATCTGTATATTGCTACTGATGTGAATGGACTTATGCCAGTTTAGGCCAAGTGCAAATCGCATCAACATGTCCAAACACTTCTCATTATAAGGCGTCCTCAATTGTACTTCAGCTACAGAAAAGACTTTTCCTTCCTTATAGCAAGATGGTGAAATAGCTTACATACCAGAAGATATTCCCTTCACATTTAAATTGAGATTTCTACCTTGGTTAACAGTAGCAAGTTAAAGAGGCTTAGTTCTTTATGATTCTTGATATTCTTAAAAGTTAAGCGCACTGGATTTTAAGCATCTTGCAATGACCTCAAGTGCTAAGCACAGTGCTTGAAGCTGGGCAAACATTTTTACTGCACTCAATATGAAAGTGTCTCTGAGTTGACACTACATGAAGTTGACATATAAAAAAGGTATGTAGTCAGTCYGAAGATGATTCCTGAGGAAGGGAAAGCTATTAGCTCTAAATACTAAACCAGATGACATTTAAAAAAAAAAAAAAAAAGAGAGAGAGAGAGAGACTGTTTGGAGACATTTGGAGACATGTTTGGTTCTCGTTTAGTGGCATGTTATTCCTTGCTGGGCCTGGAAAGCTGGTGTAGAAGGGAGCGACACTAAGATTTTGCACTGATTTGCACCTGGGAAAAAGTTCCAGAAAGGTCAAGTGTTATATTTAGGAAAAATTCAGAAAGATGCCCAGGCTGGAGCTGCCTCTGCTGCGTGTCCCTGAGGCCGAGGGAAGCAGCGAGGTCTGCAAGGGCCAGCGGCTGCCTCGCTGTGGACGGAGAGGCAAGAGGAAGCGGCAGCGCCCAGGCTTTCTTCTCCTTGGTGAAAAAGGGGAAGTTTCGTTGCAGCGAGTGGCAATAGGAGGACTAATTCTAGGAAGCCTGGCAATGTTTCTGTAAGAATAGCTCACTTAGGGCAAAGATGAAGGGAAGTTTTCTGAGCTGCTTTGTGGACCTGACTTTGTGTCCTCGTCTTGAGCAGGACCTTTCGGAGGAGCGGGCTCTGTGCAGCTCTCAGAGGGCTGAAGTAGGCGGCGGGGTGGTAGGTAGAGCTACATAAATAGGAGTGCCCACAAGTTCTTCCTGTGCTAGTGCCTTAAATATTGCACCTTTCTGATGGAGTTGGGAGCTCTCCCTGACGTCCTCCTGCTAGTGTGATTCCGTAGCGTGTGGATGTTTGTGCCCTTGGAGAAGCCCAGTAGATTTTTGGCACATGCAAGCAAGTGGTGGTTGGTGCTGATTATTGTGTATGTGACTTGTGTAGTTAAATAAACCTCAGAAAGCTGCGTTTTGGAATGGATTTTGCCTAAGTACCTGTTGATCGTTGTGGTTACTGGTGGGGAGGAGATGGTACGTGCCATGGGAGGGGAGGGAGGTTTTCTGGGATCCAGCAATGACTGTAACCAGTGAGCCAAAGAGGTTTAGGATCAAGACGGAGCCTGAGGCTGGTTTGCAGAGCAGTGAATGAGCGGTGGATCCACTAACATGATTCTGGGGGACTATGGTTTATTGATGTCTATGTCAATTAGATTAGAAAGAAAAAGGATTGAGTCATCTTGGGTCTTCTAGTCCACTAATGTTTTTGTTTTGGGCAACCCCCATTCCCAGCCTTTTCCACATTCCAAGCTAATGTGAAAACCACATTCCCCTTGCAGCTGCAGCTAATTTTGGAAATCCCGCTCCTATTTAGCTGTCCAGAAAGACACAAAGTTAGAATCTCCCAAACCTGTACTTGACCGGCACCTCCTGGCGCTGCAGAGCCCTTTCCTGGGCTTGCAGCAGCCAGAAACTTCAATTAGAGCAGCGGTTCCCGGGCGCTGGAGCCCTGCCCGCGCCGCCCGCGGGGCTGTCGCTCCCGCACCGCGGAGCCGTTCCGGAGCGGCGGCGTTGGCGAAGCCTCCGCGAGGGGCTGGCGGCAGCGCCCGGGCTGCCGTGGCCGCGGGGGGGAGCCCGGCAGGGGCGGCCGCTCCTGCCTTGCCCGGCGGCTGCTGCTGCTGCAGCTCTGCGACGCTCCCCGGCCTCCCGCGCCCACGTTTCCTCCTTGGATCCCGCGCCCTTGCATTTCCCGCGCCCTTGCATTTCCCCATGCCCCAGCGCTGAGCCCCGGCACTGCCTCCTTTCTCCTGCTGCTGCCGCCACCACCGCACGCACCGAGGAAGGGCTTGTTTTGCCTGCCCGGATGATGAATTTCGGCACAAGGTCATCCCTGCCCACGGCAGCGGTGTGCCCGCTGCTCCCCAGAGGTAAGGGACGCCGGGGGCTGTGGGGCAGAGCGGGAGGCTGCAGCCGGGCCCGGGGCGCCCGCCCTGCCCGCGCCGGGGCCGTGTTTACGCTGCCGCTCACCTTGGGAAGGAAGGAAGGAGGAAGCGGCGCGGGCCGGGTGCGCTCGGGGCCGCCCGCCTGCGCTTGCCGCCAGCCCACGGGGCGCTCGGCCTCCCCGCTCCGCGCTCGTCGCGTCCGAGAGCCCGGGAAGCTGAACGCGGTGGTTGGTTTGGTACAAAGCGTGGCCGCCGGTGCCGGGCGGGAGCTGCGCCCGCCTGGGCTGGGGGCTCCGCTGGTGGCCCCAGAGGGGCTGGTTGCCATGGCAGCCACCCCATGGCCACCGTGGCCACCAGCCCTGGCCGTTGGGGCACAGCCGGGGGGAGAGGCCCCACAGGTGCCCCCCGCACCTCCTCTCCTGCCCCTGTGTGGGACAGCGAGAGGCCCCCAAGCCCCTCTGCTTCCTGCATCCCTCGGGACGGGGCCTGTGGTGCCTGAGGGGCTGCGGGTGCAGGTTATGGGAGAGCCCTCGGCCTCCTGCGCTCCTGTCCGGGCTTCCCGCGCGGACCCGCTGTGGGCGCCGGGCTGCGACGGGCCTGGGGTGGCTGCCCCGTGTCGCCCCTTGGCTTTGCAGGCTGCTCATTTGCATTAAATTGATAAAGGGCATTAAAGCGGGATTAGCCGAGTAAGGCAGCGCTGCAGTTGTGCTGTGAGTTTGCTGAATGGCCTTTAGAAACCTGGCGGGGGCTGTTGCAGCCCGGTGACCGGCCTCCTCTTCCCGCTGCCCAAGTCGGCACTAACTCTAAATGGTCTCGCTGGGCTCCCAGTCCGAGGCTCCCGCTCTTGTCCATCAATCAAACCACTTGTCATGTCCTGCTCAAGCCTTGGCTTCAGTGACGTTGTTCTCCATCCTTCGTTTCCTCCTAGTAGAGGGGTATGAGTGATGCTAATGGATTTAATAGAGCCATAAGCAATTGCTGTGATCCCACAGCTGAACCCTTTGCATAATGTAACCAACAGACCTTTCCCCAGCGAGTTCGGGCCCCAGCCCACCAGCCTTTTCAAACAGCCCTGATTTATTGGCTTTAAATGATGGGGAATTTACTATGCTCTTGTGTAATTGGTTCCAATTGTTAATCTCATTGTTCAACATTTGCATCCTATTTCCAGTTTGAACTTCGACTTAATTTTGTACCTCCTGCATCTTGCAAGGTCTTTGTCTGTCGGATTAAATAGCAATCTAGCCTCGGATAGTCCTTCTCTGCACGGGTATTTAAAGACAGTAATTAAATAGCCACTTACCGTTGTCTCCACCGAGATAAATAGATTGAGCTCCTTGGATCTCTCCCTGGAATGCAGATGTCCGGGAGCGGCAGCAGCTCTTCCCCGAGCCCTSTATGAAGCGGGGTATCCCACTGTTCCAGTGGCTGCTTCCTTCCTGGCCTGCACAGAGATGAGGGCACCGGGCGCCGTATCCCCSCTCTGTTCCCCAGGGACAGGGGCACTTGATTCTTTCCGCGTGTATAACTTGGGATCTGGGTGCTTTCAACTAATCTTCCCATCTTTACTCTCCTCTCCATCGCTTCACTTGCAGGGAATCTGCAGCTTGGTAAAGACAAGAGGGGTCTGGTGTTTGTTCTTTAAAAGTCACCTTTTAGCTGGGGATCTCCACGCTGAAACCATCTYCTATTCTTTTTACTTGTTGGTAGCATCTGCCCTGTCTAAAACTTCAGTTATTTGAGGAATAGCGAGGGAGAAGTTAAAGAAAATAAACGGATGGCACTAGTTTCATAATGACTTTTCAGCTCTATCTCCAATTCTTGGTGAGAGAAGCTGGCTTTCCTTTCTTACAGAACTGTGCCTTGCAGAGTATGGCATCTAAGTTGGCATATATAGAGTCCTTGCCTTGAACTGAGTGAGTTTTACTTGATCCTGAGTGTGCTCAAGCTGTGAATTTATAGCTGTCTTTGGAAAGCACAGTGTTTGATAAGGTAGGCCTGGAGTACCTCTTTTTGACAGGATATTGTCAAGTTTTGCTGTAACATGGAGCAGCTCAAAGAGGACTCAAATACTATGATGGCACCTGATGTGAGACAGGCTAAAAAAGTCCTTTTTTGTTAGTGTTTTTTGGTGAGGAGAAGGGGGTAACTTCACCTCTCTTAGTCAAGCTAGTTGTGCCAATTCTAAGAGCTTGATGCACAAAAGCTAGGAAAACAGTGGGGGAGGATAAGGTAAGGGGGGTACAAGCCAAACAAGCAGTGCAGGTGGCTTGGTGTGGGGCTGGAGAGGACGCTGTCCTGAGCACAGAGCCAGGCAGAAGCACTTTGGAAGGCCAAGAATGATTTCCTGTAACCTCGTGAGACAACTTTAGAACTATAAACTCATTTACTATCTGGAAAAAAGATCTACTAGACGTGGCTGAGCTGCTCCTGAGCTGCATAAAAAGCAGGCTTGTTTATGCCTTTCACAGCAAAGGAATCCAAATGTGCACCTTTCTGTTTAATTTCTCAAAATATTTCCCTCACTCCTTCATATGGAGTGTGAAGATAATTCCATTACTAGCCTGTGCTTTCAGGAGTTTTCAGGTCAACAGCTGGAAACAAGTATGGTATTTTAGCCAACTTTGAAGAATGGGGTATTTATAAATAGTAAGACTGAAAAAATACAGGTCACTGGGTTAAATACTGTTCCATGATTTGCTTCTCCATGCTGTTTCACTTGTGAAGTTAAGGGCTCGGCCAGTCTCTTACGTGCAGACCATCCCATGAAGCAGCCGAGGTGGATTCTGTGCGTACGGACTCTTCCCATGAATGAAGATGGCAGCTTCAGCCTTGGGAATGATGCCCTTGTCCTGACTGTAGTGAAATGGAGAGGGAAAAGGAAAAGAAGTGAATTCTGGTTATGCAAGTACCTCAGAGGCACTACAGTGACTTTTCTGGAAATTTCACTTTTTTGTTGTTTCATGTCCCTGAAAATCAGTCTATGCAAAATACTGCAGAGGATACAAAGAGGGATGGATAAAAGGCGTCCCCTTAAAAAGTCTAAAAATCGTTACAAGCTCAGGTATCAGAGTTGATTAATAGAGTGCTTAGGTTGGCTGCAGAATTCTGATGAATGCTCTTGGCACTGGTGTTGCCACCTCCAGCCTGGTTTATCGTGGATATAGCTGTATGTCRCCAGCCCCCTGGCAGATAGCTTCCCCATCCATTCAAACTCTGCTCCTCCCTCACAAACAGAACCAATTTCTCCCTCTCCCCCTTTCTGTACCCTTATTTTCCACCTTGACATGAGCTCTTCTCTCAAGGTCACACCTTCTGCTCACCACCCTTTGCCCTCAGGTGTGTGGGCATTTATTTCGTGTGGTGACAGGCCCCAAAACACCTCTGTGTGAATCATGACAATCTGAAAGCTGCCAGGCCACCCCTCAGCAGGGGCTGCCCATCAGTCCCATAGAGCTGGGACGTACAAAAGGACCCATTTGAAGAGTCTCCAAGTTACAGTGTCAGTAGGGGACTGCTCAGCAAGGAGAGACAAGCGCTGTGTTAGGCAGGTTTTATCAGGCAGTTATGATGAGATTGGTGTAACCTGTCAGTCCTACACATCCTATAAGGAGCACTTTTGGTTTTGGACAACAGCAAACCTCATCCAGCAGAGGTAGTCGAAGCCTGGGGTAACCTGGTAATATTAAAAATGAAATGATTAAAAGTTAAAAATATTAAAAATCCATCTGCCATGGATTTGTCTGTGAAATCTCCACAGGTACCGAAGTAAAAGCAAGCTGCTTGCCAGTATTGCAGCTAGAGGCAGACCGAAATACTGCAGCTTGTACCACAGKGCTTCTGGCAAGACATTGTTCTTTATTTTCTCAGAGACACGTTAGAGACAGAGATGTGGCACAGGCTGGAATCTGCTTGCCCGTGTGGATTTAAGTGCAGTTGTGGGTTTGCAGTCTGTATTATTTAACGACATATTTATTTCACATACCCGATAAACCATTCTTATCGGTCCCATAGGATTATCAACTGATTTTGTTTGTGCAAAATTCTTTAAAATCATATGTTTAGTTAAAATGAAAGAGGGAAAAATGTCAACAACCACAGTAAATATTACAATGAATTATTCCAAGAGCTTCTGTTGGGTACCAAGTGTATCCAGATAGACAGGCCTCCCCCATCTCTCYCTAACTGCATGGTCCTGTGCTACACAACTTCATGGCAGGTAAGGAAGCTGGTCCCATGGCCATTCCAAACCTACATCCCAGATGGGGATAACATCCATAATCATTGTGGTTGTCTCGTTTGCAACTCTTATTATTTCTACTGTTCAATTTACTGTCTTTATTATACATGAGTAAAATGTGCTAATAGCAATTGAAGTCTTCCTTGTCTGTTTTCTTCCCTCTGAAAATAGCCTCACTTAACAAGATAAAAAGGAATCTGTCCCAAGGAAGACACTTGAGCTTCCACCCCTTTGCTTTGCTAATTCATTAGTACCTGTTTGTACGCTGTCTACTGTAGAAGAGAGCAGCTCCAGAGGATACTCTGAGGCCTTATTTCCTGGCCAGTGATGTCTGTCTGTTTTTCCAGCCATGCTCTATCACCGTAGTTTTGGAATCTATCTGCTGAGAAAGTGAAGAGCAGAAGTTTTGGAATGGGATKGGAAGAAGAGTGGATTGTCAGCTGAGATGGTTTTTGTTCCCCCGCTCAAGCAACCYTCGCTGTTAGCATGAGGGAAACAGAAATGACTGATAAAGTAGATAGCAAGCACTTTGCTCAACAGCAATTTTGATTGCAATCTGATAAACTTTTGATTCAGTAAGCAGTATTGTTGCTAAGTGTAAAATCATTGATGTTGTCTATGGATTGTTCATATGTCCTTTCACCGGACACACAATTTCCACATACAGAGCTTGGGCACGTGCAGAGGACTTGGCGRCACAGAACTGACCCGTCTGCCCCTTGCAGGGCAGGGTGAGTACAAGTGTGGAGGGTGGGCAGGCTGCCGAGCCAATGCTCGGGGTAAAACCCAGCTGGGTTGTAAAAGCTGGGTRGAAAACCTTCCAGTTCCTCTGCAGAAGTCCCTGATGAGCAGGTAGCCTCACGATGCAGAGCACGCCTCACAAACACCACACATTAGGGGTTAACTTGCTKCTTCTTTTCCCTTGTGCTTCCGGCTGCTTCATAACCTGCTAGCAGCAGTTTTTAAGAATGAACCAATTCAGGCCAGTCTGTCCTAACATATATCACTTCTTTATAGGGGTTGTCTGCCGAATCGGTGGTGTGGAGCACATAGGTCATGATTTGGCAGTGGGTATGGTCACGTTGAGGAAGCTCAGAGAGCAGCCACAGAATTGCAGAGAAGAGATTTCTGATGCCTAGTCCCATAGACTGTGCCACTGCATGCCATATTGATCGTATTTGTAGGCTTGTATACATGTGTCAATGAAGTTTAAATATTACCAAACAAATATAAAAATACCATAAGTTAGGTAATATCTTGTACACACTCTTTTGCTTGTGCAAATATTGGGAAGGTCTGTGTTTCCTGAAGATTTGGATATATAGCAAAGATTGACAAGGATTAAGAAAGATACTTCTGTAGTTCAGTTAGCTCTTATATCTATATATTTGTTAAATTTATACATAATTTGAGTATGACTGAAATTGTATGTAATAAGTTGCTTCAAAAGAGCTTGAAATTAGAAACAATAAAGCCATATTGTCCAAAAAAGGATTACCCCTAAGATGAAAGTATTGACCAGACATCCAGTTTGGGAAAGGCAGGTCTTATTAGCTGTGCCTTTTTTGACTTTTTGTTTTCCTTCTAAGTGGACCAGGTGTTTCTGAGATCTTGAGAAGTGAGGAGCCTTCAYGTGAGCTCTTTCTTGCTGTGTGTAGCATTAGATTCTGCTGTAGCTCAGCACTAGAAACTGATGTTGTCAGCTCTTCAAGACCACTGAGTAACTACCACCACTTGGTGTGGTGACCCAAAGAACAGGTTGGTTTTCTAAATGTGGATTTTCTTTTCTCTTTTGGAAACGTTAGACAAATATTGGTTAGTGTGATTAGGATACCACGTTGCCTTCTAGTGACGAAGATCTTTTTTGTTCACGACTTGCAGTGACGCCAGCGTGTGAGCAAACAAGGAGCTCGCTTTATAAAAAGGCAAGTTAAAAAAAAATGAAGTGCAAGGTGCTGTGCAGTTGCTTTTGCTGTTGTTCATAAAAAATAAAGTCAACTAGATGTGAATCCAGTGCTACCTTATGAGTGCTTGCAAAAAAATACTATGAAAAGAAATGGTGTCTCTCATGCGATGACAGGTAAATCGATGAAGATGGGATCCTAAGCAAAGGAGCTGAAGGGCTGTTGTGGAACCACTGGGACTTTCCTGTATGAGATAAGAATGGGTCTCAGGTTGTTTTACAACTGTGTGAATTTGGTCAGTTGACTGATGTTTGTGAATTCAGCTAATGAGGTGCTGGGGCCTAAGTTTCATCTGAGTGGATAGAAGAGGAACAGTAACATGAGGCTGGTCACTGATATGGATTTTCATGGCTTTGTGAAGAGGTGTGTGTTCTTGCTCGCAGAGAACAGAGCTGTGGTTTCTYTTGCTCTAGAGAGGCAATGTATCTGTTGGCTCAGCAGCTCACTGGGTCCCTTAACCTATAGCCAGATGGACTAAAACTGATTTTCTGCAGCTTTCATCTTCTATAGTCATTTTGCCTTCATAGTGAGATGGTAAAACGTTTTGAAATCAAAGGACTGCTGCTTTACCTTCTGTGTGTTCTAATTTTGCCAGGGCATTGCAGTCTGAAAAGTGGCAGGTATACCAGCTGATCAAGGTGTTTTYCTTGTAGGTTCCCAGGACTGGGAATGTGGAGTGTTTCCACAGGTAGGAAATGAAGCAAACAGAGAAAAATATGGAAAGTTACATGACTAGATTAGAAAGGGATTGGGAAGGACATCTTCCACTCTAGCAGTGTTATAGTGAAGAAGATGGTGTGGAGTAACACTCAATAACTCCTGATTTTCTTACAGACTACYGGAGTGGCAATACAAAATAGCTTCTAGGATGTCTTGATTGGTTGGTTGGGGGTTTTTTTCTTTCTTTCTTTCTTTCTTTTTTTTTTTTCTCAGAGTAATAAACTGGATATCCAGCTCAGCCCTGCCAGAACAGCCTTGCTTTTGTGGGCTAGCCGGCTAGAAAAGGTTGAAGAATCTAATCAGCCCTTTAATATTTAACTTCTTAACCTTGATGAAACTAAAGGGTCACTCATTACTGTCAATCTCCTCACTCTGAAGCACCAATTTAATGAAAAACTTCATGGTTGATAGTTTTAGCTTCAGGGATGACTCATTAGGAAGCTGATAAAACATAATAAGCATGCAGGATGGCATTGGGAGGGGTAGAAGTGATGTGATAAAACATTGTCAGAAGGATGATACTTGGAGAAGAGCTGTATGGAAACAAGATGACAGAATTATTCCACACTGGAAGTCTAGTATTTCACAATGAGCGAGAGATGGAAGTTTTATAACACTTCAGCATGCTCAATAATTATTGAAAGAAAATCTAAATCCTCCCCTTGATATTAAGAATTAGGAAATATAAGCTAAAAGCCAGTGAACGAGCTGTAAGTTCTGTTCAAGATCACGAAAACCCAGATTTCTACTTGAACCAAGCAATACTTTTAAACGCTCCCCAGTTTTAATACTCTAAAATAAATTATTGTTTTCCTTCTGGTTTGCAGGGAAGGGTATTCCAGTGACATGTGAAAACAYGATAATGTTGGACAATTCTTAGGTGTGGCACCAGAGGCTTTTTTCAGAGTGGGCAAGTGATTTTTCTAAGGGCAGTGGTATGGCAGGAGCAAGTGACCAGGCTTTGAGACCCACGTCTGCTGTCTAATCCTTCAAATAATCCCATTTATGCCATAAGCATAAGCCCTACTGCTTGCAAATGTGCTTTCACAAGGGCTGCACAGAGGTGGAGGCTCCAAACCTGCACGCGAGGGCTTTAGGTTGGACTGTGCTGAGTTTGTGCTCCTTGCATCATGCTGTAGGAGAAGGGGTTCCTAAGGTTTGAGTCAGCCTGCAATTTGGGCCATGTTTTTAATGACGCTTGAAATACACAGGGAGGTGGTGTGAGCTCGGACTGAAGACAAACTGTTCCTTTACTTCCCAAGAAGTTGGGCAAGCTCCATGAGGAGATGCCAGGGAAAGTTTTACCCAATGGTGATTGGGCAGGGTTAACATCCTTGGTTTATCGGCTGGTGCTTTTTTGATGCTGAAGAGTTGATTTAGCCTTTATTGTTTAAGTCTGGTTTAGCTTGATRCCCCAGGAATGGAGGGGACGAGCAGCTTCTTCCTGTGCGTGGCAGATGGAGTCACACCAAAGTGGTCCTGCTTCTGGAGAGGAGTCCTTCCCTCCTGGCTGTGCTCAGCACACACATCCTATGGAAGGCAGCAATTGTAGCCTTAAGTCATGGGGCCACTTTACACCACTCACAGGGTAATAAGAGCAGTTGCATAATGTAATTGTATCATAAGGTCTGGAAGTATTCCTGTATTCCATGGCATGCTTGAGAGTCGTTTCCAGTTGGACCATACTATTATCATAGAAACGTGCTGTTGATGCTGGGAAACAGCAGAACAGTGTGTATCCTATTCAAAAGACACTTTTTATTATAAAGGATCTCGGGGGACTATTGCTTGGGAAATGTGTTTTTACGATAAAATGACCCATTTTAGAATTACAGTTTTCCATGCCACAGGGAGGCAGGAAGGTGGCAGGAGGTTTGCCAAAGAGATGGATGATGAGGGCACTCCCATTCGATCCCTAAAAGAAGACAAATATCCSCAGTGTGTTATTGAGGTAGCAAGGCTGGGTTTTTGTGTGCATCTCTTGCAGCCAAAGCCCGCAGGGATCTGGGCAGACATCCCTATCCGTAGGCAGCCCAAACAGGCAGATGATGGGGAAAGCGCCCATGCAATGTCTGCTCGAGCCACCCCTCAAAACAGGCTTTTGAGAAGAAAATGAAAGATAAGGCGAATAATAGTTTTATTAAGTAGCTAACTAGCAAAAAAAAACCTCATTTGCAGTATGTTTCTCCTGTTTACTACTGTGATTCCTGATGGTGAGTGTGTAACATATGTGGTTTGCCTTTACTCATCGATTCCATGTATGCTGATGCCCCAAGACACAACCCATGTGCTACTGCTTCTCCATCACAGAACCACAGAGCCTCCCTTCTATGGACTAATGCATCCCAGTTTGTCGTACTTTGTCCGTTTAAACCTTTCTTCTTTTTTGGTGTGATTTACAGCCTAGCTTCAGCAATCAAAGTAGCCTTCAACCACGGTAGGAGCTCAACTAGCTGACCATGCAAGACCACACCAAAGCTGGTAACTAATATACTGCTCGTTAATTAAGTGGGTGCAATTTGATCCTAATTTAATGCTTGCTAAAAGACTGCAACCCCATCAAGGGAGCTGCTGCAGTTTGCATAAGGCCTTTTACCATAGGATACATACCGTATCCAACCAGAAAACACTGAATAGGTACAAAATTTTTCCAAACACAGTAGTTGCCCTCCTGGCACGAGGCCGTGTGCAATGAACTTGGAGTCATCCAGCGGGAAGGCAGCRAATTCAGACCCAAGGCAGAGCAGAGGGCTGATAGAGCTGGGCGAAGGGGATGCTTGGACATGGTGCTTCATGGAGCCCACAGAGCTCCGTTCTGAATCCTTGTGCTCTCCAGTCCCCAGCGGTTGTCCCAAAATCCCTTGCCTTGTATGCAGCAATGTTGCCATCTTAAAGGGCAGATAGTGATGTAAGCAAGTCCCAGGAGGACACTAAATGCCTGGGGCCAGATGGAGAATATAGCAGTAGGGAAACAACTGTCGAACAAGGTTATTCCCATAAAGTTCCTAAAATGTGGCATGAACCTTGACTGCTTAAAGAGCTWATGGTATCATTTGTCCTTTTTTTTTCAAGGTGCACGTGTTTCCTGGACTTTTAGGGATTTGCTCTGGTGCAGAAATGACTTGTCAGGGTCTTGTCAGTTCTCTGTCCACTTGGAGGAAGAGACTTTCCAGTSACTTTATATGGTCTTCCCTGTACCTCCTTGAGCCTTTCTTGAGTGGCTAATGAACCAGTTTCTCAGGTTTTCTGGCAGATCATGTTCTGGATCTGAAGAAAACTTTGCACTGTGCGGTTCAAGACAGACTTTAATGCCTTTTGGGATGAACCTGGTAGCTTACTCTGGGGAAGCATTTTGAAGAGTGAATGTATGTGTATTACAGCACATGGATGTGTATTACATGTTGAGTTAGAGCAGTATCATTCCATCTTCCTTCTCCAAGGCTGACCTTGYGTGCTGCAGAGAGCCAAACCCCTTGTGCTCTTGAACCGAGAGCTGAGTGACCTGGATTTAAGTGGGGCAAATGAAGGTCGGAAGCCTTCATCTGAATGTCCTCACTGCTGGCAGTTAAGTGGCTGATCAGTCACATACACTTGGTGACTAATTCTGCCTTTCTTGAGAAAGGATTTCCTGTCTGTGACTGAGAAGAGGGCAGTCTTTGGGGAAAATGGGCTTTCCCCTTCTGTASTTGTGCATTCTTCGTTTAGGTTGYTTTGCTTTGCTTTTTATGTTCCTCYGCAGGAAATGATTTTCTGTGTGGTGAAAGAGCAGCCTTCTGAATAGCGCTTGATTTTTGTCAGCCGCTGCAAGAAAGAATCCTAAGACATTTCAAAAATCAGGAAAAAGACAAATTACCTAACAGAGGTTTGGAAAGAGAGAGCAATGCAATTGCAGAGCAATTGCTTATGAATATTGTCACCACCACGAATATCTAAACATGTGTTTCAAGCAGTGTTTCAAAAGGCTAATACACCATAGTGCAAAACATGCTTAGAAAAAGGCCATTCCTTGTGAACAGCTTCCTGGCCTTCAGCTCTATGAAGCTGTGAAATGCTCTGGCAGGGAGCACAGAAGTGGTGACAGATGGAGAGTCAGTGCTGGGAAAGCATTTAAACCTGGGCCGAGGAGGCAGAAGGCCAAAGAACTTCTGTGCTGCGTGGACTGACTTGCTTTGCCCTAGGCCTCTTGTTCTAAGAGGCAGCTCTCACGTTTATCACTTACCTCTCCTTTTCCAAGATAAGGTAATTATTATGTGTGTAACCCCACATAATAAATGGGGAAATGCGCTTTGTGTGTATGTGACAAAGGGTACTGTTCCAGGGAGCAGCATTTGTAGACTTATTGCTCCATTTTTGTGGCAGAAAGCTTAGGATCAAGCTCCTGCAATGCAATATGAATTTGCAGATACTCCAACTTTGTCCTTAAATTAAAGGGTAAAGTTATTACAATGTGGAAAAAAAAMAAACCCATGCCTGTCTCCCTGGGAAAGGAGAGGGGCGAGAGGTTTGCAGTGGCGATGTGGGGTTTTCCTGCCACCCGCGCAGCCGTCTGACCTCCTTTGGTGGCAGTCCACGTTTCTGGAGATGTGTGTTGCCTTTCTCCCATTGGCTTGGAGTGGAATAAACCTACAGGCTTTCCTGGCTACCCAAGGTTCTGGTTTGTAGTAGTTACCAAATTAGGGAGCAGAGGGAACAGATCTGAGGTAGTGAGGGTAAAGCTACAGTAACCATCTGTCCTGGGATAACTTGGAGCTAAGCAGGATGGCAGGAGTGAGTAGAACAGACTCTTCGGCTTAGTGGTGGTGAAGTTTCCTGGCCTGGGGCCTGTGTTTTTGATGCTAGAGTTATACAAAGAATRCTAAATAAATCTGGCATAGCTTCCTAGCTCCATAGCCCATATTTGTTGGATCTTACACTTCTGGCCCTACCTGCCCCCGTTCACCTGCTTCTCCATTCATGCTCTGTGTCCTCTCTGCCACGGACTACAGATTTGCAGGCTTCATTCAGAGCAAATTAACAGCCTTGCTCTGTGCAGAAATAAAGTTTGTATGTAAGAATAAAAGTAGCAGGGTGGCATCGCTTGCTCAATATCTCCCTGCCTGCTGCTGTGTTCACCCTGGGTGTCATCCCCTCCGYTGCCTCGTGCTCGTGTCCCGTCTGATCTCCTGCCCTGCCGGAGTTTTCTGAAGAACAAGAACCGTCTTTTTCTCAGTGCTCACCACCTCGTAGGGACACTTACAGATCTGCAGTGGTTGCAAGTACGTTTCTCAGATCAATGACCTGCCCAGGGCAGTAACAGCCTTTGCTGGTTTAGCTTCAAGCCTGGCCTAATTTTTTGTTTTGCCAGATGCTGACAGCAGCATGTTGTGAAAACCTACTTGTTTTCCTGCTGCAGCAAAGATACCTGTTGTCTTTGCCTCTTTGTTGATTGCAAGCTTGTTCTATGGCAATAATCCATCAAGGAGACACCTTTATTTTAATGTATTTTGATAAAGTTTCTTTTAAAAGCAGATATCCAAAGCTCTATTCCTGAACTTGTGACTGCAAAGAGTCTTTAAGCAGAGCTGTGCTACTTATCTCCATGATCGTATGTAACACCCAGCAAAATGACAGAGTGTTTTAGGACCTGTAGGTATTTCCTGAAAGAGAACAAGAACAAAAGAAGTGGATTTTCAAAAACAAATGAGAACCTTGTGACACACACTAGTTTCACTGGTACGTCTGATTTTTCAGCACCTTGGAGATTCAGACTCCTTTGATTTCAGCGCCTTGCTGTAATTACACAGATTAGGCTGGATGACTGTCTTTACATTAGCATATATTGATTTTTAGGTCTATCTGTGATTGCATTTGTATGCATAGTTTGTGGTAATAAAAATTATATCCGTATATAGAGTGTCCACAAAAGCTTGTGGTAGGAAACCTATACTGCAGCCATAGCTGTCAGATGGCTTAGGTAGAAGTATCTTGTGATTTTCTCTAAGTGGGTCCTGGATGGAAATAAATTGTATTGTCTGCATTTTTATAAAGGCTCTAAGGTTGAGGTGTATTTTCTTACCCCTTCATATAGGTGTCTGTGCAGAGGGGTCATCCAATGGGGTCTCGTAGTTAAGATCTGAGCCACGAATGATCTGTTCTCAGGCCCTGCCACGTTGCACTTCAGCCGATTTAGAAGCCAGGACAAGGRCACGGTGCAGCCCTGCTCCCTCCGAACTGGGCTCCAGCAAGGGAAAGAGTCACCTCCACTCCCCTCCGAGCTTCACAGGTTAAATCTCTTGGCAGCTGCAGCTGGGGCAGCTAAAACTCCTCAGGAGGGGCCTAAAAATGAGYTTGGATTGATGTGAGGAATTGAGTATTAGGAGGTGGACTAAATAATGACATGAAGCTCTTGCATCTCTTCTTTTGGATGCTGGGGAGTCTGTTTTGCCCTTGTGCCCGTGAAGCCGTTGCAGGGGACTCAAGGGGACGTGCAGGGGGCTGGAGGTGGGGGGGCCGCCGTGGGTGCAGGTCGCGCTGCCCCACGGTTGGGTCAAGCCAAGCAGCTTCCCTCAACCTGAAGACATTTACAGAAGAAGACGTGCCAGCTCTCCATTTCTGATGCAGTGAAATCAGAAATACTGTAAGATTCCTAACAAGAGACACTTGATGGAACTAGTTTCTGTGTTTGACATTATTATCTCTATAATATTTGCTGACTTGGGAAGTATTTCTGGTCTTAGCTTGRTTCTGCCACAGGTGGGGTTTCCCAAGTCTCAGATAGGTGCTAAATAAGGACTTTCCTTACAGACATGGTGATTTTCAAGAATTTAGCAGCAGAGAATATAATTGCCGTTTGAGCTTGTGAAATAACTGCCTTTAAAACATAGGACAAAAAGCTGAAAGCATTTTGCAGCTGGAAGGGTAGAAGCACTTTGAATATAAGAGRATAAATAGGGATTTTGAATACACCATTGTTGGGAGACAGCTCGAGGAAGGAGAGAGGTTCCTGAGATTGTTACTGAGGGGAATTTTACAATTCTGGGTTGCTTGCAAAGGAAATTCTGATAAGCTATTACCATCCTGCACCTGTGGGATAGACTGCTATACGGAGTCATTCCTGTACTGTGCCAACATGCAGCACAGCTGCAGGGGCTCCTCTTTTTGGCATTATTGCCGATGCCTTGAGAGGGTGACGTGGTGAATGAATTCGCCTCTCTCTGTGGGGAAGGAGCTGTAGTCCTGCTGCTCGTGCACATCCRTGGGGGCACAGGGTCATGGGGGACCTTCAGAGCTTGTCTCTGTCCAGCACATTTCTCTGGTTATGGTGAATTCAGACCTCAACGTTAGTTAAGGTTTGGGGGTCGATTTTACCAGTGGAGAATTCACTTTGTTCTCATCGTTATTGCTCTTATTTTGTCAGGGGGAGAAGTTAAGACAAGAGCCCAAAGCAATGTATTTAACTTGTTCTTGTCTGCTCTGCCACGAAGGAAATCACTGTTGTCAGGGAGGTTTCTCATATGTGGGTGTTGGTTTTTGCCTTTTTATTTTAATTAACCTCATCTGTCAGGTCTGGGTGGAGACTGAAGATGTGTTTGGCAGGAGTAAGATTTTATCAAAATATTCATGTCTAATACGTGCTTTCACTGGGTGTAAGTGGTTGAAAAGCTGCTGCACCCCTGTGTCTGCTGCTAGGCCATCCCAGCATTGCTTTTGGTGTGAAGAGCTGTGGTTATGTGCACGTCTGTGATTATCTGAGCCTGTTATCTGCAGGGCATTTGATGTGTCATTGTCAAGTGTCATTTCCTCTGGCCTTTCAAGGTGGGATCTGGAATGTAGTATCCCCGACCAGGTTGTTGGGACGCTCCTCCTGTGCCCCTGTCCTATAGCCGTGGCCTCCAGTGTTCACATAGTCACAGATGAGGCTGTCTAGCCGTGGCCTCAGTCCCGGTCGGGGTCCATAGGTAGCAAAGTGCAAGAAGATAAAGCCAATAGTCTCAGGTAAACCAAAAAGGAAGGAGCCTGGGACTGCATTGGCAGCTTTTCCTAGGGCATCCCACTGAAGTCCTGCTGGAAGCCTGTGTGGCTGAGGTGAGCACCTCTGCATCCCCGGCTGCGTGTGCAGGGTTGAGTCAGTGCCCTCCAAAGGGCCTTTACCCACGCTGCGAAGGGAGCAGCGAATTGCTCTGGTTTTATCTCTAAACACTGACAGCTTCCAACCTGCAGCCGTTTGGTTTCCTGCAGAGCACTGTATTTACCCTCTCTCTCGTTTTTTGAGCAGGTGTTGAAGAGGAGGCAGTTTGCTGAGGAGATTTTGGTCTTTTCGCTGCGCTTATTGCCAGCCAAAGGCAGCGCGGAGCAGAGTGAGAACGTGCAGACAGGAAGCAACTGCTGAGGTGAAGGCAGGAAGAAGGGATGATATTTTTAACTGGTGTTTTAGAAGGCCACCGAGAGAGCTCTTTGCTCACCCGCGTGAGCAGCCTTAGAGGCGGCAGTCGGCKCGGTGAGCTCATGGCCCTGCCTTTCTTGGCTTGGTCACAGGCTGCAGCAAGTTCTGGGGCTGCAGTGACTGCTCAGGCTCTGCATCCTCCTTCGCTAATTACAGGCAAGCTGGGGGAGTTCTTTTCTATTAGGATAAAGCTCATAAATGAGAGTGGCCATGTCCTTTGCCAGGTGCCTGTTACGTATATTATTTACTCCCCTGAATATTGAGCCCAGGGTCCTGCCAGCTGCTAGTTGAACAATCTCAGCAGAAAAAGCAAGAATTGTATGAACAGTAAGTCAGCATTGCACTTCCACCTCTAAAGATGGGCCCTCTGCTTTAAAATAAATTCATTTTAGYGCTGCTGCATWGGAAGAAAGGTGTTTATCATTGGCYGTTGTTAAACTGTTTCTAGAAAAATCCRGCTTTTGTTTGCCAGCTGTTCGTGCTCAAATACATTTGTTTGCACCAAATGCATTAATGAGGGGTTAAATTTCACCCTGATTTTATCAGGCAAAGATAGCAGGATAGATAAGAAGGAAATTCCCACTTGGTTGATGGGCAGTTTTGTTGCTTTTGAAATGAAACGTGGTGCTTGAAAAGGCTCTAACAACGTGTGTATCCTGTGCATGTCCTTCAAATACCCCTTCCTTCTTACTCAGCAGTAAGCTGAAGAGGAGGAGTGCAGCAGCGAGCTGTCTGGGGTGGAACCAGCAGCCCGGCACCGAGCTCGCTGCTGGTTTTCTCCTATGTGTGTGTGTGTGTGTGTGTGTAAACCTGCTTTGCCCTTGAAGTCAGGCCACGCCGCCTTAGAAGTCACCCCTGGTGTCAGAGTCTGAGGAGGAATGTGCTGATAAATAGTGAGGTTAAACATACAAGGCAATTAAAAAAGGAAAAGCATATCCCTGTGGGTTTTGTCAGCAGGTCCTGTCCCTGCGAGGGTTCCTGGGGTGCAAGTTGTGAATAGCTGTAGCTTCTGAAATTGTTAACAGCTTACTGACGGTTCGTATGGGTGTTGTTTGATCTGGCTGTTTCATAGAGCTGTTTATCCTTCCCTTCCACGTTGGAGGGGAGAGCCTGCCGAGCTCTTTGCGGTGCTCCGTAGCCAGGCTGCGTTTCTGGCAGGGACTCTCCCCTCCTTGCACCCCTTGCAGAAGGCGGCGTTTGAACCAGGTGCTGCAGCCTTGGGAAGAGCCTCGCGCCGAGGGCGCCCGGGGACAGCAAAGGGAAAAGAGTTCAGAGACAGCGAGATGACAAGGGAGATGAATCCAGGCCAGAAAAGAAGAGGGAGTTGTGCTGGAAATGCTGCTGGAAGCCCTGGCCCAGCCCTCCCGTCATCTCTCCCAGCAATAACTACAGGTCTCACAATGTGCAGAGCTGCTGGGAAAGTTCCTGGAGCACGGAGATTATGTGAGGATCTCAGCTGCCCCAGAAAAAGACAGCGTTTAATCCATGAGAAAGAGGTGAACTTTGAAAGCTCAAGACTTGCAGGGCCAGAAAAGTCGCCACAGTTCTTAATTTAAATCAGGATTTTCAGCCTCCTTCTCAAATACTGTTTTCCAGTGCAATGCTTGAGAATACATTTTTGAAATCTTTTAAGTCTTATTTTTTCCATGCTTTCAAGTGTGCAGGACAAGTCCTCTGAAAGCCTGAATTTTGCAAAACTGGGATGCTGCATCTTCTGTCAGGCTGTGTTCCTCCAGGCCCTTCATGTTGCTCCTCAGGAGCAACAGCCAAAGCCTGCAGGGAGATGGGAGGCACCRCAGGACGGGACCCCTTCACAGCAGCCAGCCCCGCTTGACAGTTCCAGCACTGAGAATCTTAAGCACATGTTGCTGCAATTGCCATTGCACCTCTGTGCAGCGGGATGAAAGGATCRTGGCATCTCTTCTGGCAGGAGGATTCACCAAGAAAATCTAAAAGCAAAATGCAAGTAGCAGTGAGCTTTGAGTGGGTCGACCTGTGCACGGAAGGTGCACGGCACCATTCAGGGCTGCATGAAGGGAACATGAGCTGGAAGTGGTTGTTGATTTTGCTGTCCTGGCAGAGGCAAATGGGTGCTGCCCACAGAGAACAGATGGACACGGGCTAGAACAGTCCATATCAGAGCGGAACTGCGGTGCCACGTCCATTTAGATGGAAGCCTTTCTAATTGAAGGGTTACTCATTACTTTGCTGCCAGCYGGACAGCAGTGTTGATTCAGGCTTGGGCACCCACACAAGTTGTGTTCATCTGTGATGATCAACCTGCCTCCTCGAAGGCGGTTACAGATTGTCACCTACTGGCCCTGCAAGCCCTGACACCCACGTGGAGGTATTAGCAGTTCTGCCCTGATGCAGCCAAAGCTCTCAGGCTGGTTCTCATACTTTGGTGAGGTTGAAGCAGGCATGGACCACAAATCTGTTTCAGGCCCTCCTGGGCTCACTCTTACTCCCCGTCTAGAGCTGCTTTACATTTCTTTAGTAACCCTGAGTTTGGTCATGCTTGGGATGGTGTCCTTGCATTTAGGTCAGGGTAAATGTTGCTGTCCGTTTTAGCAAAAAAAGATTTTTTTTTTTTTTTTTTTTTTTTTTTTTAGTGTTACAAAGCAAACCCAACAGAGATTGCATTTTTCTTGAGGAATTTCTCTCTGTTTCTCCTTTTTGGGCCCATATCCCATTATTCTCCTACCTTTTGCATTTTCAGCGCTGCATCTTGGCAAATCTGCGTGCCGCGCCGGCCTGCTGACTGCGGCAGGCAGCATCTCGGTGATCAGGAGGACAAACGTGTGAGGGCTTGTGAGGACACCAAGCTGCCGTGGCCAGGCTCTGCCGGGGGCTCTGTCAGTAGCTTCAACTGATGTAGTTAGTGTTGCTGCTTGCAGCAGGGGCGGCTAATGCGATGCTTGTGTTGGTGCTGGGGAAGGGCTTCAGAACGAGTTGGAGTGTTTTGTTGGGCAGTGTGCGCCCTTTGGGGSTTGTTTTAATGCTGAGAGGCTAGATTTTCAGTTCACAGATTTACAAAATCTTTCAGTTAACAGATGTACAAATACAGGACCCGATCTCACAATGCTTAATTGCGTTGTAGAACATATTGGCATGGGGTTGCTTATAGACCACGGGTGTGATGGGATTCAATAAACAGATATATATTAATGTCAAAAGTGATTAAAACCTGTACTTCAGTTTAGAAAATCCTTAAACTTGTGATTGCCAGGAACTGGAAAAACTTAGAGAGAGGGATCACTGTCTGTCTGTGTGCTAGGAGCTCAGGCTGGCCAGAGCTTTGAAGAGGAGCTGACTTTCTTCACAAGCAAACGTCACCACCCCTAGAAACAATCAAAAAGATTGGAAAGCTTTTATAATAAAAGTACAAGGACGAGGCTGCTCTGCAACACAGGCGAGTCCTAGGGCTCACCCTCCTCCATGAAAAGCAGTGCTCCTCTGGAATAACAGCAGCTGGCTCCAGGTGGAGAGAGAGGCAGGGCTTTAATTGTCCTTTCCTTTCCCATTTCACTTTGCCCTGTGGCAAGGACTGCAAAATGAGATTTTGGAAATGCCACCTCTTGTGCAGAGCACAYGGATAGAAGGTATTTATGTGTCCTCTGTTTTTTGTTGCCATCATGTTCTAGCGTAAGACTCTCTTTCATGTCAATATCCCATAGCAGGCTGAAATATGCAGGATCTGCATACGTTATCATTCCAGGCTATTTAGTCTCATTCCTTCGTTTATGAATGTGTCCTTGGCTTGCTCTGCCCTTCATCTGTAGTGGCAATTTTAGGTMCCTCAGATATTAAGAGAAAAGAGCCTGTTAAGAACAGCCTTCACAGCAAACAAGCAGAGTAACCAATAAATACCTTTTGACACTGGAAAAAGAACGAGTACATACAGAGAACAGCTTAATAGGCTGGGAAAAGCACGTGAGCTATGTAAGAATGCACCTCTATGTGCTTCCTGTATGCGCATGAAATACATATCACAGTGTATTTAATCCAGGAGTCTRCTACACGTTAGAGCCTCTTTTTCCTAGATTAGGAGACAAGAAGAAAGACTGAGTTCCTGCTTCAGCAGATATTTATCTGTGTGCTCGACTAATGCAGTTTTACAATCATCTTAATCTGATTTTTCAGGCGATGAAAAGACTTAGTTCTTCCATTTGCAGAGACAAGTATGAACAGAGCAAGTCTTGGGTTTGGAGAATGGAAGCCTGATAAGAAACTCAAGTTGAGGGAGAAGGGAGCCTGATGGGTTTAGGAGATTATTTTATCTTTTTTTCATTATTTTTAAAATTGAGGGGCACTGGGAATGATTCTGGCAGTCATATTCTGGCTTTAAGAGATTTGCGGACTCTCCAAGTCAAACTAGGAGGTAGAATCACATGGAAATTTCTTTTTTTGTTTTCTTAAACGTGCAAGTTCTTGGTTTGTTGAGATTCTTGTGGCCAGTGAGAGGGACATTTCTAATGCTCTTTTACTGGGGAAGGGAGGTTACTAAGATAAATAGGAATTTCTTCCCATTGTAGCTTGCATTAACAGTGTTACATTTAGTTGCCTGGGAATTCCTCTTTTTGTTTTGTTTCTATTTTCCACATAGAAGCAGCTCCGTGACCAAAGTCCCCCCAGATGTGCTGGCCATGCAGGGACTCTGCCAGACCGCAGCAGCCCAACGTGCACTTAGCCGAAATTAGAAACTTCTTGTTGTCAAAGGCCCGGGAAAAGTTGCCCACTGAGATCAGATAAACACATTCAGATGGATTAATTTGGTCTGAATGAAGAAAATGAAGGAGAATCGGGTTGTTATAGAAAGTGTCATCGTGTAACTAAAAATTGATTTTGACCTTTGTGGAGATGTGAATGTCACCTTCTAATAAAAGAAACTCTTGGATGATTGCTGCAGGTCAGGCAGACAGTGCTTGAAAGATTCCCCAGCAACCCTGATTTGTTTTGACATGTTTTTTTGGTGTAATACCAAGTTTAATCTTTCTGTATCTTCCAGATATTTGCTTGCAGTCAGTGTTGGTCTGAATCCTCTGCAGCCTTGGCAGTTGATAAATGATATTATAAAGAAATCATCCCTTTTACTTACTCTACTACAATGCTTTTCTCTTCTGCCATCAGACTAGCTTCCTGGAGGGTCTAACAAGAAAATTGGCCCCATTTCTCTCACAACAAAGGCAGGAGAATTTACACATGGCAACACAGAGAATTTTCTGCCAACTGCAGTGTTTGATTTGGGGCACTGTGCACTTAGACGTCCTCACATAGTGAGGAGACAAACAGATTTGCTCTGCTGCCTTTCTTTCTCTGGAAACTGTGTGCTAAGTATAATGTCTGTTCCTAAAAATATGGCTTGATTTTGTCCTGTTATATGTTTAGTTTGTTTTTAAATAAGCTCTAGATATCTAAAAAAAAAAAAAAAAAAAAAAAGTGTGGCCTGCCCTGTTGTGTGCGCTGGTTTGCACTGCATTGATGTTCAGAAGAGGAACGAGATGAGTAACAGAACTTGGGAAAACAGATGCCCAGAGCCATCTGTTCCTCTGCTCACGGTCATTAGCCGCTCAGCCGCCGTGTGGCAGCGGGAACTCGGAATCGCTCTTGTTTTCTTAGGGCTCCGCTGGTCGGCTCGGAAGGAAGCACAAAATGAGATGAACGAGTCGTGGAGGTGGCCACAGACGCTCTCAGGTTGGCTGCTTGCTTTGCCCAAACGTGCTCTTTACCAAGAAGCTGGGCAGCCTTGCTCCTTGGAGGAGACCTGCTTTGGAGCGACTGCTGCTGAACAGCTTAGTTGGGGCCGGGATCACAGGGTCCCAGGGCTGGCCTAACCCAGCAGATTGGGTATTGACGTGTTTGGGTGAAGCCCAGAGGTACTTGAGGTTAGTGGTGCAATTTAAAAATACATTATTAATGTTTGGAAGACATAAAGCTTCATTAATAATGATAAGCTGCAGTGTTTTGCTTTTCTTAGGCAAATAGGCTTTCAGTGTGCCTTTTCATTCTGCTTTCATGAMATACTGTCTCTCTCTTTGTACACCCTGAGATGCTGGCACCCTTCTGTGCCAGCTGAGATGCTGTGCCCTTCTGGTGTGGGGAGAAGAGGGGAGTGGGGCAGATTTGTGGCGAGGGCTCGTGTTGCTACTGCCAGGGCAGGGGGAGAGTCGCAACAGCTTCACGTGTGCATAAAGCAGAGCTCTTTGCACCATTACCTTTTAAATAGCCTTGCAGTTGTTTAAACTTTGCAACAGGAAATCCCATGGTATGCCCGAAGCAACATGGGCCATGAAAGTAGTTTTCCCATTGTCATCTCCTCTGTTATCACTGAGTTGGTGTTCGTTGTCTCCCCCGAGTCCCGCAGGGGTCTTGTCTGGCAGCACCGACCAAGGAAGCCTCTTGAGAGAGGCCTGAGCCCGGCAGCCCCTTGGCTCTGCAATGGGAGGAAGGGAGCGGGTTTCGGCACTGGCTGCTGCTGCCTGGCTCTGAGAGGGGCCGTCGGCCTCCAGAGGGGTTGGAGGTGGCCGGGGCCAAGTCCTCGCGTAAAACTCAYTCAGAAAAGGTGCCTTTGGAGTGGACTCCAGTTTCAAGTGATGGTTTCTCTGCAGTCCTGACCGTATTTCAACCTGGATTACTCTGCTCCAGCTGTTGAAAATCCCTCCCAGCTCTTTCACTGGATGTGATGTTCTCGGTTGCTTCGGGCTGTTCCCATTCCATAATGCYGCTGTTTCACACTGTTTCCTTTCTCCTGTGTATAAGCGGATTCCTAGTTGGTCTGTGCCTGGGTTTTTGTGCATTACTTTGCTGCTCCTTCAGGGTTCCTTGTAATTATTTCAAAAGAATTTAGATGTGAAAACACTCAATATGTGCATAGCTCCATACTGAAACCAGTGCAGTAGCTTCTGTTGGTAATCTACATTATCAGACATGAGATTGTCTTCCCACAGTATTTCTTTCACCATGAGATTCAATTTCATGCATGTTAGCCTGAATTAACTGAAAGACATCTGTCTTGGGTGTTTATCAGTTGCCTTGAGCGGGCATTTTCTTGTTCCCGGTGTTTTTTGAGGAAGGCTCCCCATGGTGGGAAGGGAGAACTGGTGCACAGCACTTGTAGGGCATCGGTGCAGGTCACCGAGTGGATGTTGCGGGGATCCGATCTGTTCTCCACGTACACACAGCAGGCAAGGTAGCCRCTAGAGCCTCCCTCCTTCCACAGGCGGCTTGGTAAAGAACGGCCTATGACTGCCTCGTTTACAGCTGTAAAATGAATTTGTGCTGGTTACTTTTCTTCTTAAATCTGCCTGTTGGTAACACTGCGTTTCTTCTATTAGCAGATTAACAGGAAAGCTACCACTGAGAGTCTGCCCTGAGTACGAAGCGGGCCCTGCAAGGCGACTCGCAGAAGCTGACAGCAACCCCCAGCTCCGAGGTGTTCCATGGGGACGGTACCAGATGCGCTGAGGTCTGCCAAGCTTTCCCTGGTGGCAGCTTCCGAGGAGAAGGATCACGTGGGAGACCTGCAGCCCGCCAAGCACCAGCACAAACAGCCAAGCGGAGCGGCAGCCAGCAATGGCTTCCCACCCGCCGTGTCCCGTTCTGCCGGAGTTTGCTCCTTGGACCTAAAATGCCCCCCAGCTGCCGACGCGCAGAYGTGTGAGAAACGCCCCGGGGACGATGCCCGCTGCCCGGGGACCCTTTCCCCTGGGCTCTTGGGCAAGGCTTCCGAGGGGCGTCCTGCRGGCGTAGAGCCTGCTGGTAATGCGCAGCCCCGGGGCAGCGAGGAGCCCGGGCCGGCCGCGATGCCGGCCCCACAGGACGCGCGGCCGCTGGCGCAAAGCRGCCAGGGCGGCTCGAGCTCCCTGGCGCAAGGGGCTGAGGCCGCTCTGAAGCCGCAGGGCGCTGGGGAGCAGCCAGCGCTGGGGGTGTTGGGCTGCCCTGTGCCCAGCAGCCCTGTCAGCGGTCATGAGTCCTCCCGTGTTCCTCAGGCAAACGTCCTGCAAAGCGGGGGAAAAGAAAAGGGAGGAGAAAAAGCTGGTCCTGCTGCGCGTCAGCCRGCCTCTCCAGTGGGGGACACTGAAGGAGATGCGGGGAGAGGCCCCCGGGATGCTCTGGAAGCAGAGCGCGGGGCTGCGGGCGCCGCGCAGTCGAGTCGTGCTGACGGGAGCGCCGCAGCGCAGGGCAGCGACCCCCAGCCCATGTGCGGCGCGGGCCTGAGCCAGCCTGCCAGCTTCAGGGACACGGGAACCATGACCGCTCACACGGAGAACAGCCCTTCCACGCGGGAAGCGGCTGCCAGGACATGGCGGGATGCCGAGGTTCAGGCCGTGGCCAGTGTGGAGAGCAAGTCAGCCTGCACCAGCCCCAGTATCCTATCTGCCTTTCTGAAAAAGAATCCTCCTCTGGAGGAAAAGGAGGAACTGCACATCGTCTGTCAAGGCAGTGGGGGGCTGAGCCAGGCTCAACTTACTGGCAGCTTGTCCTCACACCCAGAGTCCCCATGTTCTTCTGGTATCGTGTCAGAACCGACTGTTGTTACAGCTGTCACCAATACAGCCCAAACCCAGGCTGTCAAACTGCAAAAACATCCTGGAGACCCAGCAGTGTCTGCAGCCTCAGCAGATAACGCAGCGCCCGCCCTGCCCGGGCCTCCTGCAGCCGTCGCCTCCCCTGGGCCCTCGATGGCCGGAGGCAGCCRGGATGCGGCCCCGGCCCTGCCGGAGGCGACGGCTGCCGACCCTCCCGCGGGCCGTGCGGCTCATCCGAGGCCCTCGCAGCCTGGCTGCGGTGAGGCGAGTGCTGCTCCAGCTGCAGCTGGCCTGGGAATGGAGAGTGACGTGCAGCAGCTCGCACGGGATGCAGGAAGCCCCCGGGAGCCCCTGCCCGGTACTGCTGCACACAGGGGAATCCAGCAGAAAGAGGTCCCGGGCAGCGCCGAGCAAAAGCCTGGGCAGGGTGAGGGTGGCAACGAGGCGAATGCCGTTCCCGTGGTCAAAGCCAAGAAAGAAGAYATGACGGTGCTTGATCCTGAAGGGGTGACGAATGTTAGCGGCGAACTCGGTGCCGTGGCTGTCAAGGGCAGTTCAGAGGATGCTGGGGAAAAGGGACGTGGCGCAGAGCCAGGCGGGATGAGCYGGGCCCTGCAGAGCGGCGGCCGGGGCTCTGCTCGCGCTGCCCCTCTCGCGGAGGCCTCGGCGGCTCCCCCGCAGCAGCAAGGCCTGCGGGATGAGGAACCCGGACGAGAGCTGGAGACGGCGGCGCCTCCGGCCTCAGCCCGRGCTTTGCCGAGCCCCACGGAGAGCAGCCGGCAGCCCGGCCCCGCCACCGAGGCCAAAGTGCAGGTGAAGCAGTCCAAGCACGTCAGGGACGTTGTGTGGGATGAGCAAGGCATGACGTGGGAGGTTTATGGAGCTTCCCTCGACCCGGAGTCCTTGGGAATTGCCATCCAGAACCACTTGCAGAGACAAATACGTGAACACGAGAAACTGATCCGGGCTCAGAACACTCAGAACCGGAAATCCATTTCCTCGGATACATCCTCAAACAAAAAACTGAAAGGGAGGCAGCATAACGTATTCCAGTCCATGCTGCAGAATTTCAGGCGTCCTAACTGCTGCGTCCGACCCGCTCCTTCCTCTGTGTTAGACTGAAGCGGGTTGCAGGGGCGGACAGATGCCTGCCGCGCTGTAGAGCCCCCGGTCYCCTCAAGTCTTAAGTCCTGCTGTTGAGTTGTGTTATTGGAATCGTGGTGCAGCACCAGTGGAGATTATTGCCCCTTGTTTCCCGAGTAGTCACTCACTCCATCATGCCTTTAGTATTGCCACAGCTGGTGTATTGCCCAGGACAGGATGCACCCACCCATGTACTGCCCCGTGAAAAGCTAGGCACTTAGCAAAAGCACAGTCCTTAATTGCTGCAGGGAGAGCAGGACGTTCTGATAAGGCACCAAGCAGAGAGAAGATGGTCAGAATTATTACCTGAAATGATTCTCATGCATGGCAAGGTCTTACGCCAGGGCATGGGCTGGGGGAGTCTGGATGAGGTGAAGTTAAGACTAAGCAGCTGTAAACAGCTAATGCTCTCCAACAATAATAGAAGACAACTTTCCTTACCTTTAAGTTACCCACACTGAGAGAGTTTATGCCAAGGCTAGGGACACTGGTCGCGGATCAGCCTCGCTGCTGCTCCTGCTGCTGTGGGTGTAGTTTGTGGGGCAGCCTGAGGGGAAATGTAGAGCCAAGGAAGGAGCGAAGAGCAAGGTTGAAGGAGAGTCTCTTGGGAGAAGAAGTAAGTTAAGAAGTAAGTAAAGTAGGTTAAGTAAGTTAAGAAGTAAGTTAAGCTGGCTAGAACAAGAGGTGGGAGAGGGAGGTACAATTCTGTGGCTGATTCAACCCCGTTGAATCAGCCACGCTGAAGACTTGTGCAAGTGCAAGCGGGCAGGATGGAGAGGTGTGAGGTAAGGTGTGAGGGAGCCCTGCACTAGGCTGCCCGTGTCTGGGCACAGGCGAAAAAGGCAGCGAGCGCCTGGGGCATCTCCAGTGCTCTGCTTCTCCGACAGCGCTGGACACCTCTCTTCTGTCAATCTCTTTTTAAAAACACAGGTGTTTTTCTTTCCTGAGAGATGCATGCTGGTGTTTTCAAGTAGAAGTAGGCTGTGCTGTGCATCGGGGTCCACTCGCCCACCTGTCTAGTATGTGCTCTGCTCTGATGTTTTCCTTTTAAGTCCTTGTCCTAATCTGTCCTTTTTTTTGTAGTAGTAGTAGTAGTAGTAGTTTGATGCTTTTCTTGCTGCCTTTCATGAACTCGATACCATTTAATTAGCCTGTGCGTATTTTATGTTTTACCTAAGCCTGTGTATATTATAAAGCGTTATACTGCTAACTTGAAACATTTATTTTACAGAAATACTGAAGTCTTGAGACAATCGTTACTGTATTTCTAATGTTAGAGAAGTTACAGAATCTGCTAATAAAAGGTAGCTTAGTGACTGTTTCTCTAGAAGTGTGATATACAATGATGTCTCAAATGTGTTTGTCACATTTCTCAGATTAATAATATTTTTTCCGAGCTGGGGAGTGTGTTTTCCACTGTTTTTTTTAATCCTGTACACTAGAGTCCATGGGAAGTTGGGGAACTCCTGCAGTTTGTAGCAAATCTAGTTTTCATTCCAGCAGGGCATTGAGGATTTGGATGCTGGAATCCTACAGAGGACTGGAGTTAAATAGGAATTATTTTTATTCCATTAAAGATTTTCCATTAATCATGATGATAATTTGTTTCTGTCTGGACTACCATACACCGGACTTGTTGTGTAATTATTTTACAGGTTTGCACAGTGTAAATTGTTTTTATTTTAAGTAGCAGCCTTGACATGATACCTTTTTAGTCAGAGGACCAAAATTTATTAATATATCAACTGTGAGTCCTTCAAAGCAGCTGTTTGGGGACAGTTTTACCCATGAGGGGAGGTAAAATACAGCCACGTTTCTGAGAGCTGCAATATTTTAACCTAGTTCAATGAAAATTATTGTCTCTAGGCATGGTACTGAAATGACTCCTAATTTTCCTCTGGTATATTTGTAGACAGTTTTGGCACATCCTTTTTCCACCACTGTATGTTRTTTTAAGTCATCTTCCACCTGATGCTGAACTGTGCAGTCTGAAGCGCCACGTTAGGGAGCATCTTCTCACATCTGCTCAGTAAGAGCCAAGTTTTGTCTCTTTTTTGAATGCAGTTTCTCTCATCTCCCTAGCAGTGTTTGAGATGTGAATTTATGTGAAATTTTATGGGGGCTTAATACTGACAGCGTCATTAGTCAGGTGAGTTGCTAAGTGCAGTCTCTTACCATGATGTGTCTGTGTCAGCCCTGAAGAGGCTCCCAGGTTTTCCATGGTGTTTGCTGTCCCGGTCCGAGGCTTCRCTCTGCTCCTCCTTGTGCCTTCACCTCCCTTCTGCCCTGTCCTCGTTAGCTGCTGCTCAGCCTGTCTCCCTGTGGAAGTAGCCTGTGAACAAGCCCGTGTCCCTCTCCCTGCCGTCCTCCTTATTCTAGCATTGTGATCCAGCTTACTCTGAACTGTCCCTTTACAAATGTGCTCACTCTGAATATATAAATGGATTGTCGTGTTTTTCCAGAGGAGAATAAATGGCTATTCACCGGTTTCCATGAACTTTATCCTTTAACTCAAGCTCTCCACAATGTTGCCGAGATCTGTGTATGAGTTGTTGTGTTGAGACTGACATTTCACTTGGCATTTGTTTGCAGTGCATGAACAGTTTGCTGGACCAGCACTGGGACTTGCTCTTCCTTGTGAGCAGKCAGGGATCCCTCCAGGTACCTGCAGCTGCTTCCAGCTGTGGGTCTTCCCTCACCTCCGGCCCGAACTAACCTTTCTTCCAAGGCAATGTTGCCAGGATATATATACCACAACATGCTGGCAAGTGGATGCTGTGCCAGGTGGATGCACCTAAGAAGTGGAGAAGCTGTAGCGGTCAGCAGAGCATCGTGCTTCTGTGTTTGGAGGAAAAAAATTGCTCAAATGGCAATCTGAGGTGTGTCAGTGACACCGTCTTGTGGGCACAAAACTCCAGCGGGCTCTCACATCCACGCATTGCTGTGCCAACAACAACACACAAGAATGAGTCAATAATCCTCAGCATATCTTGTGTAAAATATTTTGTGTTTTCACTTAGTGATAGTAGGGCATAATATAGGCAAACTGGTAATTTAACACCAGGCCTCAGGTGTGACTCTTACCCTTACAAGATTTTGGCCTTTGCTGTTTCCGATGGAGTGATGAAGGTTTAGCATCTCTCACGCTTTTGGGCAACAACAGGATCTACAGTACAGAAACAAGAGCTSGCTCTTGTTTCCCTCCTTATCTGGTCTCTAAGGTGCTCTTCCACACCCCTAACTTACCAAATGAAATACCTGTCCAGGCTCCGTGCTGGGCAGAAAGGGCAGCGCTTGGGTCTGCAGGCGGCCACGCTGGCTCCGCATCTCTGGCAGTGCCAGCTGTGCACGCAGCCTGGTGTCTGCACAGCCTATAGGGGCTATAGTGAGCACCAAGGTGCATGGAGGACAGAACCACGGGTTTTGTTATCCATGGTATCCATGGGGTTTGTTAGACCTTAAGTTTTTCTGTGTTGAGTCACCATCTGTTGAGTAGAAATACGTGACAAAACTGCMTTCAATATCTTCAGCAATCTTTTGCTTAAGAATTTTAAGCAGTATCCCTCTGATATATCTCAGTGGCTGAGCTACAGTGCTTGACACTTGTGTTAAGAGGTTCTCCTGATAACACTTAGTTCGTAGTGATTAGTCCTAAGTAAGTTGCACCCAAGTTTAAGTGCTGCCGTAGGGAGTTAACTACCTGGAAGAGAAAGATCTGAGCAATCAAGTGCTCAGGTCTCAGCAGCAAACTGAGGAGTGATGTGAGTTTATGCTCAGAGTTAAAGGGAGGAGAGATGGTTGGTGAATTTGGAATTACTTCTCTTTGCAAATGCCATGAAAATGTTGGCCACAGTTAAGTCAGCAGCAGCAGCAAACTAATTGGGGGCTTCTCAAGACAAGTAATATTATCGTGGCTTTATTTTTTGTTCAGTTCCACTGACTGAATGTGATGTAGTGCACCAAGGAAAGCTGGTCAGGCTACCAGTGCACTGTAGCATTCATTTGAGACACACTGCTAGAGTTTTGCATGTGAGGAAGTCTTAGAGATGGTACTAAAGTGTAAGCGTTACTGACCTGGGTGAGTCCTGCAGGAATTTGATGTTTTGCTGTTTTACATCTTGTGGTTTCCACAATGAGTGCAATAAAATGAACGCTGTCTTAGTTATTCTAGGTGTCTACTTGAAGGCTGGCATGAGAAAGAAAGGATTTCTTAAGTGTCACTGSCTTTTCTGGCTAAGCTAGAACATCTGTAAGGAGCAGCAGCAGCAGTAAAGGGTGTTCTGAGTTGAGGCCTCCGGCTGGGCACCTCTCGAAGGTGAGGTGCAGTGGAAAACCAGCGTGCTCGGTCCCTGCCAGCAAAGAGACCTTTCTGCTTCCTCCTGTGCAAGTGCCATTGATTTTTCACAGGTATTTATTAACACAGGTTTTTCTTTTGGTGCCAATTACTGTACAGTTGGACTTGAGTTCACTGAACCTTCCATCAACCCCTTGCCGTCCAGCACCGTCTTGCTCACCCAGCTCCGCTCCCCAGGAGCAGCCTCCTGCCCCAGGACGTCGAAGGCAGGATTGTCACTTGGTGCTGCCACTGCTACAGCAAATCAGCGCTCCCCGCTCGCCCCTGCAGTCACACGCACACCAATGGTGCAGCCTGAATCACAACTCAAGCCGCTGCCCTCAAAGGAAGTGAGGTTTTATCTGATAGTACAAAAAAAGGGAAGATAAGTGGCAAAGACTGTGAGCTCTACAGCAGCAGTACAGGGATAGTGTGGCCACAAGCGTGGCTCRTTGTTCTGATTCAGCCTACAGCTCTTAGTCCTGTGCTTGGGGCAGCTGTGCAGTGTCCTTTATTAAGGACCTTTGCTGGGTTCCTTGCTGTGTGGCTCAGGTTCCTGTGTGTTAGTGGCAGCCAAACATTAGTTGTGAACTGAACGTGCCAGGGGTGTTTTTTTTTCCCTTCAGTAGTTGGGATTATTCAGCTGCTTGCTACAGTTGGCAGTCTCTGTTTGTAGGCAGCGAAACTACTGAGATCTTTTCATTCTTAACTCACTCAGTCTTACTGCAGTACGGAARAATCATAAAGATGCTTATCCCTAAGGGACCAGCCCAGCAAAAAAGGACTAGTACTCAAATCTACAGAAGAAAATAAGCCTGCATCCTATCAAATGAGTTATAACCAGTGCATGGTTTCCATCCCACACAGTTTTTATATCCTATAACAGTTCCAGTATGATGCTGCCTGCCCAGATAAAGAATATTTTTGGCTCCTTGTTCTTGCATGAGCTGATTTATGGACTACCTGAATTTCCAATCAGCAGCAGTTCATCCCCGAATATTTGCTTAGCTGCTTCAACCAGATATCCAAAGTGCCATGGATTTGAGGATTAAAATCCCATCAAAACCTCTCTGCAGTATGAGACAGTTGTGTCAATAGAAACATTGCCACTTCCTCACTGATGTTCAAATTTCTGCTTGAAGAGCCTTGAATACTTAATTGCAMAAGACTTTTTTTTAAAATCTCACTAGTTAAATCTTTGACTGATTATTTAGATAAATGTTGTCTAATTTATGAGAAGTGTAGAGTGCTCTTACYCCTTGTTAGATTTTGGAGACTTGGTAGCTTGGTAGCCCTGCAGGGAATGCCGCTGGTAATTAGATCCCCGTACTCAGCACGGTGGGAGGTAACTTGCAGGAGATGGTTATGAATAGTGTTCGTGTAGATAGTGACCCATATAGAATTATCTTTGGACCAACAGAAAGTTGTCTGTGCAAATTAAGAAATAGCAATTTATCCACCGTTGCTAGACGTATATCAGGACGTTAGCAAGAGGGTGAGGATACAGCTGCACGGAGCATGGTTGTGTGGACGTGTGGTCATTTGCAAGACAAGACTGTGGGCGCCAGCCTGTCTTTGCTGTTCCATCTTTGTGTTGAATTAACTTCTTGAAAGAAAGGATGATKTCTAACAGCCTGCTGTGGACTTCGGCACAAGGAAGGGATTTGGATCAGTCATGCTGAGGTTCTGCCTTAATTCCATAATTCTATTTATTTCTTTTCCTAATTAGAAACTCGCTCATGGCAGCGTTTTTTCACTAAATCCACTTAGAGAGCATCAGAACAAACACAAGCAAGCCAAGCAGYTAAGGCCTGCAGTTAAGGACGTGTTTCTCATAGGCTGGTGGAAAAACACTCTGGGAATCAGAGCATGACCGCGCGGCACCCATGTTTTCTCCCGCTGGGATTGGCTTGTGCTTAGGCATGGCTGCGGGATCCTGCGGCACAAACCCGCCTCTGCATGGGCGCTGAGCTGCRCGCAGGCAGCTGCGCTCGGGCACCAGGACGGCCCAGGTCTGCAGGACTCGGCAGAGGTCAGGCCCTTCGAAAACAGGATTTTCCTCGGTGGTTGAGGAGCAGCCTGTGGTTCTTCTCGTAAGTGTCCCTTCCTCTTATAGGGAAAGTTMCTGGGCTGTTAATTAGTGAGGGAAGCTGCTAAGCCTCAGTGACTCTTATACCAAGGGAGGAGGTTCTGGCGTTGGTGGTTCACAGTCACACATCGCTCTCTTTCCTATCTGCTCTTCATTTTTTCTCATGTTGCCTTGAACGAAACGAGCAACTGTGCTGCATGTGTTAATGTGAGTTCCTGTGCTTTGGGACGCATCCCGAGGTCACCGGACTCGGTGCAAGTTGCACAGCCGGTTCACGAGTCCTGTTGCCCAGGATGGATGTGGGTGAGTGACCTCCTCCTTGTTTGTCACTAATCCCTCACATCTCCCTGTGCCCTCCTAAAGCCAAAGGCAGATTTTCAAGCCCGTTTTCCTATGGCAGCACAGATGGAGCGGGAAGCAGTCATCTCTCTTCCCTGGTTATTTCTATGAGATGGCAAACATCCCGCAGGCACAGAGCCGGGGGAATGGGCTCCTCATGTCCACTCCTTGGCGTGCAGGGAGAGAAGCTGCCCGGCTTCGGTGCTGCACTTTCTGGTCTGGCTGATGTRCAGATTGGAGTAGCTATTGCAAAGTGTCTGGTGGTTGTGGTGCTGTGAGAGACAGCCTGCAAAATTGAGGGTAGCGCCTCAGCGAGCCCGTTCTCTGCTGAGACTTTTGTAGAGCTGGACATGAAGAAAAGCAGCACTGTGTGCGCCTTACCTGTACAAGTGGAAGTTGTGTCCAGCTTCTGTACAGCCAAGGATGCTCCCTTCTAACTCCAGTAGAGTTAAGGAAAAAAAAAAAAAAAAGAAAAAAAATCCGTTTGCTCTAGTCTGATTGCATGCTTCTGTGGCTCTTCCTGGCATCAAACAGCAGCTCAAAAGGAGCTTTAACTGTTTATTTAGCTTGCTTTGCAGTTTTTCTTAGCATGAATTATAGGGATCTTTCAGTGCTGTAGCTTATTTCCTTAAAAGGCAATATGCTTCATGTAAAACAAGAAAACTAATCGCATTTCCAGATGTTGGGAGGGAGGAGAGATTTTGTGTCTGTATTCCAGCCTGAAAAGACTGGATGTGTAATGAGCAAGTGCAGTCGGGGAGCAAACCCCATGGCAGAGCTTTGTTCTGATGTTAAAGAAAAGAAGTGTCTAAGGGAAGAGGTGGGCAGATCTCAAATGCTCCTCTTCTCGGGACGCTCCACAGTTTTCAAAGTGGATGAGTTGGCTTTACAAAGGCATTTCACTACTGTCAAAACACTTCCGTTTCGGTTTCAGAAATCAGGTGCTTGATGGATGTGTTTACCAAAGTTCTGTAACGCAGATGGAAGCGAGTAACAGCTCATTAAAAATTACCTGTTTAGGTGAAAAATGTCTGAGCGCTTTCCCTGCAGGAAAGGAGGAGGGAAGGTCGCGGGTGACGGCTTGAGGAGAGGGGTTTGTGCAACTGTGGTGATTCAAGTTTGGTTTGAAGGGCTGTGGCACTTGAACCTGCAGGATGCTGGGGCCCACCTTGAGAAGAGGAGGGAAGGTGTCACAGTCTTTGGGGTGTGCTGCGTTATTAATGCGGACCAGGAAAAGGGGCTTTGACCCTTTAAGCGGGTTGAGATGCTGGGCTGGGTTTGTGGCTCTCCCTTTGCAGACCAGAACATGGACAAGTAGAATTAGGCCATTAAAAAAAACAAAAGGAAAGAAAAGAAAGGAGAGCTCACAGTTGGGCAGATGTTTCTGTGCTTGGGTGCAAATTAGCACTTTGCTCTGGCCTTCTCAGAGAGACGCTCCTAAACCCACGCTTCCCCCAGGGGGGTTGGTTTTTGCTTCTCTTCTTGACAAGAGACAAATAGCTGGGGGGCAAAAAATCAAAACATGCTAAGTTCCTCGTAGATTGAATTGCTGCACCTTTGCATTGATTTTTGCTGTGAGAATAATGTCAACCTGCTTTTGGAATATAAGAAACTGAGTAACCAGGCAGACTGCTCGAGAAATTTCCAAAGCTCTTAGATGTAGAACTAGGCAGTCAGCAGACTTTTTCTGCCTTTGAGACTGCAATATGGAATGAAAATTGTGTTCTCTAAGCTTAGATGTTCTTGGCATGTTATATAGAGCTGCCACTTACCTTAAATGAAACTGCTTTTAAAGAGAGCTGTGATTATTGAGCATTATATCTCTTAGCTGCCATCCTAGCTTTGCCTGCCTTGTTTATGRGAGCAAAGATTGCCTGTAGCTTTGCACAGCTTGCACTTCTCTATTTTTTTAGATTTTTTTATGCCACACTAAAACACCAAATACTACAAGACTCCTGTAAGAAGCCTCACCTGGATAATGAACATTTTGTTGCCCATTGAGCTTTTGTCAGACAGCCTAGACTGACCCGGCCTTGCAAAGTCTCTGTTGCCGTTTGGGGAGAGTCCTTGGAGCTGCAAAGATTGCCTTAAAATTGTACCTTCAGTGTAATCGATGCAGCTCTATGCCTTAGCCTGCAGGTAGCTCCAAATCATTTCTTGCCGTGCAAATTAATATCTGATTGAAGAACATATTKTAAAGCCCCCAAAGACTGTTGGCAATAATTGTGCATGGATTTTGATCCTCTCCTGCTGTTGGCTGTGGCACACATGTAGAAGCTGGGAAGAGTGGACGTGGTTGTCGCCTTTGCTTAGCAAAAGGCTGAGATTCTCTTTGCTGTGATTGTAACTGAAGCGAATCAGTCTCTTCTTTTTTTTCCTCCTTTCATTCCTAACTTTTAGTGATCTGCGAAGCTTGACTGAAAATGAGAGGAAACAGCTGATCTTGGCAGAACTCTTACATTGCAAGGCTAATTATTTGGCTGGAAAGAGTGAACCTTCTTATAGAGCTATGTGACACAGTCGCCAAGTTTACATCCTTCTTAATAAACTAATTTAGCTAACTACTGACTACTGCACTTAAAGCTCAGARGAGCCAAAAAAGTGTCATGTAATGTGCAGGTTGCGTGTTACAAACAGCAAAATATCGCGTCCCTGTAAATGCTTTGTAGCAAAGATGATGCCTTCACACTGCAGCTGACACCATGGCTCAGAGCGCACAGGCTTCGTGTGCGGGTTCCCCTTCATCCCCTGGCATCTCCAGAAGTTTGGCAAGTAGTTTACCCCATAATTAGGAAAGCACAGAAACCCGGCCGCAACACCAGCTGAGCATGACTTGGTAGCTCACRGTCATGCAGCGCTTGTGGACAGCCCCTTGCTCATAAGAGCAACAACTTGGCAGTAAGAGGAGTGTGTTGGCCCACAGTTTATTCACTGACCCATTAGTGCTCTGTTTGCCTGCTGGACAGGACTTTTGTATAAACCAAGAGAGCTGACAGAGCCCCACTCACCTTTTCTGTTAAAATTGACACCAGAAGAGCTAACCTGGCAATTATGGAGGAAATCTTTTATTCCTAACTACCTAGACCCAGCCTTGAATATAGGTTATCCCCAAACTCTTAGGCCCTAGGACATTTTGGCCACTGCTGTATAGGTGACAACAGGTGACCTGGGCACCATGGGCTCTGTGTCCTTGCTCTGGGATTCTAGGYCTTGGTCTTAATCTCTTAGAAAGGCTGCATAAAATTATTGCATGCAATTTCTAGATAAAGTCTTTCCCTCTATGTCTCTTGAACAAMTGTCTGCAACCTCTGTTACCTCAAGTAGAGAAGATTTTTCTTTATGATGCTCTGATAAGAGATGATCCAGAAAATGCCAAGGTTGCACAGAAACCGCTCTGCACCACATATTCCATCTTCTCAGCTGAGCTCATGCATTTTAACTCTATTTCCCTCAATATGTGARGTATTCAGATAGGCAGATATGTTGTTTTATTTTCTTTTCTCTAAAGCCGTTCAGCTATTGATGAAAATCATGGACAAGACAGGATATGATGCATGAAGTCCCAGCGAGGCAAACSTGGGCTGTTCATAAAGAACACGTGTTGAACACTGTCAGCACCCATGTCTAGGAATCTGGTGCCACTAAATTACTTGGACAGATTTCTCTAGCTTATTTTAGGCCTGGATGACCACTGTGATCCCCTCCAGATAAAGAAGACCTGTTCTCCACTGGGATTTTCCATTCCTCCAAGGGCACAGCCTTGCAGGAAGTGATTCCTCCCCGCTGTTAAACCTACAGGAAAGAAACACCTCCTCCCTCCTCAAGTTGGGTGCCCTATGTTCTTACCAACGGGCTGTCTGCAGGTACATCAGCAGCGTCTCATGCTGGTGTTGAATGGATTAGAGATGTGCACCTCAGTCTCACACACAGAYGCTGGTATCAGCTGCTGTTATCAGCAATCACACACACACCCACTGGTATCAGCTGCTGTTAACGAACATAGCACAGTCGGCCACGACAGAGGCATCAGTCGCTTTGCGGGGGCTCATGAATTGGCCTTGACTCCAGGTGTCCCCACACACTCGTGTGCTCCAGACCTGGGTCTGTGCCGCACAGCGGCTCTCCTGTAGATACTGCATTCCTTGGGGAAGGTTATCTTACTGCTTAAGATAACTGAGGCATTGCTGGAAAGTCTGTGTTCAAAGGCATAAGCATAAAGGCATAAGCTGGAGCCCAGCTTATTCTCTGTGTTTTCCCTTCCCTGTCTTGAGTAGTTTTGTTTCACTGCTCTCTTTTTGTCTTAATCCTCAACTGCAGACTTACAGGGACAGGCTGTGCAGCTCCAGGCCAAAGGGGCTCTGTTTTCTGCATAGCTGCTTGCTGTTACCTGAGCACAGAGCTCAGGTTTTGTTTGTCAGGAGCTCTTAGTGTTATCTATAGGGGCATAACAGACMCTGTCCCTCCACTGAAGGGTCTCTTCCTTTAAATACTTACCCATTTGTCATAACGTTTCTACTGAGGAGTGATGGGGGAGTTGTTTGCTGGAACTGGATGAACATCTGGATATGTCCTTCCCTCCCGGAGCAGAAAGAAGTGGCAGACCCAGAGCGTGGCCTCTGACCTCCCTCTGATTCCTGAGGCCTCCTGGGCATTTCCCTCCGCAACGGGCCGGGCCCTGCAACGTTGCTGCGGCCACGTAAGCGGGCGCTGAGGGCCTCTGCCTTCCCCTCTGCTTGGAGCAAACGCCGCCGTCCCCTTCACCTTATGCAGCTGCTTATGGGTAACATCTACCCACCCGCTGGGTCACCATGATTWCATACCTGGCTAATAAATGCTGTCCTTCACATAAATCCAATGTGTCCTTTTGGTCTCTGCAGGGTAGCGATAAGAAAGATCTTACGGCTCTTATATGTGGGATTTCCAACAACACTAAATGGGGAAATAAGGAAGTGTTCRCTTGGCATCACTGTGACTTGTGCCTGGCTGAAAGCATCGTGATCAGGAGAGCATTGCTGTGGCTCTGGTCTTGTCCCCAGGTACCTTCTGCCCCCCAGTTGCTGTGATACAGAGTAGCAGGACCCTAGCCTGTAATGGCAGTCGTAAGTCCTGAGAGGGTGAGACATTGAAATGTCAGTGTTTAAGCAACGTTTTTGCACAGGGAAACAAGAGGTGCAAAAAAAACCTCAGAAAGCAGGTGAAGCTCTGTCTATTCCAAGGGCAAGTGTTCTTTTGGTGATACTTTCAGCATCTCCTGCTTGCTGCCTATAGCAGCGTAGATGTAGTAGATGCTACATGATTAGAGAGAACATGCATTGTTTTAAAACGTGAACAATGTGTGATTAACTCCTTTGGTGTACTGGACTMGGAGAAGAAGGATGACAAGAGCAGGAAATTCGGTCAGTCTCCACAGATCGCTGTYGTTTCCTTTAAAAAATGAACAAGCTGTTATTACTCCTAGGCTTGAAGCCTTGGCTCTCAGAATTTCTCTGCACCCTTCTACACCTTGGATTAAAGAAGTTATCCCAATATGGTCAGATCCTTGGTTGGGAATCTCTTTATAAATAAAGAGTAATTGTCTTACACTAATTTTGTAATATTGAAATAATAATTTTGGGGAGGGCAAAGTACTCTCCATGRATGTGCCATGCAGGTTTCTTGCAATTTTTGACTCAAAAATGTTACCTGGTTTTCACTTCTTTTTTTTTGACTGCAGTGCCAGGATAACACTTGATGGTTCCCGGTGAATTTTCCCTCCTTTGTGTTAATGGTTTATAAGCCTGTTTTTTAAAAACTCAGTGTTTAGATGCCAGCTTTTATGCAGTATGAGGTAAGTGAATGGCGTGCCAGGTGGGAAACTGCGTGGCTAAGTGAACTGGGACCAGKACCTGGTAACTAGCCCTAACTTCAGCCTTGCCCCTTCATGCCTGTGTCCAGCCTTTCCAAGGGGAGAGCATCCTTCCTGTGTGGTTAAAGCTTCCCTGGAGCAGTGAAAGAAGCTGTGTCTCTGGGTTATAAATAGACAACCAGTCTGAATGAAGACATGTTCTGTCATCTTTAAAACAACAGCACCAAGAAACAGCCTGGGGGTATTTGTGCCAGATGCCTGTGATAGATACTACATGAGCCATCCATCAACACATGTCAGTAGCTGTCCGCTCTTGTATCCAGAGTGCCGCTGGAGAAGGACCAGTGTCTTTATTCCGATAAAGGAACCCAGAGCAAAATTAATTTCAAAWCCCTTGTTATCTGGATCAGATACACTTTCATCGCAGAGAGAGCTTAGACCTCATTTCACGACTGCCATAGCTGATTCTTAACACCTTCTTGACACTATATGTTATTAACTCATACTTTCAAAAACAGTCAATATTAGCTACCCTCCTGTGCTTTAACATCGCAGAAAAACCTTAAAATATTGTTATTGTCTTAGAAACTGCAGTTGACATGAAGCTGTTATGGTCAGTTATATCCTCCTCATCAGTCCTTTTACTTCTCTTTGGAATAACCCATGTATTTTGGCAATAGCTTCACTTACATAAAGAATGATTTGGCCGGGTAGTTTCTTACTTTCACCCTTTTTTTTTGTACTAAATGGAAAATGAGGGCAGTGTTCAGCAGTCTTCATGACTATAAATATCCTTTAAATTGAAGAATGGCCTAAATACTGCAGGACAAAAACTGGCCTGTAAGCTCCAGGCCCTGAGAAAGCCAAGTTTATTGACTTGCTACTTAAAAGTGCTTGAGGCTGTCAAATGAGGAAAAGGTCGGTGYCGGTGCCAGCAGAGGGAGCTTTCGGACTGGACAGATAAAATCTCTCTTTGCTCATTTTAGCAATGTCATCTGCAGAGCAAAGGAATGAATGTTGCTGGTTTGGGGATCTGKTTTTTGTGCTGGTAGTATAGTAAAATAATGAGCAACTTCACAATAGGTGTTCRTGTTAGGTCCTGCAGAAAAAATTGGTATCAGCCTGAACACGGCTTCTCTGCTTGTTTCATGATTGGCCTTTCTGTCGGCCTCTTAGCCGTGTTTCTTACTATTCCCTAGAACACAGAAGATCCTAAATTTGATCCATGTAGAAGTTACTGTACCTGCAAATCGTTTGTCRCTAACATAGGATCCGATGATTCTGTTATTGGAGGTTTGGGGTGGACGTCAGCATTCGTGAAAATAGTATATGCGCAGAAGTAAGGACTGAACCGATTGCTCCTGGGTATGAACAGCGTATGTCTGAGATGACCCATTTGATGGCCACCCTCAGCCTCAATCAGTGACACTCGGTTATTTCTGTAGCAACTTTCCTCTCCTTCTCTGCTAAGATTTGGGGCAGTTCTGACAGYTTAACCCTTGCTCCGGGTGGCAAGTGGTGCCAGGGAATCCCTTAGGACTTGGAAAAGTAAGTGGTTAGCCAGCCCTGGAGAGCCACTGGTGGGATGGTTGGTTTTTATTGGCTTCAGCTTGAGTATAATGCCTGATGTTTGGCATTTGCTGTGTCCTTTGTCACCAGGTGTCCAGTACCTGGGTTTAAAAAAAAAGTATTCCCAACTGATATCTGTTCTGTACATTTATCTTGAAGAAAATATGTAGAATAACACCATGAATACCACTTGGGCAACTTGTATTATCTGTACAGCTGTTGGGCAGCAGTATATGTGCCCAAAGTTAAGCACATACTTAAAAACTTTGGAAATGGACCTTTAATTTCCATCGCTGTGAAATGTTTGAAACACAATTTAAATYGTGTTCTGAAACATCTACAGAGTGCAAAACGGTCCGCATTCAAGGATCAAYTTAAGGAATTGCTAGCTGGAAAAGGAAAATCATAGAAAATAAGAGAAGAACAGCTTAGTGGTGGTTTTAAGGAGGATTTTAGGAGCAAACTGACGAGCTCATGCTTGGTTTATGGTTTGCAGCATGGGAAGGACCTGTATGAAGACCTGAGTTTAAAGGTCAGCAGATATGCAGATGAGCTTAATCTCGTCTCAGGTGCCGCTTTCTTTCAGAGAAGCAGTTGCCCTCTCTGTGTACATATTTTCAGCAACAGAAGGAGACTCTCAGTTTTATGAGACCTCCAGTGTTTTCCTGTAAGCCTGATAACATGAAGCACGTCAGCCAGGCTTTTGGTGCCTCTTTCAGCCTGTTTGCAGCTTGTGATGCTGCCGGCATCCTTTCGCTTCTCAGTTCTTACTTTGCCTTTGTAAATGGTTTCYGCCTTGAGCTGTGTCTCTGCACAGTCCCTGCCCCTCCGGGGACCTCCTCCCGGCCAAGATTTTTGCATACTCTGCTACTTTGAGAGCAATAACAGGCAATTATTGTAATGGGACCTAGACCACGAGTCTCTCTCTTGAAATGCAGCAGAACAGCTATCGTACAGCAGCAGAGCAACCGGGGCGGCCGCTGAAAGCTGGGCTTCCCCAGGGGTTCTGGAGACAATATCCTGACCTTGTGTCGCTAYGGGCTCCCATCTAACTGAGAGATTAGCTTTGCTTCTATTAACCCTAGCAGGAACCCATTCAATTATTTGCATCCTGCTTACTGAAGTTATCCTTGGAGCCTCAGCGAGAGCCAGGCTTGCAGGACTCTCTGCTACTCAGCATCCATGTGCTGTCTTCCACCAATTTCTCTCTGGAACAGGTCTGCAAGGCTGCACCCGGGTTGAACATGCCCTGGTAGGTACAAAAATGCAGCTTTGTCGATTTSTGCAAGTGCCCTGAAGTTCCCTGCRATGAAAGATACCAGGACGACGTGAGCATTTAGAGGTGTTTATTTAAGTATACTTTAATGGAATGAACATACATTAATAGCRCTTTCAGTAGCACTGTCTCTGGCCTCGTGGTGCTGGCATGGGAGCTCTGTGTTGTAATGATGGAGCTGATTAATGAAMGTGAAAGAGAGCAGCTGAAGGGACTGAAGTACGTGTCACTAACCTCAGACCTCTCTTTGCTGACATCCCTCATCTAGTACTTTTGGGGAGCTGGACCCCAAAGCAAGTGCTGCAGAGGTTACTGGATCATCCATCCCCAGTCCAAAACCTGAGATTTGGCCATGGGAGGCAGCTGTTTTACAGTTTGCTCCACATTTATCCAGTCGTCAAAAGATACAAACTCTGTCCCCTTTTGTGTTCTTCAGGACAGGATGTAGCGCTTAGAAATCTAATTTTTCAAAGAAGATTCCGATTTCYCACACTGCTGCCAATTGCTCTCCAGCATTCACAGAGCCCCTGCTCTGCCCCAGGGAACTGAAAGGGAAGAAAAAAAAAAATATATATATATATATATAAGCAAAGACACAAAGTAGTTAAGAGGAGACAGCTTTAACATAGGAGTACCAGGAAAAGGAAGGAAGCCTGTGTTTTCCAGCAGTGYGGAGCTGATGACCCCGGGGTTACAGATGTGGCTTTTCCCAGGGTGGTCTCTAGCGTCTGGGAAGGGGTGAGCACACAGGCCTGCTGCTCTGTGGGGAGGGAGCATTGGAAATATCCCTTCTCCTTTCCTTGCTCAACTGCAGGAGCCTCCTTTCTTTAATCAAGACCTCTGATCCCCTCCGAACTGGCCTAAGCCAACAAAAGGTTTCAGAAGTGGCTGCGTTTGGGGGCAAGGGCAGGGATGGGACCGAATGGAGCGGTTGTCTCCCCAAGCCCCTCCGCCTGACAGACAACGGTGCAGCAGAGGAACTGGTCTGATTGCTCGAGGTAAGGCTGAATGAAAACACTGCTCCTTGTGTGGTAAATCGCCCTCAGGAGAAAACTAGTATGTGAGCATGTCATTAAGGGCTGTGCAAGGATGCATCTGCCTTTGCGGGTGAGTTAAAGCTATGCAGACAGTCCTTGTAGCCCCTCTTCACTTCTGAGTGCTTGGCTACGCACATCAAATAGTGTCCTTCTGCTGCAGGGTTTGAGGATGTCGTATGAATTTATGGCGTGAGAAAGTCAAGAAATAACCATTTAAAGATCTTCTCAGCAGAAAGGTTAAAAATGAATCGAAATGAAAAACACACAAATCCTGTCTGCCTTAAAAGATTAAATAGCTTCACAGCTAACATCAAACAGGAGAAAAAGAGGTTCAAGTGCTTACAAGACACACAGGACGGTGTCTGAATATGAATTATGAAGCTGAATTACAACCTGAGAGTGCTGGGCCAGCCCTGATAAGCTGGCAGTGCTCGTTTGACTTTAGTGCTGTGGTGATTTGTAGAGGAGACAGGTAGGCTGTAATTTCTCCTACAGTGAGATTTGTGTAGGTCAACAGCACAAATTGGCCATGTCCAGCTATGAACTTGCTTGCTATCCCACCAATTTTTGGTTTACTTGAGTGCAGTCCCTCTTGTTTCCCAGCTAGAGGCCCTCAGTGTTTATTTTACATCTCCCAGTAGCTTTGGGGTTTTTTATTTCTGTTTTAGATGTGCCTAGGAGGTGTGAACCTCACTCGAGGCGAGGACAGCACCACGTGCTGGTTGCCCCCGAGCACAGCGGGTTTATTGCCCCGCGCYGGCTGGGCTGGCAGCTCTGCCCCCAAGGCCAGTGCGAGGCGGTGGGAGAGCTGMGCCCTTCTCTCCAAGAGGGAAAAGCTTCAGTTTGGGTGCATGTCGTAGCTGTGCAAAAGCCGTGAGGAAATTGTGGCAGGCTTTGAGAATGCCAGAACACCTTGGAAAGGCACCTCGTGCAGCTGCCCAGTTCCCCCGCCCTGATAATGTTGCAAAGGCAATCGAGAAAGTGTCTAAATTTCAGTATTTACCTTCTCTGCACTGTTGAATCAGGGTATCCAATTAAATTAGAAAGGAAGGTTTTTTTGTGTACATGCAATCTAATCCCTGAGCTGCTTTACCTTTCTGCTGTATTGCTGGATAGCAGCTATACAGCTATCTGGGGGACCCACGTGCTTGTTCAATGGGGCAGTTCACCACCCACGGTGCTGGTTTTGAGCAGCCATGGGGCAGTGGAGCTGGCTGCTGTTTTGGGAATGAGTCAGAGTCCTGGCTAGAGCACAAGCAGCTAGTCAGGGCACTTCAGAAAGGTGTTTGGGCAAGGCAAGCGCGCTCATTTAAATAGAAAGGGCCAAACCATTTTCTCTCATTAAGCAACATAGCTCTACCTCACTGACTGTTCTACCTGAATCAACAAAGATATCAAYTAATGGCTGTAATAAATATTTCTACGTAAAACTTCTTGCCAGAAGGAGCATGAGTAAATTAAGACTTAGGAAAGATGAATATYGCTTTGCTTTCCTGCCTTATAGGTTGGGAGAGGCTTCTGTTTGCTGGAGCTGGAGCAATAATCTGATGGGGCAGCAGAGATGTTGTCGATGAGCACATGATGCCCAGGAAGGTCAGGGTTCCTGTTTGTACTAGTCAATTAATTGGCTGACCTGTGRTGTGACCCTGCTGAGACATCGACAGGCGCCTGAGGATCATCTCAGCATTGCCCATCGCTGCTGAAGCACTCGGACATCCCCTGCAGGCACTGGGAGGCAGGTTTATGATGGAGAAAACCCCGGGTTTGACGGGCCATGGCCTGCACTGCCCCACACTGTGGTCCCCCTGCTCCCTGTCCCCCAGCACGGCACATCTGCCAGCTCCCTGCAGCCCCACTGCTGCTGCCTTGCTGAGCGCTGCATCACAGAAACATTCAGTGGGAGTTCTCCTGGCAGCCGTTGGGCCTCATGCCAGTAATTTGGCTAGCCACAAATCGGTGACTGTAGACGGGGGTTCCCCCTTGCAGCCCTGTGCTGGCAGAGGCAGCCCCAGCACCCCACTCCTCTAAAGAGGGCTGAAAGCACCAACACTGGGCCAGGTTTCTGCCCGTTGCCAACTTGTGTGAAGAAGCAAGTGCTGCAGAGAGCAGCCTGATTTCTCCAAGGCAAACTCCAATTCCATAGCGAGTGGCCTATACTGCTCCCATTGACCTCATCTGGTGTTGAGTGACCTGCAATATCCCTGCGGGCTGTGAAACATAAGCAGGGTTAACTGTGCGTGGAGACTTGCCTGTCTCTGCTGAGGGCAGGCACAGCAAGTGTCAATGATTCCCACTGCTTCGTGTTCCCTTTTATAGGCAAGGATGCTGCGAGCCCAAATCGTCAGGCGCTCTGTGGGAGAGACACCGTAAAAACGACCTTATGGCCTCTCCGAACCTGCACTGACCACTGAATCAGCTGGGAGTTACAGCAGGAAGGGAACGCTGTGGGCAAAAAGTAGAAATGAGGGTAAATGAGAGCAATCAGTGATGCCCGTGTGAGCTCTGCCCATGGCCTTTCCCTTCAGCCAGGCGCTGAGAAGCGAGGACGCGATCGCGGAGACTTGCTGCATCCGCTGCTCCTTCCAGAAGCTCCCAGCCACAGAGAATCCCGTTTTCAGAAGGAAACTTCTTGTTCCTGGGTGTGTATGCAGACTTGCATGCTTTTTTAGGCTAGCTAGCATTATGTATGAGCTGCGTTGCAGTTCAAAATACCGTGTCCGGGCCAATTCTGAACCGTGGATAGCGCGAGGTGTTGTGTCTGAGTTTTATACCCCATCTCTCTGCCAGTCATCCTTTATTCCTCTGTCCCAACAAGGACATTCGGTGCTGAAGAAACAAGGAGACGAGGTCATTGCCCGAGGGGKTTTGAGTGCATTAGCACTGGACTGCTGGTAAAATTCCCCTACTCTTCAATGGAAAAATAGTGTCTCGACTAAAAGAGCTGCTTCATGGAAAGGGTTTGCATCCCATGGAAAATTCCACTTTTACTGAAAAAAGGGAAAGTCCCAAACTCAAAAAATTTCAATGTGGAAACTCCATTCCCATAAAGGCCTGTGAGCTGGGGCTCCTGCTCCACGTGGCTTCCCCTGCAGAGCCTCCCGGGGCTGCTTCCCTGCTGCTTCAGCAACCCTGTCACGTAACCCACCTCCCAAGGACATGAGTTTCTTACCTTAACTCCTCTASGCAGAAAGCTTCTCCAGAACTTTGCTTTTCTGATACTTTTAAATCTTTTTACTGTGACCTGCCTAAATTTGTTCATGAGCCTCATTCTCCAGTTTGCTTTTTTGCTGGTGTTCTGTACATTGCAGGTCCCTCTCCTCTCTGATGTTTACTTACCTTATGCTGTGAGAAATCGTTCTTCTTTCCATTTTGCAGTGTCAGATTGGGCTCTCTCCTCCCTATATCATCTTGTTACTTCTTTTCTCCACTTGCTGTACTTGAAATTAATCTTTTGCACACAGCATTGCAGATGAGGTTGGGCCAGTACCTCAAACACAAGAATCATTTCTTCTTCTTTTATTCTGCTGGGAACACATCACATCACATATCTCAGGGTTTTAGCCTGGTTCATTATCATGCTGCAGCCAAAGAAGGTCTTGGACTTCAGTTTAATGTAAAGGATAGGAGAGAGTTGTCTGGGCAGAATGCCAACAAGACATGGTGGGGGAATTTCAGAGGTGAAATAATAATTTTTCAGACACAGTAACACATGATTTCATTGTTAACATTTCACTTCCTTCAAAAAAATTTCTTCTAAAAGTTTACCAACTTTTAAAACCCCTACCAAGTAGGCTCAGCACCAGATCTCTCCTTGGCTCTGACCTCCATGGCAGTGACCAAGTGCAGTAAGGAAGTCTGAMAATCTTGGTCAAAATCAGGGCTGCAGAGCTGGCTTTCGGCACGTCTGAGTGTTGTGTGACTGTAGGGAGCAGAATTTCCGATCTAATCAATGGTTTAGTTGCAATTGCTGTTTTGAAGGCCATTTAAGTAGTGTTTTGAGYGGTGTCATTTGAGTAGTGACATTGGCTTTTACAATACATTAGCTTGTCACAGGCTGTTCACGATCAAAGTGCTAATTTTACACACTTGGTAAATGGCTAAAATATTGATAAGCTCCTAGGGCAGTGACAACCAAGGGGACAAGATCTTCCTTCAAATCTTGGGAATTTCACTGCAGAGCAGCCATGCGACCACACTAAAGACCTCTCGCTTTTCCAGGAAGGATCCAATTAACTGATTTTTGTTGTCTTGGTGGGCGAGGATAAACTTCTGCTGGGCCATATGGTATAAACCTGTAAGCCTTGCATTAAAGCTGACCTCCCTTTAGGAATCTCTAATCCAAGTTTGAATACCCTAAAGAGAAATTTCCGCCTCCGGTACCCATATGGCTTGTGGGCCTCTCTGTTCATATGAACTAATGGATGAGATGCTTTATCAGTGTTGGATGCGACTCTTTCCACAGCCTGGTACTAGGGACCCTGCTTGCACATTTCTCTCCCGCTGATTGTGCTGCTTTGAACTGAGACATGGGATATCTGTTGCCTCTTTGGCTTTTGCAGTGTTCAAAGCCAGAGAAATTATTTTTTTCCCCTAATATGCAAATATAAGCTCATCCTCACAGCCCACCTTGTGGGGGCCACTTGCAGGGGCTTTTCCCCATGGATGCGCTCGGAAGGGTCTGGATGGTGGTGTCAGAATATCCTGGCTGTCTCCGGAGTCACCACGTTCCGTTCTGTCAGGACAGTCMAGGCAACGGGCCAGGCTTTGTGGCTCCCTTCTCCACGCTGCAGCATCTTCTCCCAACAAACAGAGTGATTTCTGTCACTTTGGAGGGCTTTTGAAGCGCCGCGTCAGCAAAATCAGGCAAGTCTGCAAGGATGCGGAGGAATAACTTCTCCAAAGGGGCAGCCTGGGCTTTTACATTTGCAGTGTCCGATGAAAAGCAGAAAGCTGCTGAGAAGCAGGAGATGTGCAGTGTTGGTGAGCAGCCAGCCCTGCCCTCTTGTGTCGCCTTTGCCACTGGCCATCACCAGGGCTGCCAGCTCTGCCTGAGGAAGGGCTGCGAAAGGAGGCTCCTGCACATCCGGAAGGCAATTCCCAGCCTCACAGCAGTCCACCCTTTTCACCTCCTCTTTTCTTTGTAGGCTTGATCCAAAACTTGGCAGTGTCAGCAGAGTCTGTGAAATTAGTGGACTTTAAATCAGGTCTCCCTTTTAGAGTCAGGATAGAGAAGGAGATGATGTTCCTGCGGTGCCATTACTAGATCTCCCAGATCACTCAGGGCAGTGCTGGCAAAGGGACCCTTCCTACATCATCCTGGGATGAAATTTTGTTGAGAATTTGTTTGGTTTTTTTCTTTTCCTTTAGGCTCTTCTTTCACTCCACAGCCCCAGGAGCTTTCCCATTGCTGTTATTGTGGCAGGAGAACCGGAGACAGGGACCAGGTGAGATTACACTGTGTAGCAGCAGGTTACCCAGCCTAGACATCTTCTGCATCCTTCTGTAGGTTGGTTTTGACGCCAAGGTCACCCTAGCACACACACTCTGAATGTTTTATCTGCCTTGCAACTATTTTCTTTGCCACAAGATGGGGATCTAAGCAGCATCTTAGTCCCAGGTGCTGCGTGATCCAAGCTTGGGACATTCTGACTCTTGTACATCTTGGTGTRTTGTTCAAAGAGAGTCTGGTATAGATATAAAGAGAGAATGGTCTGGTATAGATACAGGAATCTCGGCACAGGGAGGTTTGCTGGTACAGGTCAGCTCTGTTGTTTAGATTGGCTTAAGAGAAAACTGAAACAAAGTTGCCTTGGTGGTAATTGGTGAAATAGTATTGTTACTATGTGAGTGTCTTGCTTCCTCGTTTTGTCTAGCGGGCTGTTTAGAAAGGGAGAGCGAGTATCATTCTCAGTTCCACCTTACGTTGAACAAYCCCTGTAAAAATACGAGACATCAAGCAATGTTTTGAGTTATTGCTTCTCTCAGAAGTTTGGAAGCACAGCTTAAAGTATGGATYGCTTTGCCTATTCTCTAAGAAGGACAAGATAACAAGATGAAGTTAAATGAGGAAGAACCAGTGAATTCGGTCTTCATTAAAAGCTTTCTTGGAGTTGCTTATAAAGCTCTTACAGTCTGCAAATTCCATCACTGGAAATTGTTTGTTTTAATACAGTGATATCACTGCCCAGGTGTAGGCATGGTCAGCACTGCTGCTTCGGAAATGGAAAGCATGAAAAAAGTTGCTTGATGGGAATGCTGAAATACTATTTATCTTGTTTGGCAGCTGGAAAGCTGGATTTGCTCTTTCAGGCTGGCAGGTCATCGAGATAGGACACTCTGTTGAGGTCCAGAAGTTTCCTATTGTTGACCTGCTCCTCCTGTGTGGTATAAATGGGATGTGTAAGGAACTGTGTTGTGCATAGCCAGAGTTATTTCTGAAACATTTACGTTGTACAAATGCAGTTCTGTTTGTGTAGCTTGGCATATCTGGCTTCATGGCCCTGTTTTTTTTTTGTTTTTTTGTTTGTTTGTTTGTTTGTTTGTTTGTTTGTTTGTTTTAAGGGACTTCAGCACAGGTGCCATAATAATACCATTTAAGTTGCCCAAGGACAAAGTGGACTTCCTGAGTCTAATTGAACACATTTTTCCACATCACTCATAACTAGAGCAATATTTAAGAGAGACCTTGCCCAAGCACCTGCATAAATTTGGCAAACTTGGAGAAGTGCTCAACATGGAAACTGTATAGAGCCACTAAACAATGTCACTAAACTCATGTCACAATATCCTTTCTTTGGGCCTATGCTTGCTCTTTCCATGGAGATTACACAGCTGAGGTTATTTCACAGCTGTTTGATGAAATTTCAGTTGCCGTGGTAAATGTGGTTGAGAACTGTAGAAGACCTTAAGAGTAAATGAAGATGGAGATTCCTTAAAATTGTTTCTGCTAGTCAGTAATGAGTGATATAATGCTTTTCTTCTCTCTAGAGAGTGCAATTTAGCCAAAATCCGATTACTGTAAACCCTGGGTATGAACAAAAGCTTATTTCCCTGCAGGATACATTTTGTATCTCTGCAAAATCATCCTTGCCCACTCAGAGACTCCATTTTGCAGTCATTATTTGGAGAGCGTGTACTGGCAAAACAAACGAAATCATAAATAGCAGCTGATTGTCTGCTCTGTTATTATTTAGGGATATTTGAATCTGAAATAATTCCTTTTCTTGTCTTTGCTGAAGTTAAAATACCTCCGTGATGCAGAGAGACATACACTATTTGAGCTCATTACATCTCAGTATCAATTTTAAAACCATTGCAGCAGCAGTGAGGCAGTCCTCTCTGAGAAAAAAAAGATGTCATTTTGGGTCACTATGCGGAAGTTATTATCCTCCTTRCAATCATCTAAATCAATTCTAGACTTATATGAGCTGCTTTAATTTCTGTTTTCAACTTTTAAGCAACAACATACACCCACAGCTGGCCAAAGTGAGTGACTAATCCAGCTAAACCCTGTCTGGAACAGATCCTTATCCCACCAATCTGATGTTTAAAGGACAGCGCTCTGCAGAGCATCTTTTTGCTGTCTTACTAGAATGATAATTTGTTATCAACAAGAAATCCAGGAAGTGCACAAGGGAGATAAGCTGGAAGTGACTGGGAGATGTGCTGGAATGAGTAACTGGCATCATTTCATGACATGCATGTGGGCAGAACCTATCGGTTTGGGATGAAACTATGCAATGTATGTTCCTTCCCTTCCCTTCCCTTCCCTTCCCTTCCCTTCCCTTCCCTTCCCTTCCCTTCCCTTCCCTTCCCTTCCCTGTCCTTGTCCTGAAATTGGTGCTATATTAAAGCAAATATTTATCATGCTCAGCCATTCATTTGTTTAGCATTTTCCTAGGTCTTAGCACTACTTGTGTGCGTGCAAAGGGCTAAAAGAGAACATGTGCACCCAGCAATCCCATTTTGCATCATCCATATCATGCAAGGTAGATGGTACAACCTCCCTTCACCAATTAGTAACCACTGATATCTTTGATAATGGCTTTAGTCACTCCTGTAGGTCTGCTGCAGGTTGTGTAAATCAAACAAACAAAAAATGAGGTAACAACAGGGAGGTAATTTTTAGTTTAGAAAAGAAAAGAGAAGAGGAAAGAAGGGAGAGGAAAGAAGGGAGAGGAAAAAAAGAGAAAAAGAGAAAAGAGGTAAGCAGGGGGAGCCCTGCTGCTGTTGCTCCCCTATTGGCCACCAGGGGGCGTCCCCACTATATAGGGGATAGCGCGAGGGCAGCGAGCCGTTAACGGTCGCGGCGCGCGAGGAGCCGTTAACGGTCGCGGCGCGCGAGGAGCCGTTAACGGTCGCGGCGCGCGAGGAGCCGTTAACGGTCGCGGCGCGCGAGGAGCCGTTAACGGTCGCGGCGCGCGAGGAGCCGTTAACGGTCGCGGCGCGCGAGGAGCCGTTAACGGTCGCGGCGCRCGGCCCTGTTGGGTACGGGATAGGGAACCGGTTCCCCTTACCTTCAGTTTACCTAAAAAAAACCCTAGTGGAGACCAGGATAAAGAGGGGAAGGGGTCTCAAATTCAAATTTGTTCTGCTGCTGAAGCCAGACTTGATTCTTCGCAGGAGGTGGTGTTGAGCAGCAGGCAAAGAGTGGAAGAGGTCTCAAATTCAAATTTGTTCTTCAGCTGAAGCAAGACTTTATTCTACATCCCGTTAGTATGAGCAAATGGTTTTGCCCATGGCAGGGTTGGCTTTGCTGTGGTAACTGCTCTCACCTGTGGTGTGCCTGGTACTCCAGGGCCGCCTTGGAGACCTCACTGTGCCCCCTTGCTTGAGTTTGTGCCATGTGGGGACTCTCATGGGTATCATGGTCAGTGTAAGTCCTCTTTCTGGACAGGACTGTGTGTACCTCTTCCTGCAGGAGGGAGAGGAGAAMAAGGCCCATACTGCCTGGTACTGCTTAGCAGTTTAGTAATGAGGCTGATCACCTCAGCTCTGCTTGGGTTAGGAGGCCAAGACATGAGTGTGAAGAGCAGCAGCTCCTGGTCTGTCCTGCTGCAGCCATCGTGAGAAGAAGGGTCACCTTTGGCAGGCAGGTAAGGTGGGTTTTGGTGGGATGTGGACTTTTCAAAGCCACCCATGCTATGTCTCACAGAGGCCATTAGCCACAGGTCTGGGGAAGTGGCTGCCCGCACAGTCTCTCAGACTGGTTGTGGTTGCTTCAGGCAGACTTGAGCTTAGCAGGGTTTTGGGGTTTTTTTTTTTGTTTGTTTGGTTGTTTGGTTGGTGGTTTTTTTTTTTTTTTTTTTTTTTTTGTTTTGTTTTTTTCCCCCCTGGAGGGGTTTGGAGAAGGAAGTTTCTTTTGCAAGGGCAGAGGTGGTGTGCCTATTACTGGTTTTTGAGGGTTTGGGGGGGTTTTTTGGTTGGTTGATTTGACTTTTTGTTTGTTTTGTTTTCCTCTTGGCTATTGCATAAGAGCTGAACTCCCAGGAAAGCTTCAGGGTAACCTCACTGTGTTTAGGTGGGAATTGTGCCATGTACTTCCTGATTTTGGTCTCCTGCGTTCTTTTGCAGCTGCCTTAATTGTAGTGTGCCTTCTAAAAGGCACAGTGATTTGTCTAGGCAAAGCTCCTTGCTGCGCTGTAGTTCCAGTTGGGTGGGTGGGAGGTGGGTATTTCACTTTACTGTTGAAGTAGTCATCACTAACTGTAACAAAAGGTGAGTGTAACAGCCTGACTGGCTTTGTGTTTTTTCACGTTTTGATTTGGTAGTAGTGATAGTGATCGATATCAGTGCATTCAGATTATGTTACTGGGGTTTTATATGTGTGCGCTTTGGTGTTTTAGTCCTGTGCAGACTTGGAGTATGTGATAGGCATGAGATCTATGCAATGAGTTGTAAATGCTGGCAGCCGACTTGAAGTTTAGCTTATGTTAATGAGTTACAAAGCTGGAGCTAATGTGATAGCAGCAGCAGCACTGTTGCTGTTAGCACTATATTACTGTTTTAAGCCCCATTTTCTCCCTTGTTCATAATCTGAATTATGGTAGTTATGCAATGATAACGTTCCTTTGCACAGGAAAAATATTTGGGTCAGCAAATCCTCAGATGCCAGTAACTGACATGTTTAATTTTCATACTTATTCAGGTTCACCTAAATATGAATTATTTTTAATAATTTGTAATCACTATTTATTTCATTGATCTGATAGGCTGGTAACCCACCTGTTGAAGTGTACATTAATTTTGTGCATAGTTATTTGATATTTCTCTGTTTTTGCTTGATTGCTTATCCTTAGAGTTAATATGTTACTGAGCCAAGCTATTTCAATAATATTTCACCAGCTCTCCTGAGATGGAGGTGTGTGTATGTATGTGTTTATATATATATTTTTTCTTTTATTTTTCTTCTATATATATGCTGAACTTAGATTGACCTTCTTATGAGTGCCCTGGAAAGTCACTGCCAGAGTCATGTAGCTCTTGGATTGGACTAGCCAGGAGAAGATGGATTTACATTCTGAGATACTGAAGTTGTCTGTAGTCCTTTGCTTTTATGCAGTCTGTTATGAAATAAATACAGAATTGTGATGTTGCAGTGGAAACAATGAATAATAGGTTAAAGCTATGTATTGCATCGTAGAAATAAAGGAGTTAAATTGGTGCAGTAGCATGAGAAAACTTGGTTCAAAATCTAATACTAGCCCTGATATTTCCCTACTCTGGATTTTTTTTTTTTCTTGACCTTCTGAGGTAAAATTCTTATTTATAATGAAGTGGGAGTGAAAACATGGATTTTCTTTTTTCTTGCTGTATTAATTGCATGATTTATTAGTCTGCATTTTGCAGTATTTTTGCCTGGCGTATTTGCCTGGCCTTATTTTTTACTAAATGGAGTTAGTAAATAATATTGATAATTATCTCAGCCAGGCTAGGTATTCTCTTCCTCCTCCCCCATCCAAAAAAAAAAAAATAAAAAAAAATAAAATAAAAATAAAAAGGCAGAAAGGCAGTGAAGTAGTTCTTGCACACAGATTATAACAGTGTAGTTGAAAACTGTGGGAAATCTGTGTTGACTGGTGAAGTCTATAAGTGAAGCTAGGTAGGCAGAGTCTATTATATAAGCCTCTCTCATAAACCTGTGTTTAGTGATACTTGACTGGGAGCTCTCACAGGCTTTCATGTGACTCTAGCAGCATTCATTTTATGAATACAGAGAAGAGTTAGGAATATGCCATATCCCCCAGTATTCCAGTGACTTAACAGGAGGGCACCCTTCAGGTATAGTAGGAGGAGGGAGAGAGAAAAGTGTTTCAGCTGGAGTAACTCCATTTTACAAACCAATACTGCTGCCCCAGCAGTTTGATGTTTTGTGTTTTGATGTTTTTTTGTCTTAGGTTTTATAGGATGAAAATGTGTGGTGTTTTGTGTGTGTGGTTTTTTTTTTTTTTTTTTTTTTTGTTTTGTTTTGTTTTGTTTGGTTTCTGTAACTACACTTTTAAAAGCCTTAACATTGTGGCTGCTGTGTAATATGAATTTGTGTCTGAACTCTGTCCCCACGCCCACTCACCCCCCACTCCAAAGTTGCCAGAAAGCCATTATAATTCACTGTCCAGATGAGTCTGAAGCCAGTTGATGGGGCTACTATGAAACTGCATTTAGGACTAAGAAGATCTGAGCTCTTTGTGGTTTATGTGAAAAGTACATTAGTGGCTTACAGTAAGMGGGAGATGGAGTAGAAAACAGTTGTATGAACTCACCTTGCAAGTCTCATTGTGTAGTTATAAGGAAAAAGGAAATTAAGAAACATTAAGGGATGTGCAAGGTTGCAAGGGAGGCATACAAAATATGAAAGGATTAGTTATGGATTAGACTGGTCCAAGTCTGCTTAGAGCAAATCAGAAAGTGAGTATGGAAATCCTGGTTACAATTGCTTATATATATATATATATATATATATGATGAATGAAAATAAAAATCTTCTTGTGATATTTTTCTCTTTGAATAGCTCAGCTCCTCCTCATCTGCCTACAGAAGAACTTTCTTTTTTGCTCCCTTTTTCTCTAACTGGATGTCTTTTAATTATTTTTGTTCTCTCTATCTAATGAACATATTCCTGGGAGGCAAATCTTCCTAAGACCTTATCTCCCCATCAGAACTTAAGGCCTGGGTTTGGAACAACTCTGTCCAGAATGATGCTTGCCTCTGAACAGAAATGGGCAGCAACAAGACCACGTGTAGGTGCTTTTCTGCCAGGAAAAAAAATAAAGGAGGAAGGAAGGGGGTGTGTGTGGTGGGGGGGAAGTCAAATTGGAAGCACCATAACTGCATAGTGCTCCTGAGAACTTGCTTTAAATTCCTCGTACAAACTCTGCTTTAACTTGTGGTGACAGGCAGTGGGGCGCTAGGGGAATCTCCTCCTAGTCCTGGCATGTGGGCTCATGTAGTCATGGCTACTGGCAGCGGCAATTTTTTTTTTCTCTTCTCTTTCTTTCTTTTAATCTTGGATGTGTGTGTAGGGGGTTGTTTTTGGGGGGTGTTTTTATTTTTTTTATTTTTTATTTTATTTTTTTTACCCTACCTTGGCTTTAGCTACTCTGTCCTATCTGTTATTTCACTAATGTATCACTAGGTGGAAAATCACAGGGTGACTGTGTTTATACGAACTGAACACTTCTTAAATGGCCAAATGTTGGACTGCAGGGTGGTGTGCTTCTGCTCTACCCGAGCACTTCTTCTGACTGTTACTGGATTCTTCCATGATGAATAATATGTTTTGCATGGCAGGCCTAATTCTGCATGGTGCTAGTGAGGCCTGTGGCTTTGCTTTTTACCTTAAAGTGTGTGAGGATATGAGGACACAGTGGGTGTTTTTTTGTTTTTGTTTTGTTTTGTTAGAGCACGTGTGTATTGAATCAGTGCCAGGACCCAGGTAACTTAAGTTTATGGGGGAAAGAAAAAAAGGGGAGCTGGCGGCTACTTAGTAGTAGCTCACTTAGTCCGTCGCTGGAAGTTTAGAAAGTGGAAGGGCTGCTCCTCCCGGACCCTCCGCCTTGAGGCTGGCGGGTCGCAGGGCTGGGGCCGCCCAGCCTCGTCCCGCCGCGTTCCCGCGATTTCTTTCCGGCTCCCGCGGGCCGCGGAGAGGAGGGGCCGGGCGGGAAGGAGGCGGGCGGCCGCCGGGGGCGGGCCAGGCCGGGCCGGGGGCTGCTCGCCCGGCGGGGGCGGACGGCTGCGGCCCGGCGAGCGGCGAGCATGGGGGCCGGCGCGCTGGCCGTCCGCGTGAGTAGCGGCTGCGGCGGGGCCCGCGGAGCGGAGCGTGCCGCGGTGCTGCCTTCCTCCCCGCCGGGCTAGCCCGCGTGGCGCTTGGCCTTTCCTCCTGCTTGTCCTCGCCTCCACTGCCTTCCGCTCTTTCCCCTCGCCTAAGCGTTTTCTTTGTCTTTCTCGGTCTTTGCCGCTTTGAAAGTCTGTGAAAGTGTTCAGAAAGGATGAAGTTCGAAAGGGCGGTCGAGGCTTTTCTTAGCCAGTGATGCATGGCGCCGCGGATGGGCACTCTGCTCGCTTTTGCAGCGTTTAGGGGTTTTACAACTACTGCTGCTGTTGATTGCTCTTTACCGCATGGTCTTGCAGAGATGGTGAAATTACTTTTTAAAATCTTGCTTATCAGAAGCAATTTCAGTAAAACAACGATAATAACTCTTCCTCAGATAAAATCAAACCTTCTTTGCATAAGATCGTATGAATTGAATTCCTTTAGAACTGTCTTCAGGGGATGATTTCATTCAGATTTTGTTCAGAAGTGCACTTTAAATTACTATGCATCGATTTCTGTTTCTAGTTAAATGTAACCTTTCTAGTTTCTGAAACATGTTTAGCACCTTTCTTTAGCTGTGGAGAGACAAGGTATTGGAAGTTCTTCTCTTAATCATGTTACAAATTTCAAGTAGGAGATGAATCTAGTAACTTTGTCTCTCTATGACTCAGTTTCTTTGAATGTTAAATTGGAAATGGCCTGGAAACATCGCAAGCCTAACCTGAGGCCTTCACTATTAAGGTTGTCCAAGCATCAGCACTGCTCAAGGAGCATTTGCTGCACTCTGAAGTTAACGTGTGCTATCTAATTTTTGTTTTATTAAGTTGCACCTGTGGCCAAAATCATATATTATTATGATTATATATATTATTACTAGTAGAGTAGGTGCAAGGAGTTGCCAATTCTTTGTTTTATGTCTGAAAGAAGGATGGGTGAACTTAATAGCAGCACCAGGGCAAATATTGATGTTCACGGATCAGAATAAGCATACCTTCTTGCAGATCAATTGACTTGAAGTGTCTGTTTAAAATAACAGGAAATACCTTGCTAAAATCTGTCTACAGTCAAGTGCTGATGACCTAAGCAAAAATTGGAGATCTTCCTTGTGTTATGATAATATTGTAAAATACTGTAACTTGCAGTAAGGTTTTCGCTATGTGTTTGTTGTTAAAATACTCCAGGATTTGGCTGATATTTAAGAAGCCTGCAAATGTGATACTTGAAAAAGTACATGATATTAGTGGGTCTTGGTTCTCTGTGTTGTGCTGGAGTAAATCATAAAATGTATATAATTATGTTTCATAAGTAACTATTACTGAACACAGCATCAGTTGATCTGTATATGTCCATCTCACCTGGCAGTGTCCCAAATTAATCAGTAGAGAATAGTATTTAAGGCATATGTCATGAGCCTTCTTCAAAATACTTTTCCAGATTGTGGTAGACATCTGAGAGACATGGTCAGTTGATGGTGGTTGTTTGGATTTTGCTTCTGTGTGTAGTTCTGATTGTTTTTGTAATACAGGTGAACTTGATATTTTAAGTCTCAGTTACTGCTTAGAGTAGTGCTACTGCTAGTCTTTTTCCATCTTAGCTGCTAACTACATCAAGCTTAAACTCATTTCCTGTTCATTACTTTAGTAGTTTTTGCTCTGCTCATTTATATTTATGTATTTCACAGAGAGTTTCCTGTGAATTAAAAGCATGTAAGACCAAAACCTTATTCCAGAGTACAAAAGTGAGTTTTGAGGGATATACTCATGCTCTACCCATGCCAACCAGCTGTTGTAAATACTAATTGCACTTTTCTGCTTCTTTAAGCAAAGCAAATCAGCTGTGAGACTGAAAGAAGACATGAAAAAGATAGCTGCACTTCCACTGAGCAAGCAGAAGGATGTAACTTGTCCAAAGGTTTTTGGTGTGAGTCTTCTGGAACTCCAGCAGCAGGGTCTGAGCAAGAATGGCATTCCAATAGTTGTGTGGAATATAGTCGAGTACCTGTCCCAGCATGGTAAGCTTAATGCAATAATATGGGCTTAGTTGGACTGTATAAGGCCCTTCAGAGAAGGGGATCCTAATCTGCTTGTGGGACAGAGGCTGAATAAAATTAACTCAATGTAGAGAATATTATTTTATATGTTTTTTATTTTTTTCCCTGCCTTGATACTCAAGTTAACATTAGAATATTTATCAAGGTCACCTACTATGTTATGATGCAGCATGTTTTCATAAATAAACTGTTAGGGTATGAAATGTATATTTTGTGTAGCTTTAAGTCATTTTCTGCTTGTAAAACATTGGACATTTATGCAGTTTCTAAAGGTATCTCCTAACCATTATCTATAAAGCGATATTCACGTCTGCTATCAGAGTACAGCACTAGATTAGGAAAGCATATTCTTCCATCTTTTTGGAAAGAATCCAGTTATTAATCTCATCTGGAAGGTAGGTCTCCAATTATTAGCTTTTTTAAGATTTGTTTAGTAAGTCTTAGCCCTTCTTAATGAAATGCATCTTTTTGAAGAAACAGCAAGTACTGTTGGTACAGAGGTGTTACCCTATGACAGTTGCTGAGCTACAGACAAGATTTTTGAGGAGGTAATTTCTTCTTAAGAAGCTACGTCTGTTTTTACTCTAGGATTTTTATTCTGAGTACTCAGTAATGATAATCCGATTGCAGAGTCTTAGATTGCCCGTCTGTGTCTTGTCAGACCATAGAAGCTGCTCAGTGTAAGCATGACGTGAGATTTAGCTTGGATTAAGGTACAGCAAAAATTGAAAATGTGACCTTTTCCTTCATGAGTCCTTGTGTGAACACTTAGTTTACTCCACAGCAAGAAGATTTTTAATTTACCCAATTCAGAGTGGTCTGCTAGAAGAGTAAAAGACTAAGGATGGGGAAAAAATATTCATCATCGACGTTTAATCAAAATGTGAAATGGGCAAGCATTGCTAATTGCAGGCCAATATAAAGATATAACCCACTCCGTTTTTCAAGAGTGCAAGCAATATTTCAAAGATACCGTTTTACTTAAGTTCTTTGAATGGGTGTTCTGGTCTTGCCTAGGGTTTATTTGCTAATTAATGGTGAATTTAACTGGGGAAAAAAAAAGTGATTCTAACAGAGGCTAAATCCTGTCAACCATGATTAGTTTTTCAGTAGAAATTCTTCTTCTGTAAAGATGCATTAACAGATCCTAAAGTTTTAAGCCACACCATGTCAGAGCCTCCATTCTTGCTTATGAGGGCCTGACTGTTTGAAAAATATGAGCTGACTATTGGTCAGCGACGTCCTTGAATTAAATTTCTGTGAAACTGCCAACTTCTATAATTCACTATTGAAGACAAGTTTTTCTGTACTGAACTTAGAAGAAGTAATGGAATATTACTCGTACATTTTAGCCCCTCTTATTTCCGTAAATGGCTGTTGGCGGAACATCAAGGAAGTTTTAACTGTATGGGGAATATGTTCTTTGCCCTGCTTGTGCTGCATGAATGAAAATCATTACTGAGATGCAGTGTTTTCTGTCACCCCGCAGATGGCAGTACAGCATGTCACATATGAATGATTTTGTTGTGAGAGGGCAAGAACACAAACAAGCAAAGATCTGTAAGCATTATCTTTCAAGTTCGTCTTTTTTCTAATATTGTATCAGTTTGTCTAGTTCAGTAAGAGATACTGGTTTTCCCTACCAATTCTGCTGCTACAGTATTTTTTTTTTTTTTTTTTTTTCCGGAAGCGCTTTGCGGACTACTAATCTGACCTAACGAAAAAGGTATATTGTATACCTTGACACTCTTAATATTGTAATTCTAAAGAATTGGAAGTTCTATAAACACAATATTACAAAGGCAGATTTTTTTGTTAGAAAAGTCTTTTTAAGAAGGTTTCCATTTACTGACGTCAGTTTCATGTTGTTGCTTTACTGAAGCTTATGAATTTCATCACATGCCTGGAAGTGAGGTTTAATACAGTGTGATTCATCTGACTTCCTTCTATGGAAATCTCCCTCTTACTGCATCTCCTTCAGTGGGTGTGGGCTGTCTGACCTGAAGTGATTGGTATCTTTGCTTTTTCATTGTGAAATACTGTGAGTTTAATGCTGTCCAAAACATGCTTTTTCTCATTGAGAATTTCTGCAACTGCTAGTTACACAAATAGTCAAGTTGCACATGACAGTTTCTGCTGCAGGCAGCGTATATTCACATGTTTCTGCTTCATGAAGGTCATAGGTAAGATATTGTTTCTCTTAAGAAGTGAAGCAGCAAATAGTCACATGAGTGAATAATGTTATTCCTTGGCAGAGTCCCAGTGAAGTTAATGAGGCTACTTAAAAAGGTGAAAATATGCAGCTGTTTTGTGGAATCTGTATCCTTTAATGCTGAAATGTACCAGGGCAAAATACTGATTTTTACATGGTGCTTGGTATTTTGTAGGTTACAGCAATGTCACAATCCAATTTTATAGATTCTTACAGAATATCTTAGCTATTGTTAAAATTCACTCTCATGATCATTGAGATGCTTGGGGAACAATAGGTGTTTCGTGTTAGCCTTGAACTGTGTTGTATTAATAATGTCCTCTATTAATAATACATTAATGGATATAACTCATGCTGGAGTATCTATTTCATCCTATCAGTGGAATGAGTTAGGTCAGAGGAATCTCATGCTATGTATAATTACAGGTATGAGCCAGGAAGGCCTATTCAGGGTAAATGGCAGCATGAAAATGGTGGAACAGTTGCGCCTGCAATATGAGCGTGGAGAAGAGGTGGAACTTGTTAAAGATGGCGATGTATACTCAGCAGCCAGTCTACTGAAATTATTTTTGAGAGAGTTGCCAGATGGGATTATCACCTCTGCTTTACATCCCAGGTTCATTCAGCTTTACCAGGGTGAGTAACAGTGAAGATCTCCATCCATACTTCTTACTTTCTATACTTTCATTGTATGCAAAGAGAGCAGAAATATGAAGAATTGTATTTTGTATTGCAATTTACTTGTTTTGTTCTTGGTTTCCTTGAACGTTACTCTCATGTACTCTCAGAATGCTCACAGATGTGCAGTTCTGATCATCTTGGTAGAAATCACAATGATGTTAAGAGATGGAAAATCTTTTTTTATGTGTTAGGTAATATCTGGACTCAGCTTACATCTGAATGTAAGCTGAAATGCTCATTTGTTTTCTTTCAACATGTGTTATAGACTACAGTTGCATGCTGTTTAGAACACAGATTTGCTTCTGTTTTTATAGGACCGTTTCTGCCAATTCCACTTTAGCCGACTTAGAAAAGGTACCCTGTCCTAAAAAAGGAATCTGTTGTAATAATTCAGATTGAATACGCTTTGGGCCCGTATGTGCTGTCTAAATGTCCATTTAATGTCAAGTGATTTCTTACCAAAATGAGACATTTTGAAGAGTTTTCCTTTTATTCATAATGTTAGCACACAACTTGCTCCCACCACCACAAGTGATGGCTCTCCCCTAGAAAGATCACTTCTGGTTTAGAGAGTTGAGCAACTGAAACTTGCACAACTCTCTCAAATGATTTGTTGATCTAATCCAACTACGTGAGAGAGCTCAAATGTTATGCAGAATGGATGATCCTTGGCCCTATTGCTCAAGCCTAGTATGTGGTGGCTCTGGTTTTCGCTTGTTGCTGGAGGCTGATGCATTTTCTTGTAGACCTTTTAGGAAGAGGCAAAGTGAGTAAGTGTTGGTAGATATGTGCTTCTTGCAGTATAATATCAAGTGTGGTGCATGTAGAGGAAGAATGTGCAATGTAAAACAACACCCGTGGAGCACAAACCACATTCTTAAACTTTTACCCCTTTTGAGCTCTGGCTTTTTTCTTGCCTGCAGAGAAGAAGAAAGTCAGCTGTGCTATTGAGGGAGAAGACAACCCCAAGTGCCTCATCTTCATTTTCTTTTTGAGCCTGTGCGTTCTCTGAAGGTGTACTGGGAAAGCAGTCTTGGATGCTGTCAGTGTAGCTATAACAAGGCCTTGTATGCATTGTGTAAAAATTCCTTTCTCATTAGGAAAGCTGTTTGAGGTACAGAGACAGGGTAACGGAAGCTGTTTTATTTTTATTTATTTATTTTTCTCCTAATAGTGCATGTGCTTTCTCTTTATTTATTTTTCATTCTCATCGGATCTGACATGGCTTTCACAGGACTCAGATCATCTCAACTGGTAGTTGGACCTATGTTTACGGTTCAATGATCAGCCAGCTATGCAGGACTAGAGTAATTATCTATTCACTTATCAAAGTATGCACAAGGGTATCTATTGCAAAATGGTACCCAACAGCAAATGTGCCTGAGCTATAAAGAAAGTAGGTCAAACTGTTCCTGAGCCAGTGTGTTCTTAAAAAATAACTTTGAATATGGAGACACTTGACTGCATGCCTACAGTGAGGGCTGTTAGAATTTCTGCTATTATCACTGTGTTCCCTTTGGCTGAACCTTTGCATAGTGATTTTGTGCTTATATTGTAATTCTGCTGGAAATTTTTCAGGGATCGGTACCAACAGAAAACTTACTTTTGAAATAATGCAAATGTAGTTTGGTGAAGTGTGTCAGTGTTTTCTTTGTTTGTTTCCGTTAATATAAAAAAAAATGTTAGCAAGCAATTCTTGTAGTTAAAAATAGCAGGAGGAGAGAGAGAAAGAGAGAGTAGCAGCAACAACAAAAATTTCCTGTAGATGTAATACTTCTTAGCATAGGGTATAATTTTTATTAACAACCCCATAAATATATTAAGAAGAGACTGATTCATTTGTACTCTGTTCAGTCCATTCAGCTGGTTTGGTGTGCCATCTGAATTCTGGTGTGTTGCTGTTTGTTTATATAAACATTTAGAAAATTGCCAGATCAAGTAGTCCCAGAAAGCATCACCTAGCATATCCTACAAGTCTTTTGGCCCGTCCTAATGTTTGTTCTGTGTTCTCGGAGAAGTGTAGTGACAGTGGAGTTGAGGGGGAATCCTTCTTGGTAGATGATATTGATCAGAGACATGTGTAGTGAATGCAAGTAAGGGTCATGTGGGTTGTGGTTTCTCTTTCACTCTTATCTGTGAGGCATCTAACAAACACTGCTCCATATAGACAGTTCTTGGGAGTGGAAGTGTCCTTGAAGGTCTGTTTGAGATGCGAGCAGAGCAAATACATACACCTGTTTGCAGACACTGTACCTTCAGGGATGTTCACATCACTGCGACAGTGGTGCTGCCTACTGTGTAGGGGGAGGGAATAGTGTGAATCAGGACTGAACTTGGGAATTTTGTGTTAGCGTTAGAAAAGTGCCAAAGAAACCCAGTATATACGGAAATAGACTGCCCTGTGGATAGTGAAATTAAATGAGATGAGAAACTCTTGCAAATGTGTCTGAAGACCTACCTCCTACACTGCTGAGGCTCTTGTTTCTATTTGATGAATATTTGTCTTCTCCTTTGGCTATGAAAGTGCCTGCCCCTTTGAATTGTCCCCTTGACTTTTCCTGTCCTTACCTCAGCTCTGAGCTGCTGTACTGCTTTTGCTGCCTTCTTTGCCTGTTGTCCATAACTCTGTGTTCTGCCATTCTCCAGCTGGTGAGTCTAGACATGGCTCCAGACTGCCTGTTTTCTTTGAATGAATTTCCCCTTTCCTTAAGCCCAGAACACAGTGTCTCATATCCTGCTTCAGCTTCAGGTCCTTTCTTCACTGGTGTAGCAGACTTCTCTTGCTGATTTTCTCTAGAGTGCCGTCTGTCTAATGTGACTGTTCTCAGGCTTCCAAAAAAAAAAAAAAAAAAAAAAAAGGAATGCTTTAACTTTGCCTTGAGAGCAACTTTGACTTTTCCTCACCCTTTATTCTTCTGTTGCTCCTTTCTTCTTCTTTCTACCTTATTGGGCAAGAGTTTCCAAAGTATTGAATGAGATGTTGTGTGTTGGTGGCTAGGCATGTGGTTTGTTTGGAAAGTTGGTTTTTATATAACTTCCCAAATTGGAGTAGAATGCCTTTGAAAATCTGTCACTCCAGCGTTTCCATTATATTGACAAGCTCATTTGTCTCATGTTAAGATGAGACAGAGACTGAAGTATGTGCTTAGCTTCATACCACCCTATTTTATCTTACTGAATAAGTAAGTAGTCCTGATGAGAGTGGTACAGCTTAGATAATGCAAATTATGTCTTTTACCTAACCTTTGGGCTTCAATAGTCTCAGTACTTGCCCTCACATTCATAGAACTGTATTTGGTTTGACTTTGAAGGTTTGACTTAGTTCTTTTGCTGTTCATCTGGAGAAGGGGGAGAGAAGGCAACCACATTTTGTAATTCATTTTTCAGTAGGGTAGGGAATTTCAGGGCTCAAGAAACAAGTTTTTTCTGCTTTGTGATATTCAGTGACTCTGGGCCCTTCAGTTAGGGTAATTTCTGAATATTTTATATTCTTATACCTGACTATTCTTATAAGTGTTAGAAATTAAGGCATAACGCACCTAATATTGATATAATGATGAGTAAGGAGTGAAGATTTGGCTTTACCCGGTGGTAAATGTCTTTGATTCATACCACATGATCCATGCTCAATGAACAGAGGCATCCAATTCCCATAACCAATGACGTGAGGCCAATAGTTTTGTTTGTAGTCAGAGTGCATGCCTTGGGTTCAGAATGTCTTAGCACCTTGCTAATTTTGAAGTGTGGAGAAATAATTTGATAAATGGAAAAGTACTCAACAACCTGAAAGCTCAGTGGCAGGCTCAGAGAAGCAATAGTTCTCTAGGGCATTTCCTTATTAGGTGATGGAATGGTGATAGTAATACAGATGTAGTGTGTCCTTTTCTGAGTAAAGGCTGTGGCTTTCCTGATCATAGCAGCAAGCAGTTAATATCAAAAGGCAGTATGTGCGAGTTGGTTCATTACCTAATGAGAAATATGTTAGGAGGTGAATTTGAATGTTTTATCACTGTGGAAATCAGTCATGTTTTTGACCTCAAATTTATGAAAAAGTAATTACTGACCAAGTCAGAGACTGCGCTGTTCACTTTAATCGGTTCAGATATAAATCCAATTAATTGAACTCCTTATTGTTCTTCAATTTAATACAGCCTTCTGAAAGAGTCCTGAAATTTTGCTGCCTAAAATAATACATCTGATTTATTATTGTTAGCAAGCCAATTTTTAGCAATGCAGAAGATGATTTTTTTCTCTAACTCCTTAAAAACAAAAGAACAGATCGAAATACTGGCCATAATTAAGGAAATATCATTTCTCATTTTCTTAATGAATATCTGGTATTTCCTGGCTGCAAAATAAAATAATACAATTAATTAGCTCTGTCAAGTAATCTGGTTGGCATTTAAATTTTGGCTGGGTGTCATGAAAGAAATTGTATTAGCCCTGGGGTGCTTAGAAAGGTAGATTAGAATGAATTCGTAAATTGAAATCCCAGAAGTTGAATTGTATGAAGTGATGAGTACATACATGTGAAACTCATTTACTTTTCAAACTATAGACTTGGTAAATCTTTTTTTATTAGCTACATAAATGTTTGAGTGCAAAGCAAAAGTCGTTCTAACTTAATGACTGAATTTTCAGAAGTAACTCTTGGTTGTTTGTTGCTAGGCTGCTCATTTACCCTGTTAACCACTTATTAGTAGCACTACCCCTAGAATGCTCACCATTCCAGACCTGAAAACTTTTCTGGGAAATGAAAAGAGGACATGAAGACTACCTTAAAGATAACTAGCACTATATTCACAGCTTTCTGTCAAGCAAAAATTGTGGGGAAATGCTGAATGTCATTTTCTTAAGAAAGTTTGTGCCTGATGCGCAAGGCACGGTGTTGTTTGTTGATTTGCGTTTGCTTACCTGTTTTCCCAAAAGCTGGATTTTATTTTAAACTTAGAATTAATTTATTGTAGCACTAACTTTCTGATGACTCCAAAATCTTTTGGGGGTTTTTGGGGGGGCCAGGAAAAGGAAGTTAACAAACTGTTTTTTTTGAATTCTGAAAGCAGAACAAAACTAAGTAGAGAAACTCTGATCCATGCTTGAACCTTAAAAGGTTGTATAATATGTCAGTGTTAGTTGCCCAACTTTAGGCCTAATTTGGTCTCCTTGTGGTATGTAACACTACTCTGAATAGCCCTTTTGACTATGCTTCTCCCTGAAGATGTAGTATGGAATCAGGAATGGAGTTGTCACTGTGAGGTAAGCTCTTCATAAAACAGTTCCTCAGGAGATATTGCAGTGCTCTGTTGCAGTAGCATCTTTATTTCAGGTGCTTCTATCTTTTCCTGTCCTTTATTCCTTTGGAGATTTTCATGGGAGGGGGAGCTCAAAAGCAGAGCATGAGACAGGACTTGGGAAGCAGGAAAAAGCACCAGGAATAAGCTAGGAAGTAGGAGATCTGTTAGAGTTCGAGTTAAAACAAAGGTAGTAGTGTACTGGAGAGAACTGCATGTCCTTGAATGCTATTAGCTGTGACAATTGCCGCCTATGCTCAGGAAAAGCAGTTGCTTCTCCCTACTCACGTAAGGGTGAGTAGACAATTGTGACAAACTTGGTCGAGGTGAGCCTTAGGAGACAAGTACAGGTTGCTTGAGGGAACTTGATGGGCTTGAAGCATTCTTTGTCTTTGAATATAGCTAGACTAGATTTTAGATCCTACTGTTTGTTTTCCTGTCAATGTAAATTGATAGCAATGTAGTAAAACCTATATATTTTTTTTCTCATCTTGCTTTTCTTAGATACTAGGAATGACATGCAGAAGGAAAGTAAATTGAAAGAACTCCTTAAAGAATTGCCTGATGCTAATTATTGCCTGCTGAAGTATCTCTGCCGGTTCCTGACAAAAGTTGCTGAACATCACATAGAGAACAAGATGAATCTTTGCAACCTTGCCACTGTTTTTGGACCAAACTGCTTTCAGTAAGTTGACAGGACTTTCACTTTTCCTCTTGTGTTGGCTGAGCGTATTGCAGAGCAGATGGCCAGAAAGGTCACTCAGAAACCTACTCTTTGAGAATAATTAAGTAAAGGTTATGATAGCTCTCCTGTAGTATCTTCTTAAGCTAAGTTTATAATTTGGACTAAATGAGCAGTAAGTTGCTATCCTCTCTCATAATAGTACTTTCTGTAATACTGGTATCTATTGCTATGCTGATAGAACAGGAGAGCACAATGAAAGAGTATGAGCAGGAGGGTAAGGAGATGTGAGCTTACACTACTTTCTTCCTTGGCTATCAAATAATATGGAGGCTTCTGTACAGAAGGCTTAGAGAAAGAGTTTTGGTGAGGTTAAGGACTTGGGTGTAGCACCCAGGTGTTGCAGACTTTCAGAGAGAGGATGTTGCCTCTTCCAGGCAGAGGTAGCCTTGAATGATCCAGGGTTTGTCCTCAGGGTTCTGGGTTGTGCTTTTTAATCATTCTACTGTGTTTAAAAACTGACCTGAAGGTTTTTGGAATTCAGTTGGTGTTATGGGACTTGCTACTAGATTGACAAGTCTTATTATCTTCTTTATTCTGTCCCAGTTCTGTGTTTCTTGGGGTAGAAAAAGTATGCTGTTCATGCTGCTGTCTACTATAGCAGTAGTAAGGAGAGTTGGTTCAAAATGCAAGAATGTTTTCATGCAAGAACTTTACTTTTTATTCAGGTCTGTGAGGCAATGTGCTGTTAGTCTCCAGGTTCCTGTGTTCTGACAAGAATTCAAGATCAAGACAATATAGGAGAAGTGTAGGGGAGTATAGCTCAGCCATCAGTCTTGGAGAAATGCTTGACACCAGTAACAGGAGAAGTTAGTTCCCTGTAGCAAATGTTCAATGGATATTTGTCCATGTGAAAATTTCTCTCTGGAATATTAGTGATTGCTGTGTTTCTTAATGAGACTGTCTTGCTAGGCTTTCTCTATAGCCAGTGAAAAGAAACATGCTATTTAAAAGAGRGAAAACGGAGACAGAAGTTAACTTCCTTGCAATATGCTGAACCTGTTTTTTATAGCTAACTTAGATGCTGCTTTATCCATTTCTTGAAAGGACATATCATTTTCTACTAATTAATACCTGTGTAACTACTGCATACAGTGAAAGGAGATAAAAGTCCATCCCCTGATATTGAAGGATTGCTTTCTACAAAGTATTTTTAGTAAAATTTTAGCTAGTAAAACATGTTGTTTCCTACTGTGTTACTAAAGTTGTTTTAGATGGGAATAAATGTTCCAGGGAAAATTTCCAGATGCTTAGACTGCATTTACTGTTGTTCATTTAATTCCATTCCTCTACCTTCTCCTTTTCCAGCCTTTAGATTTTATCACCATTGTCTTGTCCACTACTTCCTCTATTTCGCTATTTGCTATGTCAAATCATGTTGGTGTTTCTCTAATAAAAGAGGTTATTGTGTTGTCTATTTTTGTAATGAATACGAAAGAGGAGAAAATAGATATTTGTAGTCCTTGTAAAGAAGTGTTATGTGAGTTGAAAAAGTAAAATATAACTATTTGACATTTAGTGCAGTTTTCTTCTACATGGGTTTGTTGAGATTTATTGTGATAGAATTGTTGAGATTTATTGTGATATTGAGTATACAAACAGAGCCCTAGAGAAACAACAAGCACGATATTATCAAACACAAGTAACATTTGGATTTTCTATCACTGGACTAATGTGTGTAGAGGATTAACACTTGCCCCGTAATTATTCCTGGATAAAGTCGTTGTCCACTCATCTGAATTACAGCTCCTGTGCATCTATAGCCTTAGTCTAGTCATGGTCTACTGTGCATCTCTGTTCAGGTCTCACAGTTTGTGTTCAAGTGGAAGCATAGGACTTGTGAAATGCTGATCTCCCTGAGTTACATAAACAGAAATATTAGCTTACGGAATGTTATTTACCAGGCTTATGCTTTAAAAACTTGGTTCTGATATTGTGTCGAAAAACCAAAAGCAGGAACAAAATGATGTGTTTGTGCGGAACTGCACCAAAGCTCAAGCTGCTTCAGAAAAGAACAATTAAACTTAGGAGGTTGGTGGTGTCCAGTTGGATACTGAACACACGATTATCAGGTGGTTGTTTTACATGATGGATCCCAATTTCTTCTTCCCATTTTACCACTACTTGTTAAGACTTACTGGCTGACATAGTTGATATGTTCTGTTAAATGATGTGCTTGTAACTTTTCAGTATTGGTTAGGATAGAGATCATTGATTGCTAAGGTCATTACAAATAGTGTTGATTTTTTGTCAGAACATGTTTGTGAATTAATAATGTAACAACTAGATTGTTTTATGAGTTAATGAATAAAAACAACTCCTAATTTGGTTATGACTGCTTAGAAAGTAACTCTAATTTGAATCTACTGAGATTTTCTCCTTCATTTTTAAGCAAATGTATAAAATAGTGCTTCAGACCTGTCATGTTAATAGCATGATACTTAAATCTAACTATGCATTTAAATGTTGGCAAAACATTCCACAACAAACATGTAACCTCCTACCAGGGCACCCTCTTCCTGTTGCTACAGAGTTGTAGCATATTGTTGTGCAGTTAGGTCCACTGTGGTAGTGGTGCAAAATAAAACTCGTGGAAAGGTGTATTTGGTCAAAATAAGGCTGCTTTTCTTAGCAAATATAGCATCCCTTTCTAAATAGGGAGAAAGTTAATGACAGCACCCTCCTTCCCTGCTAGAACCAACACCATTTGTTACCCTGTGCAGTGATTCAAATATTGCTCTTCCCTTTGTGTCCTGAAGTAGTTGAAAGTGCTGGAGAAATTGACAGAGACTACCAGGGCCTCATGCAAAATGCTTTGAAGCTGACAGGTGTCCTGGGAGTACAGCCTGTTGGAACTTCTGACAGTGGAGTCGGCTGAGATGTTGGGTTTAATGCTCCTTCTTCCGCAGCAGTTGCCCTAGGTGCAATGAAATCATTTGCAATCATGCCTTTGCTCTCTGTTCTCATGAAAAACTCAGATTTGTTGACACTGCTGATAWATTTCCTTTCTAAAACTCACAAGCTACCTTAATAAAGATGACTTAATCGAATTGTACTTCACCTAATCACGGGATCTTGACAGGGATTAGAACAGTAGCAGCCCCAAAAGTATTCTCATTAAAAGCAGTATTGAATTATTGCATTAGCCTTGGATAGGAATGCTTGTTTTCAAGTGGCTTGATTGTGAGGTAAAATTCAATATTCAATTTCATTTTGTTCTATAGTTGAAAGCATATAGACTCCAGCATTGCAATACTGCTGTCATCCTGCTTTATTTTAAACCTTAGTCTTTATCTCCATAGATTTGAATATGATAGATGGAATAGCAGTTCTCCAGAGTGTCAAAATTATGTCTAGAAGGGCCTGCTACTTCCTCTCGAGCCTGCACACATGAGGATATCTGCAGAAATAGTATTGACTTCTGCATAAATAATGCAACTGTCTTCTGTTCTTAAAAGTTCCTAGAAATGTGTGCTGGTTTCCTGGCTGAATTTTAGAGTAATATATGATGGTATTTCTTGTTATTGTAGAATATTTGCTTGCCTTCCTGCTCCCCCCGCCTCTTCCCCCACCTCTGGTCAAAGCACTTGATGCTAGCTGTTGTAAAAGCTTCCATGGTTGGTGTGACATACTAATTCTAAAGTGTATGCACTTTTTATTTTACTCTTCTTATACATCTCCTAAGAAATCTTCCTGTAGTTAATATCACAGAATTGTTTGTTTTGGATAAAAGCGTAGACCTTTCTTACACCCACCCCTCCAAATTTGGTTCATACATGCTCTGCCAAGCAAAATAGATTTGGGAAGTTTGATGAAAACCACGTGCTTCAGGGAGCTATTATTTTCAAAACTATTAATCTTCAGCAAGATCCCTATAGAGTTTTAGGCTCCAGAATAGCTATTATGGGTATTATAGAAAGTAACTAAATGGAAGGAGTTGAGAGTTATGTGTTATTTAGTTTATAAAAGACTAAACAGTGCTTGTAGTTTTCAAACTCTGAGTAGTTTTATAGAGTTATTTTTTCTTAAAGAAAATTTTGAGCATTGATCAACTGTATTTTTTAGATAGTAAAGTACTTAAGAAATAATGTTGACTTTCTGTGATGGAGTTACATATATTGGTGTTTTGTGTAGTTTAAATAGCTGCAATTTGCCGATTATCATCTCCTTATGGAAGGACTACATAAGTCTTCAGGTATAGGCCCTGCTATTTGTGTAAAGACTTTTGAGTGGACTTCTCAATGCGGTGAATGCCACTGCATGAACTAAGTGGCCTGGACATTAACAGATATGTTTCTACGAATATGACTGGAGGTATGAGAGAAGCTTGTAGTTTTTTCTGCCAACTCTTAAAATATTTGCACGAAAGTGTCCAGAGGCAAAAGTGTCAGTTCCATAATGGGATAATGAATTCTCTGTTGTGCTGATTGTTAGTTTTAGTCCGAGTTTGGACTTAGGTTTAGACTATTGACATGAATATGTACAGCAATGTTTCATCACTTGGGTTTTGCTCATAAAATATGTCACATGCCTAATAAATCAATACGTATAGAATCTGGTCAGGTCTTAGAAATCCGTGAATGAAGTACATAAGAGCCAGACTTAGGAGACTGAGAGTCCTCCTTAGAGAGGAGATTAGATGCAAATAAGTCTGCATGATAACCACATACAACAAGTTATTTGGGGGTTATACCAGATGTAGCCCTGACTTGATAATGTTTCCTGTTTGCACTGCTGAGAACTGACATGCACTCTACATTTCTGACTTGATTACCTTCAGATGAATCTCACTGCTTTCAGTTTAGAAAACTCAAGACAGGGGGCAGGCAGGGAGGGGAGGGAGGTAGAGCACGAAGCTTGAAGCTAGGAGTGAGGAAAGGTAAATGGGCTATTGAGTAGAGAGGCATTTCAGAGTTTCAGGGCTTCTGTTGACTATGTTGCTGAACTTGTAAGAATTAAACATCATCTAAATGTCTGGATGGATGACTTACCTTCATTTCTAGCAACCTTGGAATGTGCATGGATTACGCACGTGGAGGTGAAGTAAAAGTCAAGAGCCTAAAATGGAAATCTTCAGTAAGCAATATCAGCTTTTGAAGCATTATGTGAATGGACTTTGTTTTTAGGCAGTAGCCCCTATGTTGCATCAGTCTCAGTGTATTTGAACCTGTCCTTCTCCTATTTCTTACTGAAAATTAGAGTATGCAGCAAAACATTTATTACAGGATTTGTATAGATCTACTCTGCATTTGCCAGCAGAGTAGGAGGATTTGATACGAACAAGAATGCAATATTTTACAGCCTATAATATGTTTTTTAAAAATGTCAAGCACAATATAGGAAGAACAAACTTGTTCTCACCTCTAACCATATGAAATATTCATGAGTGGTATTTACTTTGAAAGAATATGGATGGCTATATACATATTGTGAAAATATCTCTGTTTCCTTCTCCTGTTGGTCTTCTGTTACTCCATTAGCTTTGTCGTCTGACATCTATTGGATGGCCTGTATGTAAAATAAACAGAAAATTGCTGGAGATTTTATGGTCTCTTTATAAACAGAGAGATGTTCTGGATGAATTGCAAAATGACAGTGGTATTCTGCTAATCCCAATCTCCCTTAAAGTTAAGAGTTTGTCTGTGATGATCTAACTGATGCTAGGTGCTTTGATAATTATTTTCATCCAGCAGCTGAAATCAAAATTGTCATTATTTTTGTTTTGTTACCCTTTTCCCAGATAACTTGGTATTTCCTCACTCAAAAAACCTACTTGAAAATAAACAACTGTTCTAGGCTGCAACTTTTCTTGCTTTAGATCCTGATTCAGGAATTAGTGATAAAACATGCTCAAAACTTTAGCCGAGGAGCAGTTTCACCAAAAATAAATAAAATAACAACAAAAAAACCCACCAGCAAAAACAAACGTGACTGTGCGTTTTTGTTCTCTTGTGGTCTTGGTAAAATTTATGTTACAATTCCTGCTCTATGAAGCTGTCTTTGTTCCGTGTAAGCACAGTTTGTAGGTGGAGTGGAGACAGAGGCAAGTTTGGAGAAAACATTCATGTGTCCTTAACGTCCTCAAACAGAGGTAGAGGAGCCCCTCCAGTGAGGCTGCAGGGGACCATTTAAAAACTCCTGTCTGTCATGCACTGTCAACCTTGCTCTCTATGCCCTGTCCTTCCCCCACATCCCACTTGTGCTGCTCCATGTGTGCCCCACCCAAAAAAAAAAAAAAAGAAAAAAAAAAAAAGAAAAAAGAAAAGCTTCAAGCCTTAATCTCACAGCCATAATCACGATGGGAGGGGACTACCTTATGTGGGAGGTAGGCAACAGATTGCTCGTTGCCTCAATATTTGCTTGAGTGCAATTTTATTTTGCAAATGGCGCTCTTCTAGGAACAAAAGCTTTAGAAGAAACATGAAGCCTTTATCTAAAAAAGACTTAATATAAATAAAATACTTTGCAGCAGCATCACTCTTGCCGCTCTGCACTAGCTCCACTTTGACAGCAGGTGCTGAGTTGGCATAACCCCTAAATTATGAGTACAGGTAGTAGTCTGGCTCAGAATTTAAGTATTAGGTGCTTCCTTTCAGAGACTGGGACGCTTCTGGAAAATCTGAGTAGCAATTTATGTACTTGCATTTGCTCCAAATGCATGAGAACACAGTTTGAATATCACAAAGAGCCTGTAACTTATTTGCCTAAGCTGCAGTAACTACCTGTCCTAGCTCATCTACTGTGCTTTGAGCTGCTTCTTGGCCTTCAATATTTTGCTGCAACATCAACAGAAATGAATGTATGCCTATTCTCAGCAGCACCTGTTTGTAGTGTAGGTTGAAGTAAACTACCTTCATCAACCATTACCTTTCTAGACTGAAGTACGGGGCTGAGTTGTGTAAGATGAGGAAAATGAGGTCATGTCTGTTACCAATGCAGTAAGATCTGTCTAGACAGACAGAGCAGACAGTGAGAAGTTATAATCTCTTTAACTACCGCAGCTCTGCTTTCAAAACCTTCTACTCTACATGCTGACATGTTCATGGACACAAGAGCTGTAAAGAAAAATCTATTATAGTGTTCCCTCTCCCTTGAGTTCCTTTATTTTGTGAGATTCCCACAGAAGACTGGTCAGCTTACTTTGCAATCATTCTCCCCTAGAGGCAATGATTAGAGAAGACAGAGCCCTTAATGTTATTCATGGTCAGATGGCAGTGCTGTCATTCCACACAGCTGCTTCTGCAAAACCCATTGAGGAAGGAGTAATATGCCTAGAATGGCATAGGACACCTCTGGAAACTCAACATGAGCAGGAGCATTTCACAGGGATAACACCAGTTCTCAGTTATGTTGGGGAGCTATAAGCAGCTGCTGCATGGGAGATCAGTCCAGCTGCCAATGGAGAGATGACTATAGCAGGAGTCCTTTGGTCCTACAGAGCCTTCAAGTGATGCCATCTCAAGCCAGATAGTGTCACTTTTAGACATGTTACTGCACTGATCCAAGTGAATTCTGTGCACACTTTTTAGAGTAGCCAATTATTTGTAAACTTTGTTTTTCTTTTTCTGTTAAACAGTTGTTTATTTTCAAGCAACATCTGTTTAAAAGCGCTCAGTTAGCATTGAGTTTTGTTTTGTTTTGATTGTGTTGCTGTTTTCTCTGTAGAATTGGACTTGGACTTCTTTTTTTTTTTTTTTTGATTCCCTGCTCCTTCTTTTTAAGTCTTTCTTATGTTTTCTATATTTCCTGGTGTGCTGTCTCTGCCATTCTTTGTAAGGTCTTTAGATGCGTCACATCCATGCAGCTGCTTTATGGATGTTTTACAGAAGAATGAGTCTACTGGAAAATGCTGTACTATGCTGAAAAAGCATTTTAAATGCTGAAAAAGATTTTCTAGGAAGTCTACGTTTGCACTTAAAACAGGACTTCAGTCAATGCTGGACATCAAAGCTAAATAATATTCACAGAAAAGCCTGCATTCCAGAAAATGGAATTTTCTCATTAGATGATTAAATTAAGGGTCTTAGTGGAGGGAGCATTATACATACATAGAATTTACATATAAGTGTGTATGTATATATATATATGTGTTTGTGTGTGTGTATGTATTTATATACACAATAACCATGTGGCCAAGTGATGTGAAACATAAGGAATGTAACAGAGCATGGACTGGAACACAATACTGCTTACAAATCAGTGCTTTGTCTCTTTGTCTGTGTGTACTTTCAAACTCTGTTACAAGCATTCCTGCACAGGAATCCCATTCAGGAGGGCAAGAAGTTGCATCTTTTCACCTTCTTCTAAAGCCAAGTAGCTGGGCTATCTTCCCAGGAAGTGGAAGCTGAAAAATATTTCTGTCTTTTCATATGAATCTTTCAGGGTGTTCTGGAGAAGGCAGCCTCCATCTTTGTTTTTTGAAATAGTCTATAAGATATAAGTTTTTTTTTAATGAGAAGGGTTGACTCACAAAGTAGGTGAAGAAATCTGGTATATAGCCTGGGGTCACCTCCTTACAATGTAGCGATCTTGCTTAACATTTCCTAATACTGTCCTGTTCAGCACATGGCCTTGGTATGTTTTGTGTTTTGTTTTGTTTTTTGGTTCATTCTTCTTATGTATCTTTGAAGTCATTATAAATCATTTTTTGAGATATCCAGCTTTTCCCATTGAGTGTTACCATTGGAACATCTATCGTATGAGGAAAGACTAAGTGAACYGGGCCTGTTTAGTCTYGAGAAAAGAAGGTTGAGAGGGGATCTGATTGATATGTATATGTATTCACCTGAAAGGTGAATGTAGGGAGGAAGGGGCCAAACTCTTCTCAGTGATGGCCGGTTGACATCACTGGCATAAGTTGAAACAGGAAGCTCCATCTCCATGTAAGGAAGAACTTCTTTACTGAGGGTGACAGAGCCCTGGAACAGGCTCTGGGCAGGCTCCTTGCCCAGGAAGGTTGTGGAGTCTCCTTCTCTGGAGGTCTTCAAAATTCACCTGGATGSCTCTCTGTGCCATGTACTTTAGGTGTTCCTGCTTAAGCAGGGGGTTGGACTAGATGATCTCTAGAGGTCACTTACAACCTTAACCCATCTGTGATTCTGTGCGACTGTTTGGAGAGTTTTCAGTGCCTCATGCTGGTTGTACTGCAGTCATAAACCCAACTTTTAAATATGTGATCTAAATTTATGATGTGAATATATGGTGGAGTTGGTCCCGTCTCATTTGCTAGTTGTCTCACYTAGATCTCTGCCTCGGTTCTTTAGAGTAGGCAATTTGACTAGCAGATAAATCAGTGGGAAAAACTGCATCCAATTGCTCTAGTTGTAGCCTCCAGAGATATCCTTTGTTTTCAAGACAGAGTTTTTCATGTGTCTTCTAGCCAGCTTGTATTTGCAACTGAAATGTCATAGGCACTTTGTGCAGGAACATTTGTCTGTTCAATAGTTATAACACTGCACTACACATTCCATTCAATTTCAGTGTGCCTTCCGGTTTTGAAGGGATAAAGGAACAAGAGATCTGCAACAAGATAATGACTAAAATGCTTGAAAACTACAGTACCTTGTTTGAATTAGAGAGTTTTAAAAAGGATGAAGAAAAGCCTGCATGCGAAGAGCTAACAAGAATTATTTTGATCAAAGTGAGTATCTTTAATATTTCCTTTTCTTACAAAAAATCAATAGAGAAGATTAATTAYATGCTTAAATTCAGAAATGTTTAGATGAGTGGAGGCAGAACCTGTCATAATATGTTCTGTAGTATTGATTGGTGTGTGTTTTTACAGATCRATTCTGCTCATAGGCTAAATTTTGTCATTAGTCTGGAAATTGATTCAACAACTTCACTTTTTATTAGTTAAAGTGTTCCCTGTTATTGGTATAAGAAGTATATTATCTAAAAAAATGAACATTTTGAAATGAAGAGAAATGGTTCTAGGAGACCATTTATTCTCTGAAGATCAGTGGTGATAGGCTTTTATACTTAAAGACGGTATGAAGTCTTTAGCCTTTGCCACTCTGATGCCTGCTTGTCTCATACACCTTCCCGGGTCTAAAAGCCATATTCTATCTCTGCTTTGCTCCCAGTTCTGTAAAGCCTCCTCTTCCTTATTGCTCAAGCATATCATAGGATTATAGTTAGAMATGATGAGATTTTTTTTTTTCTAGATAAATCTCCTACAGAAAAAAAAAGTATAATTTTCACAAAATGGAAGCTTTCTCTTAAAATAGCTTCCATTTCACTGAGGAATTGAACTTTTAGATCCCTGATGCGTTGCCTCGATTGTCCTCTGTCCACCTGGTAAAATGAGATAGACAAGATCTTCTGGGCAGATAGCCACCAGGTGGAAGCATAGCATGTGCTTTTTCTTTCTTAATGGATAGTGCCACTGCTGAAGTTATTTATCTATCTGAGCTGCTATGGATTTATCACAATACGTGCAATATCTATGTATTATAAGACAATGTTATTTATGTTCTATTTTGAAGCAGAATTCCCATCTTGTATGTATCTGATTGACATTTGTGGCAATAAACTGAGTGATAACTTGTGCATTTAAAGATTAATCAGACTGAGTTGAGGAATTACTAATTGTAAGTTTGAGAAATCTATGCGAGTAAGAATGGTTTTCAACTGGGGTCTTTTTTGTCCAAAGATCTTGAAAGTGCTGTTCAAAATACAGCTGCATATAGTCCTATATYGTACAGTCAGCCACTGCTGTGTGCTTTTAACTGTAGTAAAATGTGATCCTTGAAAAACAGTGGTTAACAAGTTTTTTCACTGGTCAAAGATAGACAGTAAAGAGTATTTTTACTTAGTCTGAATGGCCAGGGGAATCAGGACAGGAAAGATTTATGAGACTCAGCCTTGGCATTACCCATTTCACTGATTTCAGATCAAATATGTCAGCCTCTGAAGTGTGATGATTTTTAGGTCACTATTGTCTCAGAATGTATTACATAGCCAGGTAAGTTTTTTGGTTTTTTTTGTTTTTTGTTTTTTGTTTTTTTTTCCCCTTTTAAGCTTTCTGCTCTAGTGCCTTTTTGAGAGAACACTTTTCATTTTAAGCGTTCTTACATATATTGGAATAGAATGCAAAAGGTCTTTCACTTCTTTCCCTGTTAGGTGATGGAGCAGACAGTTCCTTTGATGCAGAAGAGAAAGCAAACCAAGTTATGTAATTAAAACTATAACATTAACATTAATTTAAAATTAAAATGAAAAAGCCTAGTAAGAAGTAGAAAAGATCAATTTCAAAGTTGTAAGTGCTATGAAAGTGCATTCACAGGATGCCTGGGCAGCATGATTTTACTCTTTGAGCTTTGGGAACCAGTATGTTGTTGGCTTTTGCAAAAAAAARAATAGTTTCAAAACAACAAAACCTTTTCTGCAACGTCAGGGCTCTGGGTCATTTCATTATATATGCAAAGGACACTTAAGAGCAATTCCTGTTGTTTCAGGAAAAAAATATATCCACTTCTAATCCATGTCATACTGCCCTGGCTAAGCCTGCAGGGTCTAGATAGTTTCCTGTATGCTTCTTTAATGCCTAAGACCATTTTAGCATGGTGTTAATGATTGGGTTTCAGTACTGGATTAATTCTTTCCCCACAGAAGTTAGTGGGAACTGATCCCTTTTGAAAATCCTTTTTAAAGGTCTCAGCCAGAGTTTATATTTCAACCAGCATTCCCTCATTTGGACAAGTCATGCTAGTTCCCTCCTGTCGTGTCCAGAGAGCATCAGAGCATAGGAACAGGTTCAAATAAGAGGAAGATGAGTGGAGAGGTCAGGGACAGAAAAGAGCACCTGTGGAAGTCTATCTCCACTTTTCTGTTTAATATTTTCTCAGTATTTACTTCACAGTTGTCCACCAGTGAGCAGATGGACATGTTTGTAATAAGGGTATATAGTGATTCAGCCAGAATGACATGTTAGGACGTGAGCTGACAGGAAATGAGCAATATGAGATTTGTAGAGGAAAGTTTAGAAGCTTCCAAACCCTTCGCCTGTAGTAGATTGTTGAATCTCAAGTTGGGAGGATTGTTATGCTTAGGCTGTGATTCAGAAGGTAAGGGAAAGATCAGATGAACCTCAAACAACTCCTCGTATAATTTTGAAAGAAATTGTTATACTCCTAGCTCATCTCCTTTTGACAACTCCATATATGTAGAATACTTCTGCTCTTGAAAGTAAGAGCAGTAAAACATTCATAACTAGAATATAAAACTGTCACTTGTGGTGTTACTAAATACTCTCCTGAATGTGTAMTTATATTTACTAATATATTTAAATATTTATATTTACTAATATATACAGATACATTGAAGTTAAACTGTGTAAACTAAAAAAAAGGTTTTGGTAATATATCTCTAGGTAGAATTTCACTACAGCAATATTTTAGCTTTAGCATATTATGAGAATGAACCAGCTAAATTTTAGCAGATTTAAATGAATAGAGGCCTATAACAAACTTTACTTTTTATTCTACTCCCTGTATTTCTAGTGTACGGTTACTCTCTTGAACATAGTCAGCCAGTTTTGCAGTTGAGATGGGTAGGAAATTTACTTCCATTATTTGGTGAGTTTTTCATAAAGAAATGTCCAGTAGTAATCATTGCCTATTACCAAGTACCATGAATGTGGAGAAAATAAAGTCCTTATGTGTCCACACCTGTATTTGAACATTTTTTATTCATTGTCTCTATTTTTTATTTTTGTTTTGTTTTGTTTTTTGGGGTCACCATGGTTTAGGAACCCACTTGGGAGAAGTCCCTGTCAGTCAGTATGAAAACATCTATAGAAAAGGAATCATCAAAGTCAGCACCAAGAAATAAGGTATAGTAAAATGTGCACCTAAGCCTCTGTTCTAGCTAGTTGCTTCTTAGCACCCTTGCTGTATCCATGGGGAAAATAGGGGTTTGGTAGGAAGCCGAAAGTTTTTTTACTAACAAATCTCTCCGTTCCTCCTCCTCAGATTTTCCAATGTTTGTTCTGTTTCATTAATTARTCACAAAATTAATCATGTTAAAATAATAGGCATTGTTCCCAATAAATCGACAAAGTCAGTGCCATCTTTGTAACAATATCATATAGCAAACAATCAGAATCATTTTAAAGGGATGGAAGTACATACATTTGCTTGCTTATTTTACTTACAAAGTAAGACATTTTTCAGCCTGTGAGGCTTAAATTCCTTCTGACCTCTACTCTTTATTTTGTCTGTAATACTTTTAAGATGCAGTCTTCAGAAAGGCTTGTCGCTGAATGAACTGATCATCCCATTATAACTGACCAATGAAGTGCTCACTGGCCTCAGTAGCAKTACTATGTATTTTTGAAAAGCCCTCCCTTAAATACTGTTAAGATCAGAGTATGTCTAATAGTCATTGGGTTGGTACGTCTTGGTGCAACTGTAAAAGCCATTGCCTTGCAGGTGCCCCGAGATTTGCTTGTAATATGCAAGACTGAGAAGGGCAACAGAGTTTACTGTGCAAGGTRCACAAGGTGACAGGCATGCTCTATGTGTCTGGCTATGGAGGTTCCTGAAAATCTGATCTATSCCCTAAATCCCAGCACCGTTTGACCTTGATTGCTGGCAGTGATCATCTCAGTTTCCATATTAAGAAAGAGTCCTCTGTGTGCTAGAAATCTTAGAGGGGTAACTAAAACAATATAGTGACACTTTAGACTATAATTTACTGCAACATCATATGCTCCTTTTAAAAGAGACACTGCTGAATTCTGTGCATGAAAAAGATTTCTCCTTGGGAATGTTTTGATTTTTAGATCAGAAATGCAACTTAACTTTTCCAAGGCTGTTTTAAAGCTGTTGTAACATGAGATGTTAGTCCAGAGAGGCAGAATTTCTCCCATAGTTAGGTCATGTTTTTCTTTTAGATCATGCTTTTTCCAATTATGGATAACTTACAGTAAATAGATAAATCAGATAGCTGTTTTCAAAATTTCAAGGGAGAATAAAATGTTCCTCTAGTACTGATTTTAGCTTTGTTGTCAGTAGGCACAAATACATATTATRCAAACCCAGCAAGAGAACAATATTGTTGTGTCACTTTGTCAAGGTTTGGGGTTTTTTTTTTTTTTTTTTCGGTCTGAAACTCTGCTACAGCCTCCTTATTGGTATTTCAGCCAYGAGAAGCTCAATTGTTCTCAGTAAATGATTAAATGGTATGTTAGCCCTGCTAGCTAATATATACTTAAGTATATAATTCTGTATATGTATATTTAAATATATATACCTACATATATTTATATAAAAGTATAGATTCTGGGAATGGACTTGGAATATGAATTTCTCAGCTCTCTCAATTCCTTGTCAATGTCAGGGGAAGTTACATTCCACAGGAGTACATTTCCCTTACAGAAAGATGCCTGTTAATTGGGCTTTATAGGTCCTAGAAGTAAAAACAAAACAAAACAAAAAMACTACTACTAGTTACCTAAAAGATAGTCTTTATAACCTGAAATTATTTCTGCTCATTGTATTAGTTCACTGTAACCGTATTATCAGTTAAATTTCATCAGTATATATTAAGTGATCCCCTTGGACTGCTAGAAACGTTATAATTTTTCTCCTAGAAAATACCCTAATATTACATAGAGTTGCCAACATTCGGTCTTATCACAGGGTCACATGTATGGTAGGGGTCATTACTGTGTTTGTCATTTCCTTTTTTATATCATAATCCCTTAAAAAAAATAAAAGGGTTTCACATCTTTCTGTTGCTTTTGTATCACAGTTCATGACCTTTGTATGTGTTTTGTGGCAATCTCCTTAATAATTGCAGTATAGGTTAAGGTTGTACTGAAGTGAAGCAAAGTAACCTTTAGCTGTTTATGCAGAGAGGTCTAGTCTCAGGTAAGAGGTCACGTACATAAATAGCCTTGGGAAAACAAAAGGAAATGAAAAGAGGACTGAATAGGTTATTAACTTAATAGCTGAAAAGCAGTGATGTGTCTTTGGCAAACTGTAAGATTTTGCTCTTTATTGCTCCTGTCCGGAAGAGCTTTGCTGAATTCTGATTGCCAGAAGTATAAATGATAGCGAGATAGGAGAGCAGATAGATATCAATTTGGCTTTGTTCTTCTGTCTATAGGTCAGTCACAAGGGAGGTGATGTCATATACTTGATGTTTCATCCTCCATTATTTGTGGTGTTTAGATAAAAGAATGGTTAATAGTTTTACTAGCATTCTTCTTCTAACAAGGAAATTTTCATAATTTTCTAAGTACAGTATACTCAGGGTGATTAATTAAGGACAGGGTAGTTAATGCCTGTTAAACAGAGATTTAATTTTTTTTGTGTTCATATTAAATCATTGTCTGTATTTTTCCTGAAGACATCTGTCTGATGAACACCGAACAATGACAGTGTAAGCTGACACCTGATTTTAAAAAGGAGTTATTCCATCAGATTAACATTCATGAAGTTTGCTGTGGACCACATGAATTAGGAAATATCTTTACAATTCCCAAGCTGTTACCTGCACAGTTTTAGATTTTAAGCTTTTTTTTTTTTTTGGTGTTTTACATGGCTTATGGAGTCTTAATCAACCATAAGCTATTTTCCAAGATCATAGAGAGAAAGAGATTCCATGTTTTCTTAGGCTGTAAGCAAGAAGAGCCACAGCTCTGAAGCACTTCTGCTTGTGGCACCCTTGGTAGCACTGCAGACTGTCTTGTCCGAGCTGCCGTGCTGTGATGGAACCCTGTGCAGAGGGCAGCCCTGAGTTGGATAAATAGTTCTTCATCCAACAGTAAGCAGAGAGCCAGAAACTCTGAAATAGATTGTATTTTTTTTGCCCACGGACGACACCGCTGGGCACTTTTCTTACAGAATATGGCACAATTGCCAGTGTGACCCTGCTGATGCCTACCTCTGTGAGAGACTGTGTTACTTTGGTATTTGGGGTGCTGCTGAGATAAATAAAATATTGCCACTGTACAGCCGCTGACCCAGTAAAGAGGCAGCTGCTGCAGGCAGTCCYGGTGAGATCAGCTATTGCGTATCTTTTATGATCATTCACAGCATTGAATTCACTGCATGATGCTATAAATAGCAGCTCATCCCACGTAAGAATGCCTGGCCCAGCACAGATTTGAGATCCTCCAACAGTGCCCATAAGCACATGATGAGGGAGGAGTAAGAGGAGAGCAAGGCATGTCTGATATTTCCTTCATTTGCTCTTCTCACTAGCTTCTTGAGGCTTTCCTGGCTTTGATGTGATTTGTGCATTTAATAATGCCCAAAGTACTTGTCTCATCACCTTTAGCACATACGAACATTTTGCTTCCGCTATGTCATGTGGCAAGAAATTCCACAAATTATTTCCTGTTATGTGAAGAACTCGTTTTGTTTGTTTTAAGCATGACTTTTACTTGAGGTGGGTTTTTTTTTTTTTACATTGAAGGAGACAAAGAAAAGTCCTTCCTTTCTCTGCCACTCGTGATTTTGTAAAATTCTGTCATATCTTCCCTTGAAGCTACCATAATTTTTTTTTTTTTTTTTTTTTTAGTGAAAGATTAGTACTGACATTTGCAAGCTTAATCTCTACATTGTCAACAACTGGTTCCTCTATCAGGGCCTTTGTGTAGGAGTCTGTCAGTAAGCAAACAAGCATGTGTAATAACACTTCTATTTTGGGACTCAGGGCCAAATGTTCTTATGCTGTATATTGGATGACATTTTGCTGAAGTTCAGGGAGCTGTACCTTCTTTCTATCAGAAAAAAATCTGACTTGCTTTCTGTGAAAAATGAGTTTCTAGCTTCACAGTGACATAAGTTTGTGCTTTTTTAAGTAAAGCCTTTTGTATGTTAACAGGTTATGCATTTTCTAGCAGCACTAAAAACTTATGTTGAAAATTAAGGGGGTTAGTTTCCTTTGATTGTGCAGTTTTTTGAGGCCAAAGGGAGATTAATTGATAATCCAACTAGAGAAGAAAATATGAACACAATACTGATAATGAGGTGGTTTCAAAAAGACCTTGGAATGCCAAGTTATCAACGAAATATGTTTGACTGCATCATTAAAATAGAGCACATTCTATAATTATTGCTCTTACTCTTTTTTTTCCCTAATGCCCTCCTAAGCTAATTGCTATCAAATGCATTTAAACTCTTGTATTCAAATGCTTTTAAGTTGTACTTTTAGAGTATAATGTGTGTAGTGACTAAAAAGACAACAGAATATAAAAATTCCCTTATTGTACAGCTTATCTCTGAGACCGCACCACTGAAGTTGAAACTTAGCAGTTTTTATCCCCATTCAACATTGCGTTGAAAATGGTAAAAGCACGGGTTATATTTTCTTCAGTTTGAACTAATTATTCCAGCCAGATAACAGTGTAAGATGCAAGTATATTCTATGTATTTTTCTTAGCAGAAAAGGAACTAGCACAGTTTATTCGGCCTCAAAGAAGAAAAAGTATACTGAATAAACAAAAGCTTACTATAATAGTGCCTATTTTATCTTTCTGATGAAATTTACCAAGATTTTTTCAATGTTTCTCATCCTAAAGCCAGTAGTGTAAGTATTTGTGATGTGGGAGGTCAGGGTCTGCTTGTGCCAGGGTAAGTGTTTCTTATTCTCTTGTGGTAATGTTAGTCATCTCCCTAAAATTAATTTAAATATATAATTGTGAGTAACTGATCTCTCTCACCATTCCATCCTAGTCTGTCTGTCCGTGTTACCATAAAGTGCAGCAATAGTTGCTGAAAAAGATGAGTTGCCAAACAGTTTATAGCCTGGCTCTGATTCGACCTCTTCTTTAAGGATGCCCTTGACCTACTGTGTTTCTTCATTCAGGTGGGAGGAAGGTAGAAGCTAGTGTACTCAACCACCTGTCTTTATTGGCATCAGCACTTCTTGGCATTAAAGGATTATTCTCTTGAAGAGTAAATAGGGCAAAGAGTATTCTAAGGATGCTCTAATCTTTTCTAATCATTCAGATCTCTATAGTTAATTGGTTTAAAGGTATATTGAAGTGGAGTCTCATGCATTTAAAACTTACGTTTTGTATGATTTGTAAAGGAACTGCCAGAGGGGAATAATGCTTTGCTGGTAAGTTATCCTTACGGAGGAAAAGGACCTATTGCTTAGGTCAGTGTAATTTATGTATTTTTGTTACAAGAGTACTGGGTTGGGTTAACTTGAATTTTCTTAGCTTTGGGGTTGCTAACAAGTCATCTCTCTTCTACATTGATCTTTGTCAGTTAACATTCATAGCAGTATAACTGAAAAGTCTTACTCGCATCTCAGGAGGAACTGCTGGATAAACCTGAAGCTAAAAAATGTTTTCGGGCATGCCTGACAGAGCTAATGGACTTCTTGAGCTGTTAGAGCARTATAAAGTATTTGGAATTTTGATAATGGTAGTAATGCATCTCGCAGAAACTAACAGTCTGTGCTCCAGAATGGGCCAATGGGAGTTATTACTAAATGATAAGCTTAGGAAGACGGGAAAGCAGCTAAATTCAGTAACAGATATGGAAGTTGACTAAAGTTTTGGTTTTTGCTGATAGATTTCTACCAGGGCCATTTGTCAGAAACATTGCTTATCAGAGATAAATAGTTACGCGGATTCTCTCTAGCTTTTCCCCTGTTCTTTTGCCTTCCAGCATAGAAGAGGTTAGAGTCCAAAACCTTGGTTTTGACAGGGCGTTGTACAGAATCTGACTATTAGGTGCAAAAAATCTTGGTAATGGAAAACTTTCCTTAGTAATAAGGATGACATGGTGGGGCTTGATGCTGTGGTCAAAACCTGTCCAAACTAGAGGACTTGTTGKAAAGAGTCTTGCTTCATTCAGAATTGACAGATGGGAGAAGTCAGTTTTCCCAAGTGGGATTGCCTTTCTGGAATAAAAGCACAAATATCAATTTACTTGCATATTTTTATCAACAGAAATATGAACATATGGAAATATGGCTCTTTGGGTCTTTGCAAGTAGGAGTTAATTTGACTGGACTTTGATGTTTTTAGTACACCATGTGGCTTGCAGGTGATTAACTTCGTATATGCACATTTGGATGTTATGACTTATGTTTATTATTTGAATCCCAATAGAAGAGAGTGTTCTAAAAGGTCAGGTCTTTCTAAAGATGTACAGATATTTAACCTCTAAGAGTAAAGTTAAGAGCGGATGTAGCCATACTCAAATGTAYCTTAAAAGAGTTATTATTTTTGAACTGCATATTTGCAGGATGTTTAAAAGACAAAATAAGCTCCAAAATACATATTCTGACCCTCTGAAATATACTCCGTCACTTGAATGTGTCGTAATATTAGAAATGAGCACGTGTTCCTTCTTCCTTCTGGGATTTAAAGGGTAACATCCAACCAACRGACAGTCACTTAGAAGCTGATATGGAAGAATGCAACATAGCTAACAGCAGATTCTCCACTTGAGTCATGCAGGGAGTTCTGGTTTTGAGTTGTTTGTTACAAGCTCACACAGTGGTTTGTGAACAAGTACGTATATGTTCATATGAACATATACAACTTGAAAATACGTTTTTAGGCTTCCTTTTTTTTTTTTTTTTTTTCTGGCAGCTTTTATCCTTCACCCTTTGTCTTTTGCATTAGCAATGAAAAGTACCTCCCTTCCCTTATTAAATATAAAATAAATGTTTTATAGTTAAAACACCAGCCAGCTCATAGGTGGAGTCGTTATAATACTGGTTTATCTTTGCCTTGTAAAAACCACCATGGGTTTGACTGATAGGGAGAGGATGGGGAATTTGTAAGTATTGGAATAAACTGTAACAGATCTTTTTAGAGAACTGTATTACTGTATTGGTATGTTTACTGTATTAGTATGTTTGTCTACACTGTCTAGTACAAATACCGTCTCTTGCCAGAGTCAGTATTGAGGAGAGTTGCACAGGTTAATGTTTAATAGATTTTTGAGTAGAGCTTCTTGCCATATTTTCAGCATGCATCTCTTCTGTTCCCTTAGAAGCATTTTTTTCTGCATAAACAAATTATGTGATGCATTATGTGAAATGCATCTGTCTGCATGTGCCCTTACAGGATCTGTGACAAATTGTTAGATCAAACGGTTATCTGCTTTTAGGTTCACGCACTTGTTCTCATTTTCATCTCCATGCAGCTTTATTAAAACAAGTATTGTACTGCTTGATTCCTGCAATCGCTATTACATGCTCATCTTAATAGAGCTCAACCTACGTTATGCCTTATCTGTGCTGTCTGGAGCAGTGCTGATTTCTGACTTCTACTAGAAACAGTGAAAGAAGAATCTGATCTAACACACCTRCGTGACTCACTTCTCTGTCGAGTCATTTGTCTGCAATGACTACAAATTTAAATTAGAGATATACCTGTAGTTAAGACAGTGTCACGAAAGTGGGAGATGGAAAAGACCTATGAAATCACCTTGAAGATCATATTACAGTACAGAACATATTTTCCTATTCTTTATCTAGTTCAGAGGTAAATGTTCCAGGAAGAGAAAGCCTACAACTGTTGCATGGTTTAGTGACGTTTCTGGTGGAGTCTTAATTCATTTGTTTTTAACATCCTGTGTATAACATTGTATAACTTTCTTCTCTGGCAACAGGAGGAAAATATTTTGAAATTCTTTCATTGAAATGCATACATTTCATGTCACATTTTAATTGTCTGCTGTTGATTAGAGGTTATTGGAAAATGCACTAGTTGAGCTCAGGTAGATACAATACCATTTTAGTGGTGTGCTTGGAAGTACTGCTTCCCCCTCTAAAATTTCCAAGGCCTGAGACTGTTTGGTACAGTTTGCAAACAGCATTCCTTATTGCCAGGATACAGAAGTGCTTGAAGTTTGGGTAGCTGGAGTGAACCCTTTTGGTCATTGTTTCACTTCTTCAGATTCCTTTTTTAGTTAGCCATACAGAATTATGGGGTAGGAGAAATATATATGTAAAACTAATTTATTTTCCCTGAAGGATCTGTCTACACTTGATGGTTTATTGTGCAGTACACCATAGTGCCAATGGTGAGTCTTAGGCAGCAAATTCTTTCATTACTCTGTAATACTTTGTCATGCTGTGAGGAGGAGGAATACCATACATGGAGAAAGACAGGTTTCTTGAAAGTTTGTTTGAGTCTTTTACTTACATGGTCTTCAGGGGAGCAGATCTGATTTTTGGCATAGCTTCACACTTTCTAATGCAGAAATCCTTTGGCAAACACAAATGTGTTTACCCCTAAAATATTTAAGCWACAGGAAGGATTGARGAATGTAGTGGGCACTGTGCTCACTTACCGCTGTTCCCTGGCTCTCGATGATCTCGTTGCYGTTTGCTCTTTTAACACTACAAATGGTCTTTGCAGAGCATTTACTTTAAGATTCCTTTACTAGAGAGAACATTTTTATTTTAAGCATATATTGAAGTTTCAAGTGAAAAATTTTGCAACTGCAGTAACTTACTATAATTTCACTGTCACTATTTTTACAATTGGTCAGCTGCAGATATGAACAGACAGTCTGTCCTCTAGAGAACTGAAAGCAGATATCTCCAGTTGTAGGCAGCATCGTAAGTTCATTCCTGTATCTCTCTCCKGCACGCAGTCACCAGGGCATGTTTATGCTTCTTATTATTGATCCTTATCCTTGCCATTTTTATAGAATGTTCTTATTCTTGGTTCCATTGTTTTTCTTTCAAAATGAGGAGAGTTCAAAGAAACCAAGTAAATGACAGGCAGAAATTGCAGCCACTGGAACATCTGTCTCTTTAGACACTTGTCCATGTTAAGAGTTGGTTTTAGATATTTGTATCACCCTTGCTGTGTGTTGGAGGTGAGTTGCTCTGAGTCTACATTCAGGATGACAGCTGAGGTTGGAATTATCTTACTCTCAAGATGACATAGGCTTTGCTGCTGCAAAGAAGTTTCAGGTAAGAGCAACCAGAAGCCTTTGAGCTGGTGGCAGGATTCGCGGTGGTGCAAGATATCTAATGTGTGAGAGCAATGTTGGAATGGAACAGYAAAGCTTGATTAGATCATTTGAGATAGCAGAATGACTGGTATTTCATCTTCATCGCTACTGTGCTTGATGCTACATAAAAATTCTTATGCTGAGAGGTAGCTACCAGTATGAAGCAAAAGCATAACAAAGATTCAAAGCAACAGTATATCCATTTTTCCCGTGTCTGTATGTAAAAGAGCAGTGCAGGGGAGAGGAAAGCAAAAACATGTTTACACTTCAGTAACTGCTTTTAGCTCTGGGACCAGCTCACCCCTGTTTTGTACTTGATGGTGGTGTTCACAGTGCATACGCTAAATTCCGAAGCTAAGAGAAAACACAGACATCCTGTTGTGTTAGTGCTTTGCCTAGGCGTGCAGACACAGCAGTTGTGAGGCAGGGGAGTTCAAAGATGAATCTGTGAGTGACTTTGCAGGGGAATGCGGCGCCAGTCTCATACTTGGGAAGAAGAATGACACTGCCACCAGTTAGTATGCTGAAGCACCAAATGAAAAGAATTAAAACTGAAGCACTCCTGCTTGYTTTGCTTTTGTGCTTTTTTTACTGTCCTCAGCATACCTTTCTCTAAGATTCCTGTTTGGTGGGAGTAAATTGCAAATTGCAGATTTAGGCACTGCATTTCTGTTTGGAGTGGATTGGCTTCATACTCTGCTGCGGGCCGCTTTTCTTTCCCCTCCCACAGACCTGTGCCTTGTGAGAGCTCATTTTCCCTCTGCACATGAACCTCCTAACCTAGAATGTCACCTGTTCTGGGTTTCTTTCTGAAAACAGACCCCGTGTGCCAGTCAGAAATCGCTCTGAGCGTGTCGTATCACCAGTGAGTTCAGTGTGACTTTATCAATTCAGTGTGACAGGTAAACAGGAAAGGGTTTGAATTTTGGTTTTGGATATAGAAGAGAATTAGTGACTCTGTCTTGCAAGTATGCATTATTGCTTTTGTTATCTGTGCTGACTCTCTGCTAAACCTGGTAGAAATTACTGAGTTACTGATCTTCATCTCCCATTGCCTGTCATTTTGGATGATGTGGCATTTTTAATTTGAGAAAGAATTACCAAATCCAAAAGATTTTTAAAAATGGTATTGTAGGTTGTTCTTAATGTGGCTTCTCCCTCACCCTTTTTGTCAAGTACCATTTGCTTAGAAACAAATCTTTTTTTAAAATGAGGGTTATCTGTTAGGATTTCATGATTATTTATTTAAATTTTTACTCAATTATTGATATTTATTTACTTGAATTACTTATAATGCTATTTAATATACAGTGTTTATAGGATTTTTAATATATAGGGTTTATAGGGTTATATAATCCCTATTTAATGTTCATGCATAGCTACAGGTAGAGGAAGCTTTTTTTTCTTGAGATGAGGTACTTGGAGAAGTTGAGAATCTGCATCTTCACACTGACAATGCCCTTGCCCCTGGCTCCCCTTACTAAACTTGGTGTCGAGTGGTTGGAGTGAATGATCCCTACTCTTCAGTGGCAGAGGAAGATGAGAGTTAGCATACCAAATCAGATCTTTAGAGCTTATGGTGTATTTATCTTTGATCTTTGAACCTAGTAACTCCTGACAACTCGSAGGGAGATGAAACAACTATATGATTCATTTAGTCAGTCATGAAAAATATTCACTGTGGCTTGTGTGGGATGATGCCACTCTGACTGGTCAATTTGTGCCTCTAGGGCAGAGTTTTTATTACACTTTCTTTATCATCCACCATCATAAATATTTATACTGGTCATAATAGTGACTAGTCCCTGCTAAGTCTGCAAACATAATTCCTTGCATGTGAATGTTTTGAACAGTGAATCTTGGAAGTACAACGTGGAATTGGTGGTGTAATAATCTCTTGTAGTCCTTTGCTTCTTGATGTTCTGATTGCTCATTGCTAGGTCCCCTCCTTCCTCAGTACGATTAAGATAAATCTGAAATGAATACGTATTTGAAATTATGAAGTAGTCAAGCTTTGGAAGCATCACATTYCTTAGCATAACCTCTGGCTACATGTTAGTCCATCCTTTCAGAGGCTGCAGTCTGAAACTATAACATAAGAGCCCATAAAACACATGGCTCAAGCTGATTCTGGTCTTTGTCAACTGTAGTCTGAGGCTGAGCTTCATGAGAGAAAAAGGAGATTAATGTTAGATGATGAGCTTTTCACTCAAACAAAACCATGTTCTTTAGACTTGTCCTTGGATTTATAGTTGCCGTCTTTATTTGTTTACAAATATTTATAGATCTCTCTTCTGCAAACCAGTTTAATGTGAGACTTCTCTGTTTCACTGTGAAGCTCAGTATGCAGCTTCTCACACCCTTCAGTTGGCTTGCTTGGAATGTAGAAGAGAAGAGAAGCAACACAGGTTGATTTTGCATTGTGCCACGGTGTTAAATCTGAAGGGAAAAGATGAAAAGCATCATAAATAAAATGTGAAATGCTGTGAGCAAAAAGAAAAAGCACAATATCGCTTCCAGATGTCATTTTGAGGGAAGCAAAACACATGTTATGGAAGACGGAGACACAAATAGGTAATGGCTTTCCTTTACTTTAGTAATAGTTTTTAGAGTATGGAAAACTGAAAACAGTGGCCTTATAGAGCGGTAGTTCTTAACTGGGCAATAGTGAGTGGACTTAGTAAAACTTACTCAATCTTCGTCATTATGTCATTTGTCTGCTATGGACACCRATGCAGAAGAAGGTGTGCAACAAGGACAGCTAACAGACCTCCTGCAAACTTGTTAGCATGTGACAAGTTAAAACCTGTAATAATATGTTACAACATGTAACAAGGTTCCTTTTTTTGGTAATGCAGAGTTCTTCTGTGTTTGTTGTACCCTTGTAGTAGCCTTCATCAGGGATTTCAGAGATTATCCCCAACTTCTCCCACGGGGAATGTTGCAACTCATGCTGATCCTAAAAAGAGATGGTTGGAGAAAATTACAAAATGTTTTACAAAGCATYCCTTGTTTTTACTCTTTTACACCATAGCAGTGAAATATGATTGTCTTCCTAGTACTGTCTTGATCATACTACATACACTGTTGCTYTTTTGTTCTCTCAAACATTGTTGCATGATATTTATGCATACATGCACARATCTGCTGCAAAATTTTCTCTGGAGAACTACCGGAGACAAAAAGCATTACAGCAGTATCATTTCTTTTATTATGCATTTCTTTAGCCAGCATCAGRAAAGAAGGATTCAGTGTTTTCTTTCTAGTCTGTTTTCTGTGATATAGAAAATAAACTTCAATTTTTCTTTTTACCTTTGTTTTGCTAATTTCATTATTGCCTCCACTCTTGCAATGGGCATATCTTTTTCTTCATCTGTAGACTATTTAAGAAAATCTGCTATACTGAATAGAAGCTTTGACTTGCACTTTTTTTTTTCTTTTATTTTGTAGCTTGTAATATTATTGACAGTTTGCATACCAGTAGGCGTATCTTTCTGCTGCAGATGATCTAGCAAGGTTGCTCTACCTTTTTTTCATTACATGTTTCATTTTTATTTCTTTTGCTTCTGTAGATGACCAAGTCCCCAAGGAAAGGATCTATCCAGACATGCCCAGTGCCACAACCAGATCTGTCCGATGGAATGCCTCAGTTCAGCCTACGATTAGGAGGCAGTAGCTCATGTTTGGAGGAGATGGAGATAACAGATGAAATCTCCTTCATTAACAGTGCTGCGTTTTTCTCCAGGTTAGTGCTTCATTTTTGTATTTGCTTCCTAGTTTACTGTTTTTACTTCCTCCGTGGGTTGCAGTGCTCAGCACTTTGGATACTTTTCTTCCATCAGTGCTTATAAAGACAGCATGCTGTTGTGCAATGCAAAATAACAGGTGCCACCCTGTTGAAGCCATATGTTCCAGCATATGCCCAGCAAAACCAGACGTGTGCTTTAGTTTGCCTCTCAAGTGTCTTGCATGTGAAAACGACCTAATGTCAGCTACTAGAAATGACACTGCATGCATGAAAGATGTGACCAAAATGTAGGTGTCTTCCTTGAACGCTTAGGCATATTTGATTTGCCTAGTTGAAGTCCTAACAGTGAACTTCATTCTCATTCTCAAAACAAAAACAGAAGCAGCCTTGCAGGAATTTTTCTCTYTCTGGCAGTATAGATGAGACTACTACTCTTGTTCAGACGAGTCAGAAAAAGAAAGGAGTATATGAATATCTGTAGTTTCAATTGATAGTACTTTGTCAATGAGGTGAAAAGATCTTACATGAGTGATGTGCAGTTTGGTTGCTTGAATTCCATTGTTTTTATGGCAGTGAAGTGAATTCTCTTAGTCGTTTCTTGTTGCTCATGCAGAACATGAAAGATTAAGATTACTACAGGAAATTAGTGTATGTTACTGAAAGATGGAGTTGGCCTCATGTGGAGAAATAGTGTTATTTACATGTCATGAAGCACCACATGGCAATGTCTGTGCATAACAGTGCAGAACACAAAGCAGAGCCAATACTGCCAGACATGTGACTGAGTGACTTCACTGTGTAAGTGGGAGATGGGGTGCTATTCTCAGCACCAACACAGACAGACACTACTCAGYTTACAAGACATGTTAGCAGATTTTGAGTCATAATAATGACGGTGAAATATAGCTGTTAAATTTGGTTTCCAGCCCTTGCAGTCACACATCAACTTCTAGCTGTGTCAGTTGTGCAGTTCAYCATTCCCCATCCTGCCCCGAAAGCTCCTGCAGTCAGAGGCATCAGGTTAGTTTAGACATGTTTTTATTAATTCAGCTCCTTTTAAATGAGCTGAGTTAGGAAGCAATTACAAAACAGGTCAGCTGGCAGGAGTGAGGAGGCAGTACATTTCCACTGGCTAGACAGGGCCAAGCAGGTGTGACTGGCCTGGAAATTCTGACCTCTTGCACTGGTATGCTGAAGCTGGCAGGGACAGTGTCCCTGTGCTCTGCTGTGTGCTGCAAGGTGTAAAGGAAAACCAAGTGCTYGAGAACTGAAACAAAGGACTGCTGACTTGCAGGTCTGGCATGGCATGTGTGACAAACGTACCTAATGAGGTGTTCCAAATATACGACTCTTTCGAGAGAGTTTCACTTGTTGATCTTTCAAAGACATAGGAAACAGTCACTGTTATTTTAGGAGAACATTCCCCAAAGAAGTTATTATTTCTTGTAGATGTTCATGGTTTTCTGTCAGCGTGTAGTTTCTCAGAAGAGTCCTATTAAAGTATGGGCAGTTGGACTGCTACTGGCTACAGACCATTAAGCACCAAGTCAGGCATCTTTGTAGGAGCCCATATGAACCCAGCACAGGCCCGCGTGTGAAACGATCAGAAACCCTGATTCTTAGTTAGGCGTTAGTTAGCCCTGTGGTGTATTTGGAGTGTTCATCAGCATCCTTTTGGCAGTCATGTATCACTACTGTGGAAGCTCATGTCGAGGTATGATCTGCCATTTTCAGTGTGAGGCCACTTGAGTTTTCACCTTTTTGAGCAGAAGGACTCTGGAATCTGATGTAGAATATAATGTGTTTGCAAATACACTGCTACTATTGTTGGGATTTTTTTTCTGACACAAGGTACTAGAAGTTCTTAAATGTTATCGCTGTATAATTATATGTAATTATCAGATATGTTTTAGTGAAACGACTGTATCTGCTCAGCTATCATATGATCTTATTAGAAAAGAATAAAGGTTTTTCTTGGCAATGCTAGTCCTTTGCTGTTTCATGACAATGTTTGTGGTTTACTCCCTTTCCATGCTAAGATACCATGATATGGGTGGATTAGCAAAGCTCTTTAGAGCTACACATTCGATCTGGTTACTGATATATGCAGAACTCCACATCAGCAGGCTCACAAGTGTCACTGTGAAGAAGTAAGCATGTGAACTATGCCTCCAGAAGCTCCCCCGATCCCTAGACTGTAATCTTTATGACAAATCAGTCATTGTCAATTGTTTTCCTTTGACAACAGAAAAAAAAAAAAAAAAAAAATTTTCAGAGAGAAAATAGGAGATTTCTGGTTGTCCAGTAAATTTTCGTATTATTTAAAATAACTCTGAGTAAGTGTCTTCATTAACGGTAAAGGTTAGGTAATAGGAAGATCTACATATTAAGTGCCAGGTAAAATCAGGACTCTGCTGTACAGAAAGGCTTACTATTTTTTTAATATTGAAAGATGCATATTGTGCCTCCTTAATAGTTACAGTAATCCTCCTTGCAGATATCTTTTGAAGGTGCTGCTCTTAACGTATGTGAAATAACAGTTGTATTTGAAACATATTGCAGAGCATAAAATCTACATTGCCTCTTGTCTGTTCCTTACTCCTTCTGTTGATTTTAAGAAAGTGATAAAGTTCATATGTTTTTTCTGACCAATATAGGTGGAGTAATTGTATATACCCGTAATCTCTGCCAGTACATAATGTGTGTGTTCTCTCGAGAATTACCTCATTATTAGAGCTGTGTGCCAAGGGCAAACTGCTTAGTGTGCAGTAGCAGAAAAACATACCTGTATTTCATTCCTCTGGAAGATGGATGAAAGCTTGTATTCAGTAAGCAAACTACTTGGATTTGGAGTTTGCCTAGAGGTGCTCAAACTTAAGTGCTTAGAATCAGAGGCTCCTATAATMTATAGCTTTTTTTATATAAAAAGGATATACTGAGCTTCTGGCTTCTGAATGGCTACAAAAGCAGGAAGGCATCTGTTAAGCAATGCTCTTAGGCTTCATATAATCTGACTATAACAAGTAAGAAAATGGGAAGCCTTCAAGTGGGCAGGAAAATGCTTCTTGTAGCCAGCATGTGCGGAAGGAAAGTGTCATAGCCGGGAGAACCTCCTTCCCTGGTGCTGCGCACACTGCTCTGAGGTGCCAGCTGCTTGCAGACTTCTCTTGTCACCATCCTGTCTCTTTTGCCCTAGGAAAGAGCATTGAAATAGGCTTTGCAGTTTATCTCGCTCCTCATGCTTACTGAAGCTTCATCTCTGCAGTCCTGGTACTGTTCTCAAGAAAGATGTTCCTGTGGGAGGACATGCTGTTGTTGGCTCTGTTTTTAGGCTCTGTGCATGTTCCCTTGGTAAAACTATTGATGTAACGATTGTTAGCAGACACCTTCTTTGTTAAGAATGATCAGGTGCTGGGGAATGAGCAGCTAGTGCTCAGCTGCCAAACTTTTTGAAAGACACTCTGCAGTTTCTGAGAGCTGAAGCGTTAGAGCAACCAGGGCAAGTGTTTCCTGGGTTTGCAGACCTCTCCAGTGCTTTCTGTCCATCTCGTTTTGTGCCAAGGATCATAAATTCCTGTTGTGGCCACAGTTGCAACTGCAATGAAATTAGCCAGTGCAGCTACCCCGTGGCGGCTCCTCGCGTGTGCCTGTTTTCAAAGGGAAGGTTTGTTTATGTCAACCTTTTGTTCACAAAGATCCTTATATCTGACCTACCTCCTTCCAGTGGAGGGGTCACATGCTGCAATGGCCTCCCTAAATGAAGGGGTTGGTTTGTATACCCTGCTGCACCCTGTTCTTAAGGACAGTGTTTGCATATTCTAGCTGTTGATTGCTAAGCTATGAAAACATGTRTATTTGTACACTGAGAAGCCCGTGCTTACTATAAACACTTTCTCTATTTGTTGGCATTCCTTTTACCAGCTGCAGTTTAAAACCAAAACAAGCCCAAACTTACCATTACTCTCTGGCACCTGATAAGAACTTGGGTTCTGTTGTTGCCAGAACAACTCGAGCTAGGGGTGGGAGGGAAGAGGTTTGCTTAGCTGACAATTTTTATTTAGGTTTGTTTTGAAGTCTTTCATGGCAGTACATTCAGTCCCTCTCCGAAGTAATAGTTCGCCTTATCACTTAGRAGCCTTGCCCTTCACAGAAGGGATTATAGGCAAACAGGAGTCCCTGCCCTCTGACAGCCCTGGATTCTCTGAGCAAACTGCTCAGCAAACAGACAAAGGTCTTGGGCGAAGTGGATCAGAAAGCAGTGAAGAAAGTTCCCTATGCGTTATTCAGCAGCAAGCTCTGGTGGGCACTGCTCGCTGTGCTCACAGAAAGAAGTCTTCTTTATGTAACGTATTTTAGCTGTTTTTCTCATTCTTTCTCTCTCTAGGTTGTGTTGAGTTAGTTTTTCCAACCTGACTCATTTAACTTTGGGAGTACATTTGTCTCCACCCTCCTGCGCAATCAATTCCCTTTTCTTGCATTGTGAGATGCTGGCACTAGRCAGTCTATTACATAATGAGTTGTTAAGAAAAGCCTTCAGTTTTCTGAAAACTCATGAGCCGCAGAGACGTGTGATTTATGTCTCTCTCCAAGGTAGGTGATTTTAAATGGTGAGTCAAGGTGTGGTCTTAGCTCTTGCTCAGTACTTCTTGGCTGTCCGTAATCAAAATATAATGACAGTCACAATAGCATATAATTATGTAGATTTTTTTGTTCCGTGCAAGTCACCCAGGTGGATTTCAGTTTGCTTTTTCAGACATTTTTCCTCTCTTATCTGTCCCATGCAGGTAGTGGCTTTATGTTAGGCTTTGTCCATTTCCTATTTGCCACTTACTTCTAGTTATCCTATAATTTTTGCTTCTCATACAAAATTTTTCTGGTGATAAGTTGCTGCATAATACCAGAACATCTACAGAGAAGCCAAAATTCTTTCCYCTTTTTCTGGTTTCCTGGGACAGTATTCAACAGCCTTAGAAAGCAGAAAGAGACTGCAGTAAAGTCTTATCAAATGAGTAACAAGCCTGAGTCCCAGTGGGGAAAAAAAAATAGTATCTTTCTCTCTCAGGCATTGCCCTTTCAACTAGAAAGATTACTTGTTTTGTCATCTTGTTTGTTTTGCCTTATCAGCTTTTTTGCGAGGAGAAAGTCCCTTCGTTTCATGAGGCTGTTGCACCTGGTGCCACATGAGTCAGTTAATATTTTGCTGCAGGAAAGAAGGGACAAACATCTGGCAATTTTTAGGACCTTTTCAAACAAAACAATTGATGACCCTTTATGGGAGAACACACTGTGGACAATAAGAATTGCCAGCTGTGTTTCACAGGGAAGAGTTCATACTGGCAGTTCGCTGCACAGTGGCTTTACTTATTTTTTCTTGCAGTGAATGAGCAGTTCTCTTTCCCACAGCTTCTTAGCGTGCCTCCTGTTGCATTGCTTAGCTAAGGAGGATCAGCGTAGCTGATCTTGTTTCCGGTAGCTTTACAGAGCAAGCAGTTCTCTGTCACCTGAAGCTCTGAGGCATTCCTTTCCTGTACTACTTCCCAAAAGGGACCTCGGCTGACTTCCTTTAGGCAACCCACAGGAAAATCAGCATACAGAGGTCACTGAGTTCTCAGCCAGACTTGTTTGCTGCTGCAGTTTCCYGGTTCAGCTGCAAGAAGCACGTATGTGGACATTGTGTTCTGCACGTTGCAGGGGCTGATGGAGTTCAGCTGTGACTTCCCAGGATGCACGTTGTTAATCAAAACGGTCAGCTGCCTTATAGGATCCTGGGGTTTCAGGGTAAGGTTGTCAGTCCGTACTCTTTCCCCTTGGCAGCTGTTCATCTCTGAGCAGTTTCTGTGCTGTAAAATCCTCCTCTGTCATTGTTAGTGGCAAAAAGAAATTTCCTCTCATTTTATCTATTGTAGGCAATTGGTTCCTAAATGATTGTTTATCTACAAATTACACTTTCTCCCACTGATCTGATGCCTTTCACCCAGCCTGAAAGAGTTGCAGTTAATGTGAAAGTAGCTCTGTCTCTGAAGCACAGTTTTTCCATTGATTTATTCCCATGATCGAAGCAGTATGTTTGCAGAACAGGTGACTGGAAAGAAATGCCACTTAGCCATTAGACTCCATTCTGAAGTTCTGTTACCATTGCCAATTCATCAAGCCCTTTCACAGTCTCTAAGATGTCTGAATTCCAAAATTTGGGGTCAGATGGGGAAGGATTAACATCTAGCAAAGGGAATATTTTTGTTTTCTTGCATTACAGTTAGGAATGACCCAGTCGCCATGAAATAATTGCTCTATTAGAAACACAACTAATGTGGACTACGTCTTACAAAATTTGTAAATATTTCCCTCCCAGAAAACTTTCACACCTCCAGAATGTCACAAATTGCAAAAATAATATTAATAATAATAATAATAATATCAAGTAATCACCATCCTAAGTGTCTTACTGTTGCTGACCATCTTAGGAAATGAAGAAAGCTTCCTCTAAGCTTTTTGCTAAGTTTTTGCTGGCTTTATTCAACCCTAGTAGGAAAGCTTGGATTCTTCTAGAACTGCAGAGGAGGACTGGGAAACTGCAAGCTTAGAGTCCTTTCTCTTGCCATTCTGAATATTCCTGATAGCCAGAGATAGGCTATTGTAGGCTGGACTTCTGTTTGCCTTCAAGAACTGTGTGTAYGCTCCTAACAAATTGTCAGACTGACCTCTGGCAGAATTAGGAGTGTGTTTGCGCAGGGTGGTAAGGCTCACAGTTGATTTTGCAAAGGAGGGGTGCAGCAACAAGCTGCACTGTTTATTACCCTGCCCATCACTGAATTGAGCTGCCCATTAGGAACAATTAATATTCTTAGGTGTAGTCACAGCTTGATATAGGAAATAGCCCCCGGTATTGGACTGAGAGGGCTGCACTCCAGGCAACTGCTGTCAGGTTTTAATAGRTCTGGTGAGAGCTTGCTTTTAGCCAGGGATCTCCCTTGCTTCCTTGGTGGGTAAGCAGAGAGATCAAGTTATTCCCACCCAGCTAACTCTTCTAGTAGTACCTCCCAAGTCAGCCTCTGCAGCCAACTCTGAGCCCAGTCGTCATTTCCCACCACATGTCTCATGAGCCAGAAGAGCTGTTGGATCGCTTCTGCTAAGGGAGGATTCCCTTCTGTTATGTCATTTTCTGAAGAAGAGGAGCTATTTCTACAAGACTGGTCTGGAGGGTAATTCCTCCAGACAACCCTTGCCAGCAAGGAAGGAAGTTTATCTCTTAGTGAAGCCATGTTCACTGAACAAAAATCCTGTGGCCTTCTATACCTGACACTCCTGCCTTTTGCTCATCCTCAACGCTTTGAAGCACAGCATTAGTCTGCACACCCGTAAACCCTCTCCCTTCTCTCCACTGTTATCTAGGCTGTGTTTTGTTCCTCACTCTTGTGCTAGTCATCAGGCAAGAAACCAGCAGCCCTTTTGACATGTAAGTGGGACCCATTGCCCAGCAGATGAAAGTGCAGGGTATTCAGACTCCAGTGAGATAGACACACCTCTGTGTCCCACCACTAACCAAGCATCCTGCTTCTGGTGCAGGTTGTTATTTTTGTAAGGGTGAGGATGAGCTGTAAGGGTTTTGTTTGAAGACACTCGAGAAAGCAGGMAACAAGGGACACGGAGGTGTGGAGCTGAAAGGATGGTCAGGGTGYTGAGGATTTGAAGGATGTTTGAAACCTGTGAAAGCAATCACATTTTTTGTAGGGAAAATCAACAATCCGGGGAATACCAAGGGGTCATTAAAAATGTTTTGAATCTTCTCCCAGACAGATTGATGCTTTTGTTTTTTGAGTGCTTTTTATTAGAAACCTTTTTATTGATTTGAAACAGCTGCATTGTTACRGAGGAGGTTATTGAAATAATGATTTAGAGAAGTGGGAGAAAAATTTTAAGTATTGATGTTTAGGAATTCCCCGAGATTGACAGACCTTTGAGAAAAGCCTGCTCTGAAAACAATTTGTACAAGGCTTCTGCTTGTTCAGTTGACATCCTCTGTTCTGGCACTTAAACTAACTGGTGCAAATGAGGAACCTAGTGACCTGTTATATAGCATGCTTTACCCTGTTCCCACAGCAGATTAGCTTGCAAAACCATTCATCACTTGATACTTTCCCAGAAAACCCTTTAGGAATGTACTCCCAATCCTCCTCCTYTTCCAGGAGGGAGGCCAAGAAATAATTTCTGTGCCATCCCATGGGGGAGGAGTCCTTTGGAACAAGTTAAAGCGGCTGATGGCGGGTGTGGCAGTGCTTGCGAAGGACACTGCTTCCCATGAAGAGTAGCCCCCGCAGCTCATCCCAGCCTCCTGGGAGCTGGGGGTGACCTGCTCTGGGGGAAATGTGTCTACATGCRTATCTCTAGCCTGGGATCAGAAACGCTGCGAAGCTCTTGGCTTAGTRCTTACTTTTCTCCTGTCCCGGCGAGTTTAAGGAACAATTCTGCAAGATGTTTCCTCCTTAATAGATTTTAACTAGCTGTGCTTAAAGGTAATTTCACCCTCCAAGTTGCAGTAGGAAACAGAAGAGCTACAGTAAAAAAAAAAAAAAATGTTAAGTCAATATTCCCCTTGAATATGGCAGCAATAGTTCTACTCATTTGGACAAGATGAATATTAGTTAAGGAGAGGTGTAAGATATTTCTTCAAATTGCATCTGGGCAGTTTGTCTAAGGTTTAACATTATTCTACAAAGGTGACCGTGAGAAAGCATCCATTGCAGAGGAATGATAGCAGTTAGAATACCCTTACATTGCTAAAATCACAGCAGTCACAGCATGGTGATGAAGTTTTCATCCTTGAATGGCTGAGCTTTTCTTCATCAAAGTTTAAAAGCACCTTTTCAGCACAAGTCTCTCAACAAAGCCTCTTTCTGATAGCCTGTGTTCAAGGCTGTGAAAACTTTTTATRTCCTTGACTCTTTTTTCCTGTTCACTTGCTTACTGTAACAAGTCTAKCATGTAACTCACTGACGTATATGCTCTCTACTTATTACACTGGTATCTTCAATCTTTAATAGAATTTTTATGCCTTTTTTTCTTTTTTTTTGCATATTTCTGTCAGTTTTGCTTTCCTGAGAAAATTATGAAATGAAAAACTTGGACTGTTTAGGAGAAGATCCTTGATTTTAGAACTAAGAACAGTACTCTCTCATTTCCTAASTAACTGCGCTTATGGAGTCAAATATTGTACAGGAACTTTAACCAGCATGACTAAGAACTAAAGTGATGTCTTTTAGTATTATTAGAAGCAAAATTGTCTGTCATATTCACCTTTTCTTCCTTACCTTATAAATTATGGCTGAGTAACTTCCTGCAATCTAATGCTGATTTTGAGTTTGSTTTCCCTGATTCTGGCTGAACTGATTAAAGAGCCCAAAGGAGGATCCAGAGAAGCCATGATACCAACTGACTACATATGAAAATTCACAAGAGAGTATTATCAATCATGTGTCCCATTTGAAGAGAAGTAATTAAAACAGAATCTGCTCATTGATACAGTCTTAAGGTCAAAAGGAACCATTATTATAATTTAATATTTCCCTGCATATGACATGACCACAATCAATTCCAGAATCAATTGCCACTRAATTCAGCAACTTTGATTGCTATTTAGCATACATAGTTCTGCAAGTGTAGCTGGGTGTTCTCAGGCCTAGATTTGACTATGTTTATGGCAGTGTTGACAYGTGAAATTTTTGCTTGCACAAACTGTAATAAAAAGCAACAGATTGTTTTGTATTCCTTTTTCTGTTTCATTTTCTCTTCCCCCTCCTTGTATGATCTGCTTACCTGGCCACTATTATTTTACATTTTCTGTCATGTCATAAAATTACTAAGTGAGCACCAACTTTGGAAAGTTTCTCTTGGGATAAATCAGCCACTGGCTGGGGATTACTACTTTACTTAATTATGGTTTTGATACATCAGTTTTTCTTTTTATCTATTGTGTTCTTTTTAACCAGGCCTATGTAATCTTCTTTCTGCATTATTTGGATGTTAAAGGCTACAGTTTCCAAATATGGTTTCTATTTACATGTGCTTTGCCTATTTRCACACAAATCTTCTGGCCTGCAGGAAGCTTTTTTCAGGGTCCTTTCATTTGCAATTGCAACACTTTACATGCACAAAGACTCTTTGTCTGCATGGATCAAATGTGTACCTAAATAATCGACAGGGGGGAGGGAGGGTTGATATATATTAATGCTATTTTGAAAAGTATGYTAATCTTTAATTTTCAGTATGATTAAGCTCCATCCTCACAAAATCCATTAGCTAGATCAATATTAAACTCTGTCCTCAGTGCTGTGCTGCTCACAGGTCTTCTTCTTTTATTGCTTGGTACTCTGAGGAAAATATTTGCTGTGCAGCTTAGTGTGAAAAGGAAACGGAGGAAGGCAGCTCTATAATGATGATGGACGGGGCACTTCCTTTCCATGATGGGCTCAGTCCCCAAGCACTGCTGGTGGAGAGGATTGGTGGTGGGATTGTTTCTCCGGAGCTCCAGTCTGTGCCTTTCTTTTCCTTTGCTGAATCTCAGTGACAAATCTACAAAYCAAAAACTTCATCCTAATCATTTCTTGATATGTGGTTGGGATGAACTCAGGTTAAAAGTTCTCCAGTAAGTGTGGAGGGAGAAGGATACGTGGGTGTATCTTTCAGATGTATGTCTGGTGGTRCCGTAAATAGCCACCGCAGTGTATTTTTGCAGCTAGAAAGCAAGTTTGGCTGTTCTGAGCAATAGGAATGTGAGGGCTGTATAAAACTTAAATAAGTAGTTTTGTTTCCCCTAAATGTGGAAAAATAGGTTTAACAAGTACAAATCCAAAACAGCATATTGTAATAATCCCAGRATTTATATGTGATAATCATTCCATCTTGAATCATGCAAGTTAAAGAAGGATGCAAGAGGATAGAGGGAAGAAAAGAAATTTCTGCCTCTCAAGTAGCAAAGTTACCTTAAACATCAGTGAGAAGAAAGGAATACTGTTTGGAGATGAGACTTCAGTTTTCTGGCAACTTTTGTCTATCAAGGTGGTGACTGAAATGTGTAGGTTACAGTCTGTAACCATAGGCAGGGGAGATGACAAACTAACAAGTTTTGTACTGATTTTTTGTAGGGTGACAGGTTTGAAAGGCACGTTCAGATGATGCATCTAAAGCAGGGTGACATGCACTGTGGGGTGGTTTCCTGCTGTTTGAGCAGCAAGCAGTGCTGCTTGTACACATGGTTGGCCTCCATGCCCTGAAGTACTTATTTTGATTTTACTCGCTTTGACATTTCCCTGTGTCAGAATCTTTTATTGCCATATCTGCAGCTACTCCGGAAATAATTAAAACCTTGGGAACCCAGGACTGCAAGCCAAAGGCCAGCAGCTGTGTTTTTTTCATCTTTGATCTCCCAGCTTTCAATGGGCATTACTGTTACATGTCAGTGGGTGTGCTAGGAAAAGTGAGTTAGGATACGTCTTCTCAGTCATAATGTTTTTGGCACTGCTAAAGGTGCACATGAGGAAGGGGAGGTGAAAACCAACAGCCCATAGAGAGAACTCCAGAAGAAAATAGCAACAGGAGAAGGTGGCTCTGAAGGTGTTGGTGGCATAGGGGGCACTGAGCGACTTTAATCAGCCTGGCTGATTTCAGCACAATGCCAGGAATTGACCTTCTTTCCTGATCGTAATTCGTAGATTAATTTTTCTGGTAATTTCTACTCCTTGTCAGTAAATTCTTTGTTATGAATCTTAGTATTTTTAAGCTCATTTATGTGGGGAAATCACATGGAAGTTATGACAAAATGCCTATGGTATAAATTCAGAGCACGGGTGCTATTTGAGTTCAGTTATTCAGCAAGCTGCTCTAGAAAACCCTGGCTCATTCCTCATGTAGACAGGTACATAGTTAAATGTGGAAACTTTTTTTTTTTATTGGTATCCTGGTGGTAACGCTTAGTTTATAGAAACATAATAAAATATGAATAATTGTGTATATTAAAAGCCTGCCCAAAGGGAGGTAATTTTATTTAATGTCAAGTTGTGAAACAGCACAAGGTGATTTTGTTTTATAGTGAAGCGAGCAGTTTTGTGTGTCAGAGTAAAATCTCTTTTTGTGTGGTTTTAGTTATTCAGGAGCATGTCTAACACGTTTTATTTAACAGGAAGTCCCTGAGATAATCACTTAATTGACACAGATAGCAGCAGCCCAGCTCCAGCATGGCAGAGCGCCTGATCGGTGTTGCTGACTTTCATAAAAAGTAGGAGCTCTGTGCAGTGCCTTGCGAGCCTGTGGCATGGCAGAGTGCACTTCTACTGGGCAGCAATTGGCAAAAGCACCACTAGTGCACAACATGCTTGTTTCCCAAAATTACCGTGTCATGCAAAAACTGGAGAGCGGCACAAGCATTCTGTGGTTATGTCGCTCCCCATCCCAAAATTTCCACCAAACTAAAGGGTCTGATTGGTCATTGCAGAGCAATGTTGGACGAGCAGGCAAGGTGACCAAATAGAGGCCACAGTTATTGAGAGTTACTGGCCCTGTGGCAACATAAGTAAAAGTAAATTGTGCTTCTGTGACCCTGWTCAGTTTTAACAGTAAATGAGGAGTCCTTGCCTGCTGTTCTTCACTGTGTGTCCGGGCTGACTGGCTAACTACTTCATGAAACTTTGTGAGCTACAGCAGCACCTACTGAAACACGAAGGGGTGGTCAGTCAGCTTGAAGGCGCTGTGTGCRAGCAGCAGCGGGGCACTGTGCAGTCTGCCCGCACTGGTGCCCCAGTGCCCTAGAGCCACAGGTGGGTGATGGGCAGCATTTCCCACCCTAGGGAACATTGGCACTGCCTGAGGCCTCTGGTTAGTCCCTGCATGCTTASGCTGACACTTCCAAAGCCCAGAGGCTGTTTCGATCCTAGTTAAGTTGATAAAATCCTTTATCCGGTGTTTTTGTTAAAAGCTTGCTGGTGGTATGTTCTTGGATCAGTTTCTCGCCTTTCTCGTGTATCTAGTTTGAGCTCAACATTAGTGTGTAATTTTGTTTTTCTTTTCAGTAATTCCATGTTGATAAGATCTGTAGTGTGGATGCAGGCACAGCAGCTCAAGAAGGTGGTTGCCAGTGCAGTTTATATTGTTCGGAGAGCTGACAAAATGCGMTTTCTGACCTGTGTGAGCCTTTTCTACTTTAGGATAAGTCATTTGTATAGATGCCACGTCCGAACTATCAGCTTAAGTTTTGCTTTTTACGCCTGGGCCTAAATTTTTTTTTTTTTTTCTCTCTCTTGGGCAAAAACGTGTCCACTACCCGTTTCGCGTGATCAGGAGCCGCCCTGGGGCGCTCGCTTTGCTTCGTGTCCTCGGCYCTTGCTGGCTACAGGGCAGAGGCGAGGGAGCCCCGGCCGGGCAGACCCCCCGTGCCGGGGGCTGCCGCCTGCCCCGCGCCTCTCAGCCTCTCTGCGCGGCGCTCCGCGGCTCGGGCGGCGCTGCAGGGCCCGGGCCGGCCTGAGCGCCGCCCCGGGGCCGCCCGCCGCTTCGCTCCTCCCCGGGCCGCCCGCCCTGCGCGGCTCGGCTCGGCTCGGCTCGGCGCGGCGCTGCGGGCGCGGCGCGGCGCGGCGCGGGGAGCTGCCGCGGAGCTCATGAGCAGCATGGCCTGCGAGATCATGCCCCTGCAGAGGTACGTGTCCCGTGGGGTCCCCGCGCACGGGGGAGGCGCGGATGCCGCTCGCCGAGACCCGGGCGTTGCCTTCATTGCAGCAGAGCTCGCTGCAAACTGCGCCCGCGCCTCCTTTCCTCCGGAGCAGATGTGGCGGGGGGAAAGTGGCTGGGGAGCTGGGCCTTGCTCCGGACGGGCTCCCGTCGCCCTGGGGAAGTGCTGTGAGGCGGCTCTTAACGTAGTGTTGGAGGGTATCTCAAATTTCTTTGTATACATCCATGGAATAGTACTCTCTAATCACTGCAAACCGTTGGGGGAAGCTGGCAGCGGGATTAGAGCACTTCAGGGGGCACTAGGGAAGTAGGTTCTCCAGTGCCATTGCGGTCCATGGGAATTGGSTGTTGAGCACCTTGCCAACCCTTCCCTCCTCGAGCGCAAGCAGGGATTCCCCAGTGCTTCACTGCAGCAGCGGGCTGTAATGCAGTGAAGGTGGTGGGCTAGCAGATCCTGAATGATCAGATATGCCCCTGTAGGTACCCTACAGATCTCAAATAGCAAGTGTGGGGTTTTTTTTTTTTTTTGGCAGTTGCCTGAAAAGCATGGAAGGGAGCTTTGATTTTGCGAAGAGGGCTATTTCCAGAATGTTGAGACAYACCTCTTTTCAGCACTCACTATGAATATATATATATATATGCCTATGCTGCTGTGTACTCATTTCAGAACATCGTAGGGATCTCTGCAGTAAGGTTTTTCAAATGGCAGTGCCCAGCCCACCCGGTGGGGAGGGGAGAGTAGGCAGCCCTTTTGCTGTGCCCTTGCGTATTTGCGCTGGTTACTCTGCCAGCTCCCAAAATTACACATTCCCTTCCCTCCTAACCTTATTAAAACAGACTGAGTACTGTTCCTTATGTAATCTACAAAAGAGTAAATAACTAATTTTATATGCTTTTACTGTACTGTGGGGGTACTGTTTCACCAGAAACTATGAAATGCCCACTCTGGGCAAATTAAAATAGTAACTAAAATTGCTGTACAAGCTGTTATTTTCTTGATAAAACAGTGTCCTCTGCAGATAGATGTGGAGGAAGTACGTTTTGCATTAATGCAGTCGTGAGGCTTCCATATTGGCAACTGCAGAGAAGCAAGAATACTGCCTGAATGTCTTAAAAACAGTCATAGTGCATTCCACCTATTTGAAGAATCRTCCTCCCTTTTTCTTCATTTTTATTTTTATTAAAAAAAAAAAAAAAAAGCCTTTTGAGTTGCAGGGTTCTGGCTTGTAGCTGGTGTTGGAACAAGCAGTTGTTATTGTGACTAACTATTCACCCCAGGGGAAGGTAGATTTCACAGGGTAACCTTAATTAGAGTCTTTGCTTTTGTTGTTGAAAGGACTCACTGTCCATCAGCTAGAAGTGCACTCAGTGCTGGAAGATTTTTCAGAAATTTTCATGAAAATTTGAATATGGAGCAGAATTATGGGAACTTTGCAGTTATAAAAACAAACACACAAACAAACAAAAACAATGAATTCTGGCTTCTTTCCATGTCCTTGATTTATTTTTAATGTGCATGCTATACTTTTAGCACCTAATTTTCTTTTGACCTCGGGGCAGACAAGTGTAGACTCCCAGATTCCTCTACAGCAGCATTCTCCAGATTGCACTTTTTTGGGTTTTTTTTCCCCCTATTTTTCCCCCTGGACCATCATCTCCTCCTTCCTTAGGGTATGGGTTTGCTGCTGACCAGGGTCCTCTTGGCCCTGTTGCGTTTTTTGCTTCAGCCCTGTTGATGGCTAGTGCTACCTGTGTGGAATGGAGAGCTGCTAGATGCTTGTGGTGCCTGTGAGGGATCGGCTGAAGCTGCAGTTCTCACGGAGGGGTGCTTGTCAAGCTGGTCTGCCAGAGCAAGGCATCCCTGCTGTCACCCCACAGAGTGCCACTCGTGCCACCAAAGCCCATCCAAGTAGACTTGCGTGGGCCCTACTCACTGCACCCCTTTGGGGCCATGAGCTGATTGATGGTGCTGGGTCTGTGGCAGGAGCCCCTGTGTGCTGCAGCGATAGGAACGTTCATCTACGTGGTCATCGCGTGGAGCTTGAGAGAGGGACATATGCCCCAGGTTAAGTAACTGTGACATTTAAATTGCATTTATCATGAGAAATGTAAAGCATTGTATTTGCTGTGGTATCTCTAAGTTGTGAATCTGATAAACATATGATATGCTTGAATGGGGCCATATGTACTTTATGGCGTCATTTCCATCTATATATAGAGGTCTGTGGAATGGCATATGGTGAGATACTGTGGCCTGCTGTGAGAGAGTGACAGTAGGAACATCAGGGTTGTGTTTCATGGCGGGGTGAGAGGTGGAAGGGTGAATGTGTTGAACCCTCTCCTGCAATATGGACCACATTACCCAAACCCTGTAAAACACACAGTAGTTGCATTCCTGGTTTTCAAACTACCTATCAACTAGTGATCAGATCATCTCTTATTACTAATGGGCTAATATGTTTTCTGAATAGCATGAGCCCAGTTGAATAACCTGGATTCCTAGTTCTAGTCTGGCTAATACTGTTAATTTGTATTTTCCCATGTTTATTCTAGCTTAATGCATTGTAGATGTAGTGAAACTGTGTGAAGCTGAAACCTGTGGCCACCTGTGCAAATTGTACCAGTCGTTTTCTGCAGGAGATAAAAGGGCCAAGTACAAGCACAGGCCTCCTCAGTGACCAGCGGCTGCTTTGCACTTTGCTGAAGCAAATCAACTGTGAGGAAAAAATGAAACTCTCACAAATATTTTCAGAATGTGCCTCTGATAGAAGTAGAGAGTGCGGCTGATCTGTTTCTAATCTGTGCAGCAGCAGTTGTCTGCATGGACTGTCTCGTTTGCAGTTATCATTGGGATTGTTTAATTTACCTTACTGGTTTATTTGTCTGGGGTCCTTTATGAGGACCAAATATTTTAGCTGAGAACACTGTTTCTAGCCCACTGTGTTTTTCTTCTTTTTGGAACTGGGACTGTGCTCTCTTAAAGAGATTAGTGAACACTTGTGTGTGCAAAGTTATATTGTAAATAATTCTAATCCTTTGGACTTTGTTATCACTTTCTATCTAAAGTGTTCGGAGTGCTTTACAAATGTTAATGAAGTATGTTCTAGAATATCCTCTTCGGAGAGGGGAGATGAGGGGGGATGTACATATATATACACAACACACACATACACACATATATGTATACATATATATACATATATATACATATATATACATATATGTACATATATATACATATATGTACATATATATACACAACACACACATACACACATATATGTATACACATATATACACATATGTATGCATATATATGTGTGTATATATATGTATACATATATGTGTGTATTTTTCTGGTGAAGAAGTATTGTGGTCATACTTGTGGTCCTGGTCTTACTGAAATGCTATGTGAACTTTTGGTCTTCCAGGCTCAGATTTGATCAAAGAGATATGCTTGTCCTCTGGCATCTGTGGCTTGAAACCTGCAAAAGCCAATGGCAGCTTTCCCTGGGTGTCTGTGGGTGGATGTCTCTGACTGTAAGAGGAAGCTGGTGGAATCTTTCTGTCGTGTTTTCTTTCATGGTGTCCCCTTGATTCAACAAGAACATCTGAATGTTATACTGAGAAATTGGGCTCTCAGCTCTATTTGAAGCGTGCAAACTTATAACAAACAATCACTGGTTACCTGGTAACAGTTCTTCACCTTTATAATGCGACAGGTATGTGTGTTATGCAACTTCACACTGTTAAATTCTGAGAAGAGGTGAGACTTGAGCTGGTACATTTTTTTCCACCTCTTTCTGACCCGTTTTCTAGTTTTATCCTAAGGAGAGCTGTTGCCAAACCACAAGCAGAAGAAAAGATACTGCCCTGTCTTTCATCATAATTCCCAACTGGTTTAAGAAGTAAAACAACAAAAGCAAACTGTTTAACATTGACGTCATTTTATAAAAGATAAACATGTTTGTAATCCAGGAGGAAAGTGAGTAGAAAATAATTATACAAAATTATACTGTGGGAAGTTCCCTCAGATTCAGATACGTTAATATAAATGTAAAATCAGCTTGTTGCTTGCATTGGCATTTATCATTTCCTTATGCCATGGCGTCGCTTATAGTTCCCTGATGGCGTTTCCAAAGAGGAGGACATAAGCAAAATGTCTTTCCACACAGCTCTTGACCATGACGGAAATGTATTTTTTTGATTAAGCTTACCCGAGCAGATCCTCATGCTCCCTCATGCCCAGCCTGCATAGTGATGCACAAGGTTAAAGCAGTGTAGTCCCAATCTATATGGCTGTACTGTATGCTCCCTTTTCGGGGAATTAAGAGGTTCTCCCTCTAAACTTAAGTGCTTGTGCCTTAACCCTTTTCTGTGGAAACCGGAGTAACAAATAGTGGGTGGTTCAACTTGTCTTTACAAAAAGTAACACTGGCATTTGGGATGCCAGATGAAACAGGACACAGAAGCTCACACTTTCAGAAAGGCTTGGTGGGAATTCTCCCTCGAATGGGTCCTTTTCTACTGCCCTGCAGTCATATTGCCCCATGCTGTGATGTCCCAGGCCTGGAACATAACTTGCTTGAGAGACCTTCAGGGAAAACATTGTTGAAAAAAAATGGTGCAGGGAAGGCAGAAGGATCCTTTGGAGATTAATATTTAAGCTAATACTTATCTACCCCCGCCCACGTTACTGGAGACGTTTTGCACAATATGTGAGGGGAAAGTTCAGACTAAAGAAGCCTGATTGTCAGCCTAATATTTTGACGTGTGCCTTATTTGATGAGTAGCTCAAATAGCTACATAAGCATGAGCTTAATTTGATTTCAGTGGTAAATGTGTGGCACAAGTGTAACTGTAGGGAATACTGGAGAAAAATACCAGAAACAGTACATGTTATGTGCTTGAATATACAAGGTATTCTTCAGGGTAAATTAAAGTGCTTGAATGGAAATAAATTATCTCACAGAGAACAGAATTGGCTGCTAAACATTTGTTTGCTCTGCAGCAGTTACTATTTAGTGCATTCCTCCTCCCTCCCACTCTGATCAAGGGTATAGAACAAGGGTGGCATTGCTCAACAGTTGGTGCTAAGTGCTGACTTTTAATGATGACCATTGGGGTAATCGCAGTGTTATCACGTTAGATTAAATTTATGGTGGCTCCTGCGTTAAGGATGTTATTTTCTTTCTTCTTTTGCATAACGTACTTCTGGGCTGTTTGTTTATGTGGGGGAAGACCCGTGTATTGTCTACTCTTTCTTGTTTGCAAAAACATTACCTTTTGCCCACTAAACATGAAGTATGACTAAATAATTATATATTGAGAAATTAAATATGCAATAAATCTTCATGGACAGCTCCAATCTAGTAGGTATCAGTTCAAACGTAAAAAAATACTTTTCCCCAGCTGCGCTTACAGAGGGGCAGGGGGAAAATGCAAATGCTCTGCTTGTTAAATGGAGCTGGGGATTCTGCATGGTGAGAAGAAAAGGAGAGCAAGATATCTTTGGCGTCTTAACAAGTAATTCAAACTTAACCTTCCTTCTCCCCCAGAAAGCTGCATTACCTTCTGATATCATTACTAACTCAATTAACATTGAATTTCAAGGGCCTTTTGTTTGTGCTAAAATGAAAAGCAACAGACTCGTCGTGTGAAAACAGTATTGGCACTAAAAATTCATTAATTTCTTTTGAAGTCCACAATAACTGTGGTGGAATAGAAAGAGAGCCGATGCTCTATCTTAACTTTTGAGGACAGAACAAATAGAGCCCATGGCAAGGCAGTAGGAAAACATGACCTTGGCTTAGCAGCATCACCCTGCCAGCATGTAGGCCCTTCATGTCTGAGGCCAAACGTTGACATTTGAGTCAAAGTACATTTTAATGACTGTTTAAAAAATACTTTTTTTTTTTTGATATAAATATGCAAGACAATTTTCCATTTAGCGTTTGAAAAGAGACATTCAGTGGGAAAGCAGTTTTAATTTTACAATAGAGATTCCAGTGGCAGGAGACCAGGAAGGAAGGACTGCTCGTAATTAAGTGCAAATGTAATAGACCTATTAGCACCTAAATAACAAAGTAGTTCATGGAAAGTCAATAAGGTCCTCTCCAAACTCTGTACTTCTGTAAAGCTGCTTATGTGACAAAAGGAAGCAAGCACGTTGGCATCTCTGTTCCACAGCCTGGCAGGTGGCCCTGAGTCTTTGAGATTTGAGTGTCTGCAGGTTGAATTGACACCCTAAATGCGAGTGGGTGCCATGGCAGGGGGGCACCTGCTGCCCGAAGGTGCAAGGCCAGGCAGCCCCAGGCCAGCTGGCCACGGGGCTGGGAGCAGAGAGCAGTGCCAGGGTAGAGACCTGCGATGTGTCTGAATAAAGCAGGAACTCGCAATCAGGCCGGGTGTGTTACAGCTTCAACCCAGAACCAGCTCCCTTCCTCGTTCTGAAAGGAAAGCAAAAAGAAAAAGGGGGCTGGGGGAACCACCCCTATTTATTTGAGAATGTGGTGGGACAAACGGTTGCCTGCAACATTCCTGTTACAAAAGGGAAGGCAAAAAAAACCTGTTACTATGTGATGCAAGCTTCTCCTTTGACAGTTAGACTTCAGCATAGCTTGAGGCACTTTCCTATTTCCTTTATAGAGAAAAACAGGATGCCTTGCATATATGCTGTGAAACACACATGGCTAAAAACTCCTAAAAATCAAGAGCATAAGAGGTACTAAACTAAAGGGACAGTGATACTGGCTTTCTTCCCAGTCTGGCAGATTGTGGTGTTTTTTTCTTTTGTTTTGTTTTTTTGTTTTTGGCTTTTTTTGTAGGATGAAGGTTACAAAACAACAATATTCTTTCTTTAGAAGTAAAATAAGCATAAAGAAAACAAGAATAGTTTAAAAATATTTTTCTTTTCATTCTGCTTTTTAGCATGAATAAAATAATGAGGTTTTCAGATGTCCTTTGCATAAGAAGTTGCTCTCCCAGGTATTACAATGAAGAACCATTCATTTCTATTTAAACCCTTTGCTGGGGAAAACTAYGTGCATTTTTGAGAAGAAAGTAATGGCAGAGTTTTTCTTTCACACGTCTGGACAGCTCATCAGTGGTAGCTGATTAGTTTAAATTCCTTCACCCCTTCTGAAGTGCTTATGAAGTGCCTTCTGGCCGTAAGTGTGTATAAAATGGGAAAAAGCTTTAGAAGTTAAAAAATCATACCACTAAACCTGCCTGCTTACTGAGTCAGTTCTTTGCTACGCAAGGCAGAAATTAGGAAACGAGCTTCAGAGTGACCTGTCCCTCCCCAGTGTGGACAAGCAGCTTAGTTGCCAAGTCTCTGTGCCAAGTATTAAGCATTCCTTTCTTTTTGTAAAGGTCATATATCCCTTTGACCAAAGAGGAATTGCGCAACCCAAGAAGAGTACAGTTAAATGTTAAACATTTCTTAAGGATTTCTAGCATTTTCTTTTCAAAGGACACATGATCAAGGACAGTAATGCTTCCTCATTTGTCAAAGGTATTGGTGGGAGCATGAGTACAAGCAAGATATCTGGGCTTTTTCAGTATCATTGTGTATTCTGTGATTTGAAAGTTAATTGATTCCTTATTTGGGAGGATCCTATTATAGAAAATATATTTACTGTACATGTGACAACTAACACATATTCTGAAGAGCATTTATGTTGTTTGTAGTTGCACTGATGCACAGAAATTTTGACAGGGCTTCTTTCTGCATGGGGTTGGTTTTTCACTTTTTCTATGTGCCACTGGGACTTGCTTGCATTCGCATTATATTGCACTTGCTATTGCATAATGAACAGAGCAAACAATATTACGAGTTTAAAGTGGTTTCTTTCTTCCTTTCTTCCTTTCTTCCTTTCTTCCTTTCTTCCTTTCTTCCTTTCTTCCTTTCTTCCTTTCTTCCTTTCTTCCTTTCTTCCTTTCTTCCTTTCTTCCTTTCTTTCTTCTTTCTTCTTTCTTCTTTCTTCTTTTTTTTTTAAGCAATGAATATTCTGCAAATAAAGCAATAACTTGCAGGTACAAACTAAAATGTTGTGCATGCCATCAAGAGAAGCCTGGACCTGGAAAAGGGCCTTACTTGGGTGTTTGCTGGAGAGCATCTTCTGCAAGGCAGCAGTAATGGGCACTTGCACAGTTCTTTCCACCTCTTCCATACCTCCCAGAGCTTCTCACAACAGCCTGAAGGGAAGACACCTTCGTTTGCATGCAGACAGCTGTTGCATRCCTTGCTGCAGGCCACAGCTTTCAGGCAGCTCTGCCAAGCGTGCGCTCTGCGTGCCTGTGCGCACCCTGCTCCACGCGCCAGCCAACAAGGAGGAGCCCCAGCTAGCACTGGCCTGGCTGCTCGCACAAGCACCTCTGTACAGACACGTGGAAGGGGCAGCAAAGTTTGCAGCAGCAGCTGTGCGGTCTAGTTAGGGAGCTGCTGAAAACTGCGCTGTCACTGTTGCATTACAGAGGAGTTTAATGTTTTGGCAGACCGCACTGATTTCAGAAGCAGTTTCTCTTCCTTCCGGTGTCGTATTTTGTGGTACCTCTGAATCTCTACTTCAGGCTTGCAGGGCTGAAAAGATATGTGTTGTCGTAGTGACTGGGAAGTGTTCTATGTAACTGTCATCCACACACCTCTCTGGCACTGTAGCAAGGAGTAACACTTGTGATTTCCCTAACATCCTGTTCTGTCTCTATCTCTTCCTGGTCTTTTTTTTTTCTAACCCACCCTCCCCATCTTCTACTCTTTTCTCCCGATTTTTAGATAAAATTCACTTTCATATTTGTAGATCTGTTGCAAAATTGACTAGATTCAAAGTAAGCCATGGTAAAATCTGCCTGCAGCTATAGTGACTACAAGAGCACAGCGCTTTCATGGCGCTGGGCCAGATGGAGCTTGTCTTGCTTAGACAGCTTCCTTTCGATTCCAGTGGGAGCTGCAAATTACGTATGTGTGAGTATTTGATCTCCTAGCTACTAAATCCACAAGAGCAATCCTTTTGCCTCTGTTACGTATTTAGAAAAGCCATTGTCAGGTGATCAATTATTTAAAATTCAAGAGAGCAATGGATTCAGACTGAGTTTTCAAAAATAATTCAAGTTTCATCCAGTTCAGATCCCTTTTGAAGCTGGTCAGTGTTTCATAGCAGTCGAAATCTTCAAATTATTTGAATTTGAAGCAGATTTAGGCTTACCCGTAGTGTATTTGATAAATCTCTCATCCTCGGTATGAACTTAATGATCGGTACCTTCACATCAGGTCTGTTCCTCCATGACCTGTTTGACAAAACTGGGGCTGAATGTCTGTGGTAAATTGCACTGCTGAGCACTGGGAGAGACTTTTTGATGGTGGGAGAACAGTAGGAAAATGTTTGTTTCCCATGCATGTGAAATGTTAGCTTTTCTGCTTCAAGTAAGTAGTTCCCATAATCTTTTCTGCCTTTCTCCCAGACTTACTGCACTCTTTGTTAGTCAATTCAAATCCTCTGGGGACAAATTGATTTCAGTGGCATTTCCTATGTGCTTGGAGAAAGTCCACTGATCTGAAGAATTACAAGTCCAAGCATTAGGTGTAGTTCGTGTAGTTCCTTTTTAACAGAGGATTTTGAATTGATTTAATCAGTTCAACCACACCATTAAACCTTAACCTCCTAACTACTCATTCTTATCTTTGTGGATTGGTCAGGGGATTGATCTGTGGGCAAACTGACCTGGCTTCATGCAAAATAGCTATTTTTCATCCAGATCAGTTCTCTGAAACACCTATTAGGGGAGCTGCATGCCAGCCAAATGCAGCCCCGATCGCAAGCCTCAGGGGAAATGGCTGCCTCAAGCCCACAAGGAACAAACTTTTCAGATACATTCAGTTTTACACAGACTTGACTCGTCTCTGTCAGATCTGTGTTTCTCTTGTTTTGCCTCTGTAGTTTAGCAGAACTTCAGTGTAGTCAAATCAGCTTTAAGCCAGGACGGAAGAACTCAGTGGTGGAAGTCTGAGCTGCATGCATGTACACATAGCAATGTCCTTCTTTTTGATCTCTCGAGATGTCATTTGTTTTTTTCTTCACTTTCACTTTTATGGACAGGTTGTTAATTCTGGAACAACAAGCAGCAAAAGACCCTTGTGGTTCTGCTGGCAGAAAAGTGATATTGTTGCTATGGGAATAGAGTCTGAACTGCCGCAGAGCTGGAGTGACTCCTGACTGTCTAGCAGTGGATCTGTTCTGCATTTGTAAATGTTCAAAAATGAGTTGGGTTCTCAGGATTTAAGGAATGTAACTTTAAAGTTCTGTTCCATGACTTGCAGATCAAGCACAGGATAGAGTAGACTTAAATACTACCTGTGTGGTAGACATAGTTTCACCCTTATTATCTCTGCTTTTTAAGAGTGACTATCTTGCTGTAACTGAACTGCAAATACTAGTCTGAACTGCACACTAACTTTAAAAATATGTTTTTTTTTTTTAGTTCCCAAGAAGATGAACGGCCTATGTCACCCTTTTACTTGAGGTATTTACTCTATTGTTTTAATTTGTTTCTCTGTATTGGGCTTGTTGTTGGAATTAAATGGAAGGGATGATGCCAGAAAGTCTGAACAGACTGTAATCAAATTTGAGATTGCTGTTACCTTCATAAACGTTGCACAGCTAGTGGGATGAATGAGTCTTCAGAGACACAGAAAGATTTCAGCGAAGAGTTTGTGTTTAGAAACAAGACTCAGGGATTAATGCCAGCCTTATAAATTCTTAATTAGAGAATGAACTTTCTTCTCTTTTCAGTTTATTATGTAGTTTAGATGCTCATTTTAAGTAGTTTATAATCTGTGGGCACTAGAGAGATTTTTGCCACAAGCTTTGAGGAACTAGCAGCGTGTGCTGCTCAGAGCAAAAGCCGGAACCAAAGGGTGAGTCAGCAGCCCCACAGCAACTGCTCTCCTGCTGCAGCCAAGCCAGTGCAGAAGGGCAGAGACGGCCCGGCCCTCAGTGGGCTTGCCTGCCCGCAGGGAAGGGCAGTCTGGCTGCATTTGCACAAGTTGTGTTTCTTGTTTTGCCAACTGGAGGGCCCAAGTCACTGCTTTGAAAATTGGCCTAATTCTGTTGACATCAGTGGAAGTTTCCTCTGCTTGCTTCAGTAGCAGGCTTCATTCCAGTGCTTTCATTTTTACATAGGGGAAGAGCAGGAGCCAGGACAATTAGTAGTGAAAGGATGCAGAGGAGGGAGGGCTAAATACTATAATTGAGCTCTTTGATCTCTCCAGAGCTTAAAGAAATTATAAGAAATCCCCATGGTGCTTTTTGTGAGAGCAGTGATACTTGGAACCCTGGCAGTGATCACCTGTATTTTTTGGTTCTCCTGCATATATTCCTGTTTTCCCTGTGTTTTTTTTTTTTTTTTTTTTTCTCCTTATAAGCTTTTCCTAACAAATCCTGAATATGAAATGTATTTCATACGTGCTATTACTATGCAGGTATTATTTTGCAGGTATTAACATTAGGACTGTGCAGAAATGTGCCTCCATGGAGTAGCCCGGTTGCATGGTCTTGCCCATCTTCCTGTTGATGCAGTGTGTTTTGTAGATGTTGCTTAATCTGTCCTTCAGAAACTCCAGGCCCTCCAAGGAGCTTATGTCTTTTACCCTTGGGAGATTATTCTGTTGCTGCACATATTCCAGTGTCACAAGTTTTGCCCATCTCCAGTCCTCATCTTTCCACTGTGGAAAATCCCCAGTATCTTTCCACTGAAAATAATCCCCCTCTTTCTCTCAGCTGGCCTCATGAGGATTAGCTTGGAATTGGGGAGCAAGGTGTGGAGCTGGGGACACTGGCATCAAAACCAGGGCATTTCTCAGAGGGAGGGAACACATTAGGAAACTGTGATTAGAGGTGTGTCCATAATAGGGCTAGGAAGGAGGACGAAGGTGCTGGTCGGAATTAAGTATGGCCTTCTGTGGGAAGGAGTCTTGCAAATAGGAAGGGAACAGTTGAGAATAAACATATATTTGTGAAATTAAGCAATGGCTAATATGAGCAGAGAGAGAGCAGCACACCTTGCAACACAGGGCTTCATGCCAAGCTTGTGTCTTTTGTAACGTGGCTGAGACACAATTGCTTGCAAATACAACTAACAGCTTGGAAGCCTTGSTGCTATTTATCACACATCAGAAGCATGTACTCCTGAGGTTGGTTGCCAAGTGGAGTTAATTTGGCAAGAAAGCTAGTGCTGGCTAACCGATCTGTGATCCTGCAACAACTGAGAACTCCAGTGCATGGCATGTTTTTTTCTGTGCAACTTTGACCGTTTTTTTTTTGTTGTCCCAGAGTAGTATATGACACATATACATAGCACATTTCACAGTGTGAAAAAAGAAAGGGGAGGCCCTTTGGATGTCCATTTTCACTGCCTCATGACTAAATCTACTTGTGTTGCTGTCAGACAGGCTTATGTAGTCTGAGTATTATTCAATTAATACAGTGAATGCTGAATGTATATACACAGAGGGGTAGGTTGCTGCTGCATTTGTGCAATATGTTAATCCGGTGGAAACAGGAGCTGTTCAGCTTCCAAACTCCTCGTGCTGCTTGGCTTTTGCCAGGCTGCAGAAACACTGTGTCTGGCCATTGGCCAGCTTCATCAGGATCGAACCGAACCCTTGCTTCTTTAGTATCTACTATAGCAGCTAGGAGTGGTGATGTTTCCCTTGATTTTTTTTAGCAATAAGACAATTGCTTCAAATACTAACTTTAAATTAGAACTGCTAGAAACCCACAGATATACTTTTTTTTTTTTTTTTGATGTCTTTGGTAATGAAAGGTGTTAGGATAAGGGAGCTGAGGTTGTCACATAAGGAGCAGTCCTACATTTTTCTTGTGCTTTCCATGGTGCGAGTGCTCTCCATGCTGAGCAATCTTGTTTCAGGTAGTTAAGCAGCATCTGGCAAAGTCAGTTCCCTGTAAGCAGACTCCTGTCCAACATGTGCAATAAGTTTCTAGAAGGTGGGGAGTCCAGRGCTGTGCTTTGTGCAGAGTACCTGCTTTAAATTTGACTGCGGTCACGTAGGCAGTATTAGAGGAGTTTCCTAATGAGCACGTCCTGAGATAAGCCAGAAGGACAGTAATGGGGAAGAAAAGCTGCAGCTTTGTAGTGCAAAGCTGCCTTGTTAATATGCAGAGCGCTAAACTGACCTGGAGATAAGAGCTGTTATCACAAGTGGTGCAAAAGCTGCGTAAGATGTGGGGAATTCAGAGCCTGACTCCCCAGCATTAATTAGCAGGCTTGTCCCACTTGCCACCCTTTTTTTGGGGAGGAAGGTGTCTATTCTAGTCCAAATTATGAGCTTAATTCAGAGGCTCTAAATGACCCCTGAAAGAGCAGGTAGAGGAACCTACAGTTCACAGTGCTAAGTTGAATGATGTGAACCCGTCCAGGGCAGTCTCCACTGCAAACGGTAGATGTCAGTGTGCACCTCTCATAAAAGGTGATCTCCATGCAAGCAAGAATGGCAGGCCTACAGAAGAAAACCAACGCATTGATCCAGATTTTGTGACATGTCCCCAGCACTGAAAAACTTCCCTGCTCCTGCCTTCTATAAGCAGAAGAAAGCAACCCTTTAATTTATGTAGGCAAGTTTTCTTTATATGATTTATATGAAAACGTATTTCTCAGTGCGTTCTGCAGCAGATGCATAATTTAACAAAAATAAACTAGCTGTGGAAGTAATTGACAGTATATATCAAAGGGTCAAACACCCAGAAGAATTTTCTTTTTAAGTTCCTGAATGTGCAAAGGGTTGCTGCAGAGGATGTTTGAATCTTCAGAATTAAATAGTGTGAAAAGCCAATATTAGGGAATTAAAAGACATTTAACATATCTGGAAAACCTCTGAGAGAGAGGACTGATAAAGAACATTAAAATTTCACAGGCATAAGAATCAAGTAAATCCTACTTATGTTATCTGGTCATTTTCAGCATATAAGGAAGCAGTATCTAGAAAAGAAAAAAATGCAGTGTTAAAGCTTTTATTGTCACCCATTCAGCTGGCATGTAGCTGTGTGCACACATTCTTCCTATTTATTGGTAATTTCGAAATCATCATGTTGTTAGCTCTCTCACAAAATTGTTTGAATAGGGCTTTTACAGATCCCACAAAGTAATTGTTAAAAAGATAAGTGACGTTATGCGTTCGCAATGTAAGTGGGTCAAAGTAGAACTCGTGCTAGGAAACACATAGTTAACTGAGAACTAGACAGTTACAGAAGGTATTTGGCCATTGTGAAAATATTTGTCATTTTATTTGGTTATTTTTGCAGCTTTATCTTTTATTTTCTCTTTATATGGATTTTTGCGTAAAAGAAATGGTTGTGTTTTCAGTGAGCAGTTTGTAGATAGCGACTGTTGCCCTTGAACACTCGAGAKGGGGTTAGCAGCACAAACTCTCAGTCACAAGCAGTTTCTAGCCTTTCTTTATTTTTGTTTGTTCATTTGTTTGTTGGTTTAATAGGAAACAGGAGTTTGCGTTTTTGCACAGCATTTTGTTGGAAATAGAGGGAAGAGCTTTTTCTTGACATTGTCTCTCTGATCTGCTCCTACATATGCCTATATCCTAGGAATGCTTGAAATAAAGTCTAAACAATGTAATCTGCCCCTCCACAGTCACTTTCCTCACATGCAAATGAATTGAGAAAAAAATATTTATATGAAAGAGAGCCCCATTCAGTATGATTTGCATGTAAATATACAAGGTTGATACAATATTAAGTCACAGCCACATGTATAGGAGTGGTAGGGACAGGATGAATTGTAAATTGTCATGTGGTTTAGTATGCTCCACTCTTATTTACTAATCCATCTCCAATGGGAGACAAACTTYAAAAATAATCTGGGGATTGAAAGAGGACATGTAGTTTATACAGCTGAACTGGCATGAAAGTAGGATGCTTGAAATGTGTACTTGGAAAAGCAAAACCATGTCATATTTAATAACTGTGATGTTGCATATGAAGAGAGGGATCCTGCAATTTTTATATTTATATGTAGGTTGCATGCCCACAGTAGTAAGCTCAGTAATTTGATACTTGTTTGTTTGACTTCTCCTTGTGAATTCATCTGAATGACACAGCTCCTTGGCTGTTGCGTAGCTAATGCAGAATACACTGGCAACTACGTGACTGCTTTCATGCTGTGATGCTGTGCACAGCTCCAGGGAACTGTCTGCGCTCGAGATCAGCGTGCAGTGAAGGGAGGGCTGTGAGGGGTGAGCGTGTGGTTGGGCTGCACTGGTTTATCAAAACTAAGGTGGATGTGCTGGCTCATGGAAGTAACCAGCAGCATCTGAGAGACTCTGATCAGGCATCTGTGGGTTTGTATTTTACTATAGGCAGACCTGAAAAGAAAGAGAGTAAGGCTATTTTGTGTTTCTCTCTCTCTCTCTCTCTCTCTCTCTCTCTCTTTTTTTTTTTTTTTTTTTGGTCAAACTACATTTGCACTTCTCAGCCTTCACTTGGCTACTTTCTGCCACAAGGGACACTTAAAAATAATGGGGCCATGGAGTAGTTACTATCAAACGGTTGCAGCTCCTACCTAGCATTACACCTATGTAGTTAAGTATTTGGCAAGTGAAATATTCAACAGAAGCAGAGAAGGGACTTTAGTTTAGTTAAGGGTTGCTGTTGTTGGATCTGACATTGAAAAAGATTTTGAGAGACTCTTAGAGACTGAAAAAATTAATGGCTGTTTTGGCAGAAAGCAGAGGAAACATATTTTACATTCTGCCTGTCTCATAACCTATCTACATAGCATCATTTCAGTGGAGTATATCAGCCAGCCACATGACTAATTCTTCTCCTTGCATGGGGATAAATCCAAATGAAACTGTAGCCTGTAACTTATTGCACTTTATGAAGATCATAGGGCTGATGAGTATGCAGGAAGCAGCACGTGTTCCCTTATCTGCAAAGCTGAGTCAGTGTGGGGGAAGAGGGAGCAGAGTGGGATTTGGCCTGGCCAAATGGCATCTGGCCCTGTGCAGATGGAGAAACGCAGTGACAGCTGTGTGTGTGATGGCATGCAGGCTTAGTGAAAAGAGCTCCAAATGGCAAGCAGCTACACCTAGAATTATGTTAGCTCTTCCTGCGCCCAAAGGGAGAGGGAAAGAAGAGCATATATCTTTTTTTTTTAAGCTATGAAGCAAAGAACATGAATAGCAGAAAGCTACAGGAGGAGAACAGAGAAAAGTCTTGTGTTTTACTTTTTTTTTTTTTCCCAATGAATATTTAAAGATTCTTAAATATTAAGTCCCCTTTCCACAATGGGTACATTTTCAAAGCAGGCTCGGGAGACAAGAACTTTTGTGAGGAGGCCAAAGCAACCTGCAGCTGCAGAAAACTCGGAAGCAAAAAAATCTGTGGTGTGCTAAAGTTGAAATACTTTCCGTTAGGTCTTGGCCTGCTGCAAGGGAATGACAGACAAATTAATTCTTGAGGATATTGGTGTTGTTGAAATGTGCCACGTCACTGTGGGAGTGAAAATTCCTTAAGGGGAAAAGCTTGTGGCAGTCATGTGCAGTTGCTGTTGAGACTACTCGAACCTTTCAATCCTTTTTTTAGTGCAGCAGAGAACAAATGTTTAAAGACATTATTGTGATAATTAGATCTAACTTTCTCCTGTTTTTCTTTTCCACAGTGCCCATGTGTCACAAGTCAACACTAACATTCCTGCTACTGGAGAGTAAGTGTCTCTTTTACAATTTTGTAGCTACCTTTTTTTTATTTTTTTTTTTTAAATTGGAGCTTTGTAGAGTATTATTGGTTATTCTTTGATTTCTCTTAAAGGGCTGTTCCTATGCAAACAAAAAAGACATTGTTTCCCAAATCAAAGCATCTGCAATGATAATAAATCACTTCTTCCTGAAAAATTCTCAGGTCTGAAGGTTCCTTGGTTCTTTCCCACACTCTGTCTGTGATATTTCAGTAAGAGAGAACCTGGATATTTAGAGAAATGTGTTCTTGCTGCACAATCCTCTCATTCCTGTTTGTTCCTGCTCCTGTCCCAGGAATGGACAAGACCTGACCCCGTTGTGATAACTGCTGTGCCAACATGAGCAGCAGAGCTAACAAGTTGATCCTCCTGCCAGAATTAGAACTTTCAAATGTTGATGGATTTGCCAGACTGATTCTTGTCAATATGGGAAACACGGACACATTTGCCAAGTTAAACCATGTATTTTTACGTAGTTGTTAAGATCTTAGACTTTTTCAGGAACTGTCAGCTTGCCAGACTAGCACTGTAGTCCACACTTAAGAACAAGTGTTGTAAATTTTCTGGAGGCATCAGCCCTGGGACAGGCTCACATATCATAGCTAGTTAGTTGAAAATGAACCAACAAATCCTACAAATAACTTTTGGGGAAGTGCTGAGTTTTACTAAGAGAAAAGCAATGGACTGTGTCAGTCAGGCATGTTTCTGAAAATTCTGGAGTGCTACAGGAGACTTCTAAAGGTGTGCAAGGAATAGAGGTAGGGCAGGCACATGTAAAAATATGTTTCCAAACAATGTTTTGGTAAAAGAAAAGTCTATTTTAGATTTTGCCCATAAAGTCTTCCTTGACTCAAGGAAAGAAGAAAGAAAACTGTGCACAAAAATGTCGTTAGGAAAATGTAGGAGATTTGGGTTGAAAGTTGAGGTGATCTCACATCTTTAACCAATGTCACCTCAGAGAATCCCTTGCTGGGGCTGGTGTGGAAGCCCTCTGGCTGCCAGCGGGCACTGTAATGATCTCATAGCAGTGTCAGTGAGGAGTGGCCACATGTGCATCGATTGAACAGGAAAACAGCATGAGGTCAGAACCAGTTTTGTGTCTGGTCACTGAGTTAAGCCTATGAAGAGTTTACAATGAGGTACTGTTGCGTGTTCTCATCCCCCTGTGAGGCAGCAGTGAATCACCTTCTTGCTTTCCTAAGTCTGGATTGCACAAGGGACCTGACTAGTGTGAGCATCGTTGGGTTGTCCACACGTCATTGCCCTTTGAATTTTAGTCTTTCTTTTGAAAGAGTCATTTACTGATGGAATTTTCCTTACACCCTCCTTTACCCCCAGCCCAGTGACTTCTAACTAAAACTGGAGGCACGTGACTGAGTTTGTTTATGGTGCAGTCTTTAGAACTGTATTTCAAATAGGGTTTTGTTAGGGTTGTTGAAAATTAGGCGCTTCCATTTGTAGTTGCAAATGTAATTAAAAGGAGTTAGTTTACAGAAAATCCAAGCAGCTCCAGAAATGAGCAAGTGCAGGGTGAACTGGGAAGGCTCAACTGTTTTGAGGGACCTGAACATCAAAGTGTCTGGAGATACTGGCTTAGCTCTTTGCAGATGTCTGTGGTCCCAAGTACACCTTATGCTGCCTTGCCACCATGATAAAACAACACCTTTTAGAACGCATACGTTATTTAATGTTGCAGAGAGGGAGCTCCAGCAAGTTTTTGAGCTCTATTGACCTTATTTTTCGACTTGACAGGTATTTAGAGAAGACAATCCGCTCAGCCGTGGAACAGCATCTCTTTGATGTTCATGGCTCAGGCGGCCAGAGTTCAGAGGACTCTGAATCGGGAACATCTTCAGCCTCTTCTAATGTGTCTGCCAGGCAGAGGAGGCGACAACACAAAGAGCAGGAGGAAGTCCGGAGAAACAGAGACATGTACGATCCTGATTTCTTTTGTTTTGAAAGTATCTTTGATTAAGTGTATCTTAGTCATGACCACTGTCTAGGCAATGCTTGGTAGCTTGGTTATGAAACGTGCTAGCCCGTGCCCTCAGGTGAAAGTGCTGCTCTGCCTGTACAGAGCTCCATCACGTCAGTTAGAGCTGTGAAATGTAGAGCTTATTAGAGGTAATGCAGTGGGCTAAAACATTATAAGAATCCAGTTCTTCAAAAAATTACAGTGGAGGTCTTTAATTGCAGTATTTACAATTCTTTAGTTGCAGTTCTTGTTTTTTAGAAAAAAAAAAAAAGAAAAAAACAGTTGGTGCCAGTGTCTGCAATATCCTAGATAAAAACACTGCTTTTAGGTGCTTTTCTGAATATAAAAATATCTGCAAAACAGAGACTGAACTCTCCTTTTGTGTATGGACGCCTAATTTACGTTCAGGTTTACTGAGGAGTTCTGGGAGTTCATCTGACCATAGAAGTCTTCCTTTGACTAATGAGCATTTTAAGTATTTTTATCTGCCATGTAGCACACAGGTTACATATGATTTAGTAGCAATTTTCATTAGACGTCCATCAAAGCATAAAAATAATACCTGTTTCTCCTTTCTTACTGTTGTAGTTGTGGTATGCACTGAGTGGTGCCAATAGATTGCCACCACAGTCTTAACAAGCACACGTCCAAGGCATAGCTGTCTTTGAGGAACTGAAACTGAGCAGTATGATTTTGTGAAGTTCTGATCTAATCAGTATGTCTAGCTTTTGAAGCACAGGGCTAGTCCCTGCAAGGAATGTGTGTAGTATTGGCTTGCTAGGATTTCAAGTTACATTCCAGAAATAAATGTCTAGGCTCTTTTTTTTTTCCCTGAATTTTGAATTATCCAATCTTATTAACACTGCACCTTCCTATACCAATCTGCTTTCATACATAACCTCCAGTGCTTCATGCAAATATTGTATGTCATACTACTTCCCAAACTATGTCAATGCTAGTAGAGTAAAAAGTCATAATAATGAAATAAGAAGGTATTTCTACAGAGCATGAAAATACATTGCAGAGATGAACTGCGAGGTAGGACCTTGCAAGTCACCAAATATGTGGCAGCAGGTCCAAAGTAGTTTTTCTTGTTCAGTAGCCCTGCTGACAGGCTTCTCAGGTAAGTAGGTCAGAGACTGGCTAGCGTACGTGTTTGGGAGCATATAGAACTGCAGGGGTTTTTTTCCACATTGCATTGCAGAGCTGCCTTTAGAGCATTCTCACCTATCTTGATGCTGGTTGTTCAGGTTCAGTCCCCAAAGCCTGAGCCAAAGATTCAGTCCAGATAGCAAGTACTGAGTGCTGGCTAGGCACCAAGTTGTTTTCCTGCTTTAGACCATATTACTAGAATCTGTGGGAGGGAATTGTCAAAATTCAGAATTCCTTTCATTTTTTTTTGTTGTTCTTGTTTTGATCCTCAGTGACTTCATCTCCCTGTCTTATGATGGATCACAAGAGGATTTGTAATGTCACAAGATGGGACTGCATTTTTACTACAACTAGAGTGTTCATGGAAAAAATACCTACATGGGCTTCCATGCTTTGCAGACTACATGATGTGTCTGTATATATGTAATTGGTCACTTCAGGGGATTGTAAAAACTTGCATAAAGGCAAAAGTATTATCCTGTAAGTTTGATCGCAGATGTATAATAGCTCTTTGTATCTCTCTCTCAACCACAGAATTGAGAGACTCGTGACCTAGGAAGTTACTGGAACTATTTTTTTGTTTTTAATCCAAATACTTTGTCATGCTGGCACTTTCCAGATACTATAGAGCAACTGTTCTTTTATCACACTAGTGCAAGTCTAGAGAAACTCTGCTGTTGTTCATGAAAGCAGGCTTTGGAGTTGCACAGCATTGTATAAATTAGCTACATGGCCATTAATGGATAAAACAGTTAGCAAACATTTCAGTTTCAATGTGAAGTGTGAATAGCCTGACTTTAGCCTCTGGCAGGATAGGACTGGTAGAGAATGAGATGCTTTGTGTTTCATAACATAGTGATGCGACTGTATGTGTGTCCTCATTATTGCACAAAGTTTCAGAGAGATGCCTACTTAGCAGGTTGTAAAAGGAAGACAGCATGTGGAAAGATCCAGGAGGGGAATTGTGCAGGGAAGGAGAAGTATAAGGCCAACTCCTGGAAAATGCACCCAAGCCCAGCTAGGTTGAAAAGAGTCCCACTGGATATCGTGTGGYGACTTGAGGTCAGCTGTCCTGTTCGCTCCCAGCGCTGCAGAACAGTGCTCTGTCCTTGCAGTCCTGTCGCTGTTTAGGACATGCATTCATTCTTACTCTCTTCTCTATTTTGTGTTATCCCCAAGTAAGAATGAAGCGTTTGGCTGAAGCACCACAGTTCCTCACAAGCTCTTGTGCTTGAGAGTATGAGTAAGACAGCTGTTGGTATAGTGTCATGCACCAAAGGAAATCCTTGGACCACAGTTGTAAATCACTTTTCTAAAACACAAACACGTGTCTCGAAGGAAAAAATGCTGCATATTCTCTATAAAAATACCACAGACAGCCAGGAGATACTCCAGATTCCATTTGAACTCCAAAGGATTCTCCCTGTTGGCTTTAGTGGGAAGCAAATCAAGTGGCACATGTTGTTCCTGGCAGCTGTTTCACCTAAGGTGCATATACCTGCCTTCCACTCCTCAATGGGACATAGCATTTCACAGCGCGTGTTGTTTGCTGCAGTAGGAAGAACCAGAGATACTGGTTTCATAGGGCGTAGAAGATGTTGCCAGAACTGCATCCGTCAGCATAATGCATTTCTCTATTACTACCTTAAAAGTAGCGGGAGAGTGTTTTAAACAACGTCTTGTTGCAATGTCCCTTTTCTTTTTAGGGAAGTCATCAACAAAGAAAACATTCCCTCTGGATTCAGCAGTCTTGAAGACTGCATTCTGTCTGCTCAAGAGGTAGAAAAATTACCAGACAGCAGCTCTTCATATCTTGGTGAGAGGAATAAACCGAAACGGCAGAAGTCCAGCACCAAGCTCTCAGAGCTTAATGACAACCAGGACGCTCCTGTGGTAAGCTGGTGTGCTATACTATTTGATGCCTAGTTCCAGGGTAGAAAAACTTGCTCTGCTCCAGTGAACATCTGGTGCTCTTGCTAAGCCATTTATACGTCTAGGTAGCAGTTTTGGATTATGGTGAAAACTAGACTGCATTCTTGTAACCTTTGTACTGAAACAGCTGAGAGTTTAGATCTGCTGCACCATTCCTAGCCATTCTGTTTCTACTTTTTTCTTATTTCTTTTGTCTTCAAAAGAGTATTTTGGAAGGAGAGAAATTCTTTATGTCAGTCTTTCAGAATTCTTGCAAGGAGGTAGGAAGCTCAGATAAAGTGCTTAGCTGGACTTTTATTTTTAAACTTATGCTAAGCTTTGAAAGCACAAATCACAAGTGGCTTATTGATAATGAGATGACAAAGGTGTTTTATATCCTTTCCGCAGAGACTCTATGTGCTACAGTAGTGCAAAGCACATGCAATATTCAAAACACTTTTCTATCTGTTAGTCTAAAAGATGATCCCTCTAGTTATCTTACTGGAGAGGTAAGTGACACAGCTGTGCTAAAATCAGGAATGCTTTGGAATTTGCCCAGCAAATTCTTGTGTGACCCTCACAGTGGAAGGCGGTTTGCCAGCTTTAACAAGCAGCAATACATCTTCCGTCCTGCTCAACCAAGCTAGACACTGATCTCAGTGTTGGCTGTTGAGGAACTACACTCAGCTTCAATGTAGGATCTGTTTGCAGTGGCAGATGCCCTGTGCATCTTCTGTACTTGGCACCAGCTGTGCTGTCACTGTTACTAGTAACCCTGTAATGCCATGTGTAAAGATTAGCTCTCCCAGCTGCAGAGCATTTCCTTCAGTTACATTTGGTTGAGTTTCAGAGTCTGCTCTAGGTGAGTTCCCTCTTAATGTGACATTATGTTGTAACTCCTTTTGTTTAGATTACAAAGCTGCCATGATGTGATGTTCTACCCTGTGCGAAGGTTCTAGAAATGTCTGCCTTCGAAGAAAGGCAGATTTGGCTTCTCTGTGTGATCGAAGAAAGGCAAGATGCCAAGTACTCTAGGCTTTGCTTCTTAGATTTAGTGCTCAATATCAATAACCTATTCATGTGATACTTCAGTGTATCAAATGTTCTCACGCTTATCTCTCCCCCTTGGATTGCCAAAGGCTGAAAAAAACAACCTCTGAACAGACTGCACAAAGTGCCCTCGGACCAAGTTGGCTATGTTATTTAGTGTGGTCCTTGATCCTTGCTTGCTTTGCCAGAAGAAATGTCCCAGTGTGGTTTTCCAATGGGAGAATGCATATAAAACAACTTGCAGAGAGAATGATGTTACTCTTCACAAGGGGCAGAGGTTTTTGTTTTTCTTTTAAGTTTCTATGAGTGGCACATATTTCATGCTTGTAGATCAGAAGCTTTCGTCGGAATGCAGTGTGTGTAATGATCTTGACCAAATCTTTACTCAAGCAGTAGAAGATACGCTTCAGAGGAAAACCCAAATTACTAACGTAAGGTATCAAAGGACTTAAGTCTCAGCTTTTTCTAGTAGTGCTTTCTCATGTAAACAAGTTTTGTGCCAGGAGTCCTAACGTTACATCTTCTTTCCCATCTTCGTTGAGTCTTCCTGCTTTATCAACAAAGCTTGAAAGAGCATGTAGGGCAGTGTGTGGAAACGCTCCTCTTAGATGTCTAATTGTATCTGACTCAAAGCATAAGTCAGCAGTGGAGAAATTGTCAGTTCCGCTTAGTCTCCTGAGCAGAACCAACCACTAAGCATTAAGAGTGTGTAACTACATTCAGAGGCAAGGTAGCCAGGGACAAGTAGGACTTGAAGAATCACATTAGGCAAGGCCAAGGCATGTCCTGGCTGGAGAGACAGAACCACACAGCCTTACCTGGCAGGTGAGAAGCCTGTGACTGCCTGGGAAGCCTGTGCTCAGCTCCCGTGGCCCAAGCCAGGAGCTCCCCTTTGCTTTGATCACTTCCTTCCTCCTGTTTAGAAGAGACTTACCCAAATCTCAGAGAAGAAAGACTCCTAGTAGTGTGCCCAAAACAGCAACGTTCAATTTCCTAACTTTTACACTTGGGATAGCATGTGCTGTGTTTGATTCTTTAAGAACTCCTACAATGATGTGGTCTACAGTAATAGTGTCAAGGCAGTTCTGAAATGTGCTGCTGATATGAAGGAACTCAGCATCTACCCAAGCAGGTGAAGGCATTGGTCACTTCTGCCTGCTTTTTCTTGTCGGTAGACTGAGATTGAGTAGATGATTGAGTCACTGTTAGCAGAAAGAAAGTGAACGAGAAGTGTTAGAGTGTATGACTTTGAGTGGCATACCCTTTTTTWAAAAAAAAAAGCCTTCTGACTAATTCAAATTAATGCTTGGATTTTCCCATGAGTTTCACCTGCAGAAAGCTACACCGAGCGCTCCTCCCTGTGTGATGTGCAGCACATAAATTAGTTCATATGCCAGAGTGCTTGTTTCTTTGTTTCCATTCTTTATCAACTTAGAAAACAACTTCATTTGTTTTCACAATACTTTCTCAGGCTCTTAGAGAACTCAGCATTAGTTGGTAGCCAGGAAAAGTTGAACAAGTTGCCATCATCAGTAGAATTTCTTGTCACGCATTCCCATTAGTGTGCTTTACATTACCTAATGTCTTCTACCCTCTCTTTAGAAGAGACTAGGGAACAGTTTGGCTGAGGAAGGAAGTATTTCTACGATCATCATAAAGCATGCTGCTGAGGGGATGTTCTGGATTAAGTGCCTGCTCTTACAGGATTGCACACATCACAGAATAGATGCCTCGCTCAGAGCATCAGTCTGTAAAATGGGCACTGTAGAGATGCCATGCTGAGATATTCTGTCAGGCATTTCAAGGTCATCTGATGAAAGAGACAAAGACGGTGTGCATTTATATTTATTGAAGGTTATGGGCAAGTTTGGGCAAATTTGATTTTACTATAAATGTGTAAAAGGCAGTAGTCTCACTGTGCTGTTTCTAGGAGTCCGGCTGAGTACTTTTGTATTTGATCTGTGTAATGGCCTGCAGCTTGAACCAGTTGCTTTTATGTCCTTACTGTTTTAACATTTACTGTATTACAGAGTATGGAAAGCTTTAGCTCATCCAGACCTGTAGACAGAACAGGACCTGATGACATGGAAATTTTATCTGAAGAAAGGTGATTTTTTTTTTAATATGTATGTTCTGTATTTTGCCTGTGGTTATGGTGCAGCCTAAGAGATCTTCCACCACAGACCATGAGGGTAACAGCTGCGCTATAGAACAGCTTTACGCATTATGTTAACTTCTAAGTAGAGCAGTACAGAGGCACTGGATGTGTTGTCTGGGCTCTGCCCAACACCATACCCCGCCAAATCTCTTCTCCTGACCTATTAGGAACATCACTGAAGATGGTGATGGTGCAGACTTGCAAAGAAGTTGTGTCTAAGCACCTCTGCAGAGATACAGTGCACACAGCACTGCAGGCGCCGCTCAACTCCCACGGTCATTGGGTCAGGAGACCAATGCGAAACTCTCTGCACTTTCTCTCCTTTGCAAGAGCTCTGCAGTTCCTCCCTGCTTGCTGGAGATGAGGATTTCTCTCCACAGTTACAATGCTTGTTGAGAGAGTTGAATTGGTGTGTGTGGAATAAGGGCATTGGAATTAAATTCCCTTATATTTTCCACAAATAGGTCCTGAGAGGGACAAAATAGTATAGCAGTTGTGTGATCCCAAAATGTCCCCTCATTTGCTTAGCATGCTAGCAAATGTGCAGTAGCAACCACAGCATAAAAACCTGTGGGTGCAGAGTCCTGTTTGTTTTTGTTACAAGACAATCTGTCTTTATCTTTGTAATATGTTTCTTTTTTTGTAGCAAAGAAAGTGAAAACGATGAGGTTTTTTTCAGGCACTCACAGGTTGGTATTCCTTTTTTTTTTTTTTTTTTTTTCTGAGTTTCAGGTATGGACTCTAAATTGACTGTTTATTTGCTAGATACAGGTAGATAGGCATGTGATTCTGTTCATAAAATGAAATTTCGTCACTCCTAGAGAAATGAAATTTGTATGCACTTTTTCTTTCTCTCCCTTCCCTCTCTTTTGATTTTATAATTCAAAGAGTCTCTCAAACATGGAGAAGTCTGAAACCATCTGCTTCGGTCCCTTCTATCCCTCCTTGCCAAAAAGGAAAGAGTCACTGAAGTCAGCACTTTAACTTAAGTGGCACTGCGTTCCCTCATAATTATTGCTAACAGGGTGTGCAACCAATTATCTCATGGTGTAGTGAGATAAATTTATCTCTCTTGATTTTTCTAAAATAATGTTGGTCTTTTATGTGTGATTTCCTCGTGTGCCCTGTCATCGTTGAACATTCTTGTCCATGATCATTTGTCTTACAAAGCTGCATCGTTTCCTGCTTCTCCCTGAGTGTTGGTGGTTGGAGCAGTTGTCAGGAGGGGTCAGAAGGAAGATGTGGTATTAACGGTGACTACTTCTTCCCTGTTCTTTCCAGTTCTATCCTGCACTTGCCTCCTGCACTGTCTTTATGGGTTTTTTTACCTGACCGATCAGCAAAGGGAAGGTTGGGTTAGGTGACCACCTTTGCAGTCACCAGTTCATTTGGTTCTGCTGCAAATAGTTCTAGACAACACCTCTTTTAAAATATTAGGAAGGGTTACCCGTACCACCTCTCCTCCAATTGCTGCACCGTTTTTGGAGGTAGAAGAAATTGTTTAGTAATTGTTGGGATCAGCCCAACACTGCCCAGATGTGTCGTAGCAGGATGCCCTTGCAGGAGATGCTCAGCAGTGGCTTTGATCACTGCTCCGAGTTTAGCCAGATCTCCTACTTTACTCCCAGAGGGTTGGTAATCCCTGACAGTCCTGCACTTGACAGCACTAATACCAGGCAGACTGGGCGTGCGGGCTGTGGCATTTTCTAAAGACAGCTTCTGTAGCACCTTGTTGTTCATGTACCTGCTTAAATGTGGAGAAGATGCTGTCACTCCCACACCACAGAAAACTCCCATTTAGCTTTTAATTTAGCTGGGGGGGAGAAGTATGCTTGAATATTAAATTGTAATCTTAAAATAAACTTCCCCTTAGGAGGAGTTTAAAATTCAATAGGAATTTTTACTTCAGAAAAAGGCGTAGCCTTAACCCTGAGATGGTATTATATAGGAATTAGAAGGTCAAGAAAATGTTACATTCCTGCGGGGTAATTCTACATTCCTTGTCCTGTATAAGCCTTTGCTTAGGGCAGCTTAGGAGCATACCTTTTGTAACAAACAACTCATTGAGAATGGGCAAGGGCCTTTCTTACTCCTTTCTCCTTCTCACCCCTTCTCCAGTCTGAAAATATTAGGGAAGGTGTTTGGAATTTGTGCCCTGGCTATTGGTCTTGTAGACTCAGCTCTGCATGAGGCAATAAAAATACCTCAAAACATACGTGCTGAATGAGTTTTCAGTACTTCTGTAGTCTTTATAACCTGCCCTTGGAAATAACTAAGATGTAAGATATAGACTGCGATTTGACAAAGAGATTTTTAGTACCCAGGATTTCTTATTTTTAAGAAAACTATTTCAAACAAGAAGCCAAGTGTAGCTGATAGAGTTTAAGTCTGCAAAGTGATGAGACAGTCACTCCAGGAGGCATCAACACCTCCATTCACCACAGTGGCGTGTTTACTTCAAATATAATAATGAGGAAATCTTGGTCAAATTATTAATTGTTACTACATTAGCATTTGGCCAAAGTATTCCATCCAGAAACCAGAACAACTGCTTGTCCCTCCTTGTCTGGTGGCAAAGAAAAACAACCACAACAACAACAAAAATCCATCTGATAACTTTGACTACATAAAGCATATTTGATACCGAAGTCATCTGCAGACAAAAATTTAAGCTGTTAAGTGTTAAATTGGGTTAAAGAGTTAAATTTCATTTCAGAAGGTTACTCGGAGGTTGTTCTTTTTCTTTGTTGATGCATCAGATTCACCTCAGCGTTGCAGCAGATACAGAAGAGGGCTGGCCTGACTCAGGAGGAAAGCAGCAGGATGACTGTGTCCTTGCGTCTGATTGCCTTATCAAGAGGTGCTTAAGGACGCCTCCTGCTTGTGGTTATAGGGGATTACCAGATGTAAGGGAAGGAAGGTTCCACACTTAATTGAACAGAATACAGTTTTCTGATCTGAATTCCAAGGACTTTGTGTTCCATTTATTTCTGCTTGAGCTCTTCCAATTGCTGAATCTCCCTTGGAGCAGTGATAATGAGGACAGCTGACTTACCCTCAAGTTATTTCGATCTATAGTTATTGATATCCACAAACCATGGCTGCAAAAGCAGTCTCTAAAAAGCATAACTCAAGAGCCTAATTTCAAGATTTTTTTTTGTGGTCTTTTATGTACTATCAGCAATACACTATGGCTGCCAAGTAATGAGATCATCAACTTGCTGCCCCTTTGGCTTATAAGAAACAATAACACATCTGTACCTAAAGCACGGCAGTTCTCTCTTGATTTTGATCTGGAGGTTGGCAACTGGTGGCATCAGGAAATCAAATGGAAAATAAGTCATGAGGATACTGAACTATCTGTGAAAATACAGGTTTGGAGCACTAATGCAAATGAGGTTAAACATCTGCCTTCCTATGTCTCCTGGGTTTGTACCACCATTATTCTTCAGATGCCTAATGATTTATTCATTGTGTTAGAGACTACATCGGTAAGCAAGCGAGCAAATGGAGAGTCACTGGCCTCAGGCGCAGCACAGGCCTGTTTTCGAACAGATTTTAAATATTTCCAACCACAAAAGTAACTTCAGAAGTAAAAAAGATATTGATATGATCTGTATAATAGATCTGTAGTGGAAATGTTTGCCCAACTGAAACATGGATTCCTATCTGTTGCAAAAAGGWTTTAAGAATCTCAGTAAGTCAGGAGACTCTGCAGTCCTTGTAGGAAAAGAAATCACTGTAGTAAGATCAGTGGTGGTGACAATTTCTGGTATTTGCAGGTTGCTTCCTTTTAATTGTTAAAATGTAGATAAGTTCCTCTTTCACACTGCTTTTGTGATGTTTTTAACAACATAGTTTTGAAGCTCATTGCCAGATTTTTTTTCAGTCTTAATGCTCTGTTCTGCAATTTAAATGTAGTTTATAAATTGGTACAGTTTATTTTTTACAAGTATATAAGAGTGCTTGTTTCTGTCTGCCGACCAGTCTTTTTGTTTATAGTGTACGCTTGGTATTTAGATCATATTTAGTAGAACATTTAGAAAATTTTCTATTAAACCTTAAAGAATATTTAAGTACTCCCAACCTAGAAACATCTTAAAAGATATTGAGTGCTAATCATAGCTTTCACTCCAGCAGCTTTCATGGCGGCACATTTAGGTTTGTAGTCAGATTCAGTGGCAAGTTGTAGAGTTATTATTTCTTGGCAAACTGTCATGTAATGTTGCCTTTATTTAAAGTCTTTAAAAGTTGATCTATTGAAATGAAAAGGAAATACCAACCTTCTATAAAATACAGAGTAGAACTCTCTTTATTAATACCAAGATGTTCGTCATCCGTTTCTTTTGATGGAGTGGGATACAGCTAATCCCATTAATTTTTATGCTGTATGTTCTGAGTAGTTTTTTTCCCCTCTACATGAAGCTCCCGTGCTTTTTTGCAACTCAGAGAAAAATCTGTATTGTTAGYTTTTCTAAGGGAGTTTAAGGGGAAAAAAAATGCCTTTGTGGTATGTACCAAGGATATTGATTTAGTATAGTTCTGCCAGTCTCCTGGATTCACCAAAAAATATGTCCAAATATACTGATTATTTTCTTTGGAGTCACTTCCTTCACACAGCTGTATATGCAGATACTGCTACAGCCTAGATTATCAAAATACCTATGGAGGGAAGAATCTGCTTGTTGTTTACCTGCTAGCCTGTATTTCAGGGAGCTTTGCTTTGACTCCTCTTAGAGAAATCAAATGCTATATATATTACCATCAATTTAGCCCATTTAAACCCAGTAAAATGCCTCTGCCTTTATTGGGTTTATATATGTCACACTCTATATACATGCTTTACATTTCCTTTTCTCTACCGCCCTCTGTGAACCTCTGCAGTTCACTGGACAGTGGCAAAAGCCTTTGTGGGGTGAGGGCAGCCTCTCAGAGACCCTCACGCACCAGCCCACTGTGTGKGCGGCGTGCGAGCACGCCAGCGATCTCAGCGTAAATGCGCACAGCATGCGGGACGTGCAGGGCTGCGCAGCGGCGGGGCGGACAGCGGTGCCTTCTAGGTAGTGCTAAATTATGGAGCATTTACTTGACAGCGTTCTGCTGGGCTCCCCCCCGCCCCCAAGTCATTGGCTGTTTGTGTGCATTCTTCTGGCTTTCTCCCAGAGGCCACACTGCTTCCAGCTGAGATGCCAAACCCCACTGCCGTTTGGATTTGCGCAACACCGCTTTAATACCCAGAGCTCCTCCATAAATAGTTCTGCTCTCCCCACGCCCAGCTAGAAAACAACCACAGGAAATCGGGGAATGTGCAGCCAGCACAGCTTAGCTGGCACTAATTGATCTGAGCCAGCACTGCCTGCATGGGAGCGCTCGTGTCCGTAGCCTGCACGGCTCGSTCTCTGCGGCAGCTACCGCAGGAACTCCGGCGCCTGCTCTCGAGAAGACACCATATTGCTAGAGCCTCCTAACAGCAGCAGCGTTTTTGTCGTTCTTCCAGGGAGTTGCACTCCTTTGGGAAACGTATGCACYCTCCTTTTTCCTCCCTTTCCCCCTGCCTTCCTCCCTCCCTGCCTTTTCATCCCGATTGATAACGGGAGGCTTTTTTGGCTGCATGCTGTTGTCAGGGCACGCAGTCTCGGGAACTTGCTGTGGCTTTCTAAACAAGGAAAAGTTCAAGGAAAGCGGATGGACGGATGTTTTTACCAGTGTGAGTGACCAATTAACATGTAGGGGTCACTGAACAGGGAATTTGGATTTGAAGCTGGAAATATCAGGATCTGTTTATTTGGATTTTTGTTTTAGCCAAAGACTTGAGCTTACAGCTGCTGTGACTGCAGGGTTTTTTTCCCCCTTCTTCCTCCTGAAACATTTTTCTCTTTCTCTCTTATCTGCGTGGGTGTCTGGGAATACAGCAGTCTTCAGGTATGAAGATTCAAGAGCATCCAAGTATTCCTGAAACCAAGTTACAAAGAAATCAAGATGCAGATGAACAGCAGAGCAGCTTTGTGTCCGAAGTGCCTCAGCTGGATTTGACAGCRCTGTGCGATGACAACAACTGGGAAGGTAGGATTGCGCGGTGGCTGTTGGTACGAGTGAAAACAGAGAGAGGAAATCTGAGTGGGCTGGATATATCTTTATGGGCTGATGTTCTTTTGCCAAAAGAAAAAGGAAAAGGAAAAGGAAAAGAAAAAACAGGAAAGCTATTTTGGCCTGTATATGGAACTGAAAGTTTGGAAAAACTGGAAGTGAAATACCAGACTGATATCAATTCCAATTGCCTTTTAGAGAAAGAAAAGAGATGATGTTTTATTCTTGAAGTTATTATCAGGTGCTTCTCTTGCTGCTAATCCCTGTGTGCTTCAGGATAACATATTTCTTGGTGGTTGGTTGCTCGGCTATTAAGAAGTTAGACAGTCCTCTACTTCAGTGAAACTAGATATTTTGCAAGCGAAAAGCAGCTTCCTTCTTTCTCCCTTTGCTTCCACTCCCCTTGAAATGCTCTACAGATATGAAAAGCATAGTTGGAAGGAGGCTATCTAAATAATCTGTCTTTTGATGGCTAGTGTGGACTCTTTGGTGTACGCTGTGGAAAAAAAATGTTCACAGCTCAAAATGCCATGGTGAATTGCTTGTGGTTTGGATTATTTAATATGGTTTCTTAGGCCTCTTTTCCAGAGTCAATGTTAGGTGAGCTAGTTGCAGTGAGTTATTTAACCAGGTAAAGGTTTGGGAGATGTAGACGCTGACTTTTTCAGGGCAGCTCTGTGACAATGAGCGCTGTGACAATTAGTCATTTTTTTTCTTTAAAACCTTTGGAGGCAAAATCAGTGTAAAACAAATTCTTAATTTTTGGCAGATATAATGAATGGGAAGCCTGAAGGGAAATCTGAGTGTGCCATGAATCTCAGTTTCCTCTGATACTGAGCTGTATTGAGGATACTCGGCATCTCTAGGATCAGAACCTGTTCCAGCTACCAAATAGGCTGCTCTCCTGGGTACAGGCTTGCATTCTTTTATTAAGTTGGGGTTCATGAGTGAAGGAGAAGCTTCGACAGGGAAGAAGACCAGGAAGATGGAAGTGTTCTAGATAATAAACCAAGCAAGCAAACAGAAACAGGGATACCCTAATTAATAGATCTGTGAGATACACTAAGAAATCAAGGTCTTTGCACCTGGTCCATAGTATGCATGACCTGGTACATTTTGCCTTTCCCTCTAGGAAGGGAGTAGTTAAAACATCTTGAGCCATGAGTAACGAMAACCAGCAGCTGCAGTTGTTTTGATTTGGTTGTGCGGCTAGTCACCAYGGATGGGAGAGGATTCTCCCTTTGCCTGCTGGGCAGGGATCCCTGGGCTGATGCTGTCACCGAGCRTGCAAGCCTGGTGATCAAAGCTCAGAGGAAGGGCACCCGAGAGGCCCTGGCCTGTGTCTGTGCATGCCAGGAAACTAATTAGTAGCACCCGGAAGGGTCTGCGGCCAGGGTGAGCATGTCTGTGTCCCCAGAGGTGAGGTGTTGCTTCAGCTGTCATGGGAACCCTTTGAAATCATGATTAGTTTTTTCTTCCCGGTGCCTGCTGATCACTGCCAATGTTACTAATGGGAGTCATATGAACACAGGAAGGGAGATCACAGCCCCTTGTCTGTCTGCCAACAGCTCTCCCATCATATGAAATCAGTGGCACCTTGGATACAAATCCCTTGTCGCAGGCACACTCTGGTGTTTGGATTCTAGGTTTTTGCACTGTAGATATGAAACAGTGAAACAGGCCTATAAGCAGGCRTGACTGTTCTTTTCAGATCCTTCCTTCTTCCTTCCTGTTAAAACATACCTGACAAGGAGAAGAGGTGGGCAGCTGCAAAAGGAGCAGCTGCCTGGGACGGGAGAAGTGGTGTCTTCCAAAATACTTGCCTTCCAGAATCACCATTTTGTTGGTACRGTTAGAAGCACAGCAAAATGGTGGTTTCTGTGTCTTGGCAATGAGAGACTGAATCTTTCCTAGCTGTGGATGCAAAATTGAGGTGGCAGCAGCCAAAGGAGGAAAGATATTAACTTTGACTGTCGGCACTCTTCCCCAGCTGAAGGCAGAGCCTGTCTCGAGGCAGAGACAAGACAAGGCAGGGATTTATCACCCATCCCAGCTCCAGCAACTGGGGCTTTCTTCCTTCTTCTACTAGCCTGTCTTGCTAAAACCTCCACACATCTTTTTGGGCTCCATGTTACCACTCTAGTCACCTTSCCAATGAGGAAGAAAAACACTGTGCCTCCAAAGGCAGTAACTATTGACTAGCTTTGATTCACCACCCAAGCAAACTCTCCATGTTTAGATCAGAGTTGCCTTAAATTCTCTTCCTCGGAATATGGGAATGTGGTAACTAATACCAGATAGGCTGATATGAGCAAGGATGGGGAAGAAGTGTTCTCAACCACRAGATTCCCAGACTTTTATGTTACTTTCTCTGCTGGAAATGTTTTTTACTCAATACTTCAAAATTCTATCGTGTGGTCAAATCTGCACACAGAGAGATTGACTGTTTTCCTGCAGGATGTGTCCCTCTGGCCTAAAGCCAGGCAGGGAGAACTCGGACACAGAGATTTGCTTCCCACTTCCTCAAAACAGCAGGCTCTGCTGACCACATGCTCAGGCTGAGGCAATAGCAGCCAGCCCTGGGATCTGGAAGAAGTGTTTGACTTGTATGCAGTCAGTGGATACCAGTGGAGCAGCTTTTATTCTCAGGCTGGGTGTGAACTGAGCTGTCTCCTCAGTAAATGTAGAAATGAAGTCCTTGCTGGAGGCATTTCATGAACAGTCACCTCGACCCTGTGCCTTGTCCCTTTCCCTGGTACCGGGAAGAGAACTGGGCTGCCTGGCCGCTGGCTCTGCCTGCAAAGCCCCTTGGTCAGCACAGGCTGTGACTGCTTGCGAAGCAGTGTTGCCAGAGCTACTTCCATAGCAAAGGTTTTTAATCTAGTTGTGGATTATTTTGAATCATATGCCCGTGAGTGAAGAGRACACAGTGTTCTTTCACAGTCCAGTGCTATTGTGTAGACTTCTTATGAAATGGTACTAATTCAAGCCCCAAATTTGCTATCTACCCTCAAGGAAATTCTGAAAAGCGTGAGAAGTAGCTCTTCATAAAAGTGACTAGTCCTGCGAGTGACTGAAAGCTGAACAGGCAGCTCAGTAAATAGATGTGTTCAGTAAATACATGTGGGAYGTGCGATTGCTGCCTCCTATGTCTCATTGTTCTAATTAAAAATAATTTATAGATATTTCAAACAGAGTTTACAGTAACAAACACTTTAAAAGCAAACAGGCTTTCTTTCTGCAAGCTTTTAAACTTTAAAAAATAGAATGGAAAAAAAAAAAGAAGTTTTAAATGAATAAACATTCTCTTCAGTGTTGGTAACACAGGCATTGCAGTGGTTGACTTTGAGGGTAAAGCTAATTTACAAGTAGACTGACTTAATCAATACTTTCCCATGCAGAGAGTATAGCAACATGGAAACTGGTTGTTAGAAATTTTTTTACACTTGTGTGTGTGTATTGGTGTGTAATGGACTGTCTTGAACCTGAGAAATGAAAAGATGATACTGTTTAAGTATATTTGCAGAAAATCTGTGTAAGACTTGTGAAATAGGGCTTTAGTGAGCTAGTGAGTGTTTCAGGGTTTTAAGTTCTTTTATTCTTTTYATTACAAGAGGTCTCTCTTTCTCAAGTGGGATTTAATGCTAGGACCTCAGGTGTTGTAATTAGTTTAGACTTGCTAATCCCTCCAGACCTACATCAGTTTGCACCAGCTAAGAGTTTGGCCTCCTTTTTTTTGCCAGGCTGATGTGCTTAAAAGCAGTGTTAGCAACATAGATCAGTTATGGTGGCTGCAGAGATGAGCCTAGGAGACACTCATGTTTCTGGCAAGATTTGACTGATTGCAAAAGGACAGGTTAGGGAGAAGTGCACCTTTAGTGGGCAACTTTACAGGCAATCCAGCAATTCCAGTGCTTCCAGCTGAAGCATCTGGCACATGGCCAGTTGGAGAAACAAGGCAATTGGGGATGATCGCTCTGATCCAGTTTATCACATGATGTAGATACGATGCATGAGTCTGATCTGAATATGTTCCTTTATTATCTGCTCTGTTACTCTGGGGAAGGAGAACAACTTTGTGTTCAGATGAGATTTTTCTTCTAAATCCTTATAACSACCAAGGGAAGTGATTTACCCATAGCATCAAGCCTTCCAAGAATGAGGGTTAAAAACAACTGATTTCTGCAGGAGCCATTTCTTCTGTCTGAGTCTCAGATTTGATTTTTSCTTTGAGAACATATTTCCTTCTCCTTTTGACCCCTCCTTTGGAGCATGAGTTTCTGTGTCTTGGCATTATTTTGATAACAACAAAGTCGAAGCTGCACATGCTTCAGTCCCTGCTAACTTGCATTAAGCTGGGGTTTGATCAGAGGCCTTTGGAGCCTTGCAGTGCTCTGAATGTTGCATGATGTCTGGTACGCAAATCCATCTCGGGACAAAGTCATGTGCCATGCATGCTGACACATGAGTAATGGCTTTGTTAGCAGGAGTGATAGAGGCTTAATTTGCTAAATATGCTACTGATTTCTTCTAACTTTATTCCATCTACATTCCCTGAGGTGTGATCTAACATTTTCCAAGATCCATTTCTGTAAGGAGGTGGGAGTTTGCACAAGCTGGGAATGAGATGTCTGAAAGAATCACATGCACCACTTAATTTGACCAGCAAGAGTGAGGGATCAAATTAGCTCCTTCTCCATTATCAGCCTTTTATTTTGTTTCAAGAAGTCCTGTAAAGAGCTTCCTGAAATTTCTGTCGATCTAAGATTCAGGGAGGGACGTTGCACTGAAGTGTCACAATTTGGCTCAAGGGTTTGCCCTTCATTCTACCTTGCTTCTAGCACATTCCTTCAGCAAAGTATTTCAAGTATTAGGAGATGTCAAGGTGAAGGCAACTTAGAAAAATTGTATTTCAGAAATTTACAACAAAATGTAAACTATGTAAGCTTTCCAGCCCCAGTAACATAGCCTCCATAAGTCTGGGGTTTGCGTCTCCCATCCACGTAACTTTTGTTGGCTAGGTTTGTATGTGCAACTTACATGTTTCCCTTATCATGAGACTTGAGCGAGGCTCTTAGACAGAAACCTCCAACCATCCCTTTCAGAACAGTTTACCAGTCTGCACACAGCATCAGTCTCTAAGCAGAGATGTGCAATTCCTTTTCGTGTGATKAGGAAGAAGGAAAGGGGAGGAAAGCAACGTTTAGTGTGAGGATATAGGCAGATTGCTCCCAAACCTCTTGTTACTGCATTGTGAATCATTCTGTACTGCCCACTTCAGAGGTAGGAGAAAACTGGCTGGTGATGCTTCATGTGATCTTTGTTGTGAGCTACGGAAATGTTACCCTTGCTCAGCCAAAAGAAATAGTGCACCTTGCTCAAATACCGATAACTTCTAAAGAGCAGGTTCTCAGTGGATTAAGCTTAGTACCACTAGCTCAGGAAAGAATGAATCTATAGGTCTGTGACATATCTGTGAGCTTTCTCTAATGTTTTTGTTTAGTTATTTGACTCTAGAACTATTTGTTAGACTTATAAGCTGGAAGTCTGGCTCTTAAACTGTCTAATCCTATGGTGCTAAGTAGGAGCATGCCGATCAGCTTAGTAAACTATCTGAACACAGAACATTAGACCCCTTATGGCATCTAGCAGGAGTGATCACAAGACTGAGGTGATTGCTTTCTGTGGGCTTGTGAATGCTAATCAGCAGTGCTAAATCGGGTTTCCATTTCTCTCCCACTCCACCATCTCCATATACAGGATTGTTTTTTCTTCCAGCTGGTTAGATTACCCAGGAAATAGACACTTTCTTTCTCTATCATGCTACTGAGCAGCTGTACAGCTTCTAGTGCGGTCTGGGTTTGCTTGTGAGAGAGAAGAAAACTCAGACCGTATTGCCATCATCGGTCATATGGAAACATCACTGCTGTTATTTTACAGGCTAGGTGCTCTGTGGAACAGGTAGTAATGTGAGACCTCCTTTCCTAAGGGCTAGAAAAACACATCCTTACTGCCAGTCTTTGAATTTATACTAGCTGGCAGCCAAGTTACGCTGGAGTGCAGGAGTCTGAGGACTGCAGGAATACAATTAATTTATTACTCATTTACAGCATTTGCTCATCCTGAAAATTGAACAAATTTATCCTACAGCCACATATCAATAATGTCATTTTTATCTAGTATAACTTTTGCCCCAAAGGTGCTGACTGCTGATCATATTCCTTGGTATCAGTCCATGGTAGTTACTGGCCAGATTTTGGGCACAGTTTTCTCTTGCACCCAGGTGGTTGTTTATGCTTGTGAAAAGGACTTGCTGTGACAGCGTTTTGTACTGCTTTGCACCCAGGGCRGATGTGAATAATGACCCAGAGATTGCCTAACAACAAAGAATCAAGGACAGGTTATGTCTACATATGTCTCTTGAGCATGTAGCGTCTATGAAACAAAAAAAGATAAAAACAGCTCTTGTTTTTATGTTTCCAGAGCCCATTCCTGCTCTTTCCTCCTGGCAGCGAGACAACTTAGATTCAGATGAGGCTCGCCTTTCACCGCAGGCCGGCCGTTTAATTCGCCAGCTTCTGGATGAGGACAGCGATCCAATGCTGTCCCCTCGTTTCTATGCCTATGGACAGAGCCAACAGTACCTGGATGATACAGAAGTGCCTCCTTCCCCTCCCAATTCCCATTCATTCATGAGGTGAGTTGTACAGGGATCCTCCTCATACCAACAGGGAATGTAGTGTTTTCATAGAAGTCCTTGGTAACTCAGATGGTTTCTGGGCTTGTGAGTTAACTATCTAGCAAGTTCCTGTCACCAAAAGAGGCTACTGTAGTATCCTGTTTTGCTCTCATTACAGAGTAGCAACATAGCTTTCTAACTTGGATGGGATTTGTCTTTATTTACCCAAAGTGTAACTGGCTTTCTGTGCATGAAAAGATATTGAATCTGCCATCTCTGCTCTTGGTAGGAGGCGGAGTTCATCCTTGGGATCTTATGAAGATGACAGAGAGGACCTGACCCCTGCACAGTTGACCCGGAGGATTCAGGGACTGAAGAAAAAGATCAGGAAGTTTGAGGACAAATTTGAAGAGGAGAGGAAATACAGAGTGAGTGTTTGGGAGTTAGGCATTGGTGTGGATTAGCAACAGAGGCAAAGGACATCAAATCATGTTGTCAAACACATACACCGAGCTAGATTTTTTTTTTCTTTTTAAATTAAAAGCCTGCCATCTGTAACAAGTGAATTCCCTTCCCGAGTGTTGTGTGCTGTCAATGCAGCATGAGAAATAGCTTCATGAACACCTAAAATTTTGCTCACCGATTTAGGTAGTGTTCTAAGAGCCAATATCTCCCACTGTGGGAAGAGCTATGCTTAAATTCTCATTTATTTGTTTACTGGAAGTTTAGCTGCTACGAAGCACAATTGCAGGCCTCATTTGCATAAGCTTCCCTGACAGTAATCCSAGGACACCAGAGCATCGCAAAGCAAGAGAGGAGAGCAGGCGCCTTTGCTCCTGTGTGAGGAACCACAGACAAGTGCTGCTGAGCAGCAGCAGTGTACTGTACTCTAATTGTTCCTGACATGCCCTTCTGATGCACAGAAATCTTTTTAAGGAACTAAAGCTTCACATCTGTGCATGTTTGCTGGTGAACTAAATCACAGAGGATAGTACTGAAAGGATCTTGCTTGCAGTTGAGAAAGGCTGAATGAAATGCGCAGAGCTTTCAGTTGCCTAAGCATGTGGATTATTTGTTTTGGGTGGTAGACAACCTTCAGTATGAATACATACATCTTAGCTCTTCTCAAACTGCTTGTGTGGGATTTCTCTTATTTTGGGAGCGCTTACCTGGTAGGAAAGAGTAGACCAAGGACTCCAGACTGAATCCAGCCCTCTGAGGTCCTCTTGAAACGCAGTGTTTGAATTTGTCTTCAAAAATTTAGTGTTTTACGAACACAAATCAATGTCAAAGTGCCTCTAAGAGATGATGTTGTGAGAGGCAGGGCAATCAAAGCAAAGTCTGAGGTGAGCTGGTCATGGTCGTGGAAGCAGCAGTCAGAAGGCAGAGTCTGTGCTCTGTTGTGGGTCCAAAATCTACTGTACATCTTTGTGACAGGCGTCTTTTTCAGTGGTCTCTGCTGATGGTTAGCACAAATTCATCATGACTGTTCTTTCCTTGCAGCCTTCCCACAGTGACAAAGCAGCCAACCCTGAAGTGCTTAAATGGACAAATGACTTAGCCAAATTCCGAAAGCAACTTAAAGGTGAGCAGCCACCCTTGGGGGGACCTCCCAGGCTGGAGTTGCCCTCTCTTAATGTGATATTTGACAGTGATCCTGTCAATGAAGGCAGATTTTAAGAGAGAAAAACAATTACTCTTTTGCCAAAATCTCTCCTTTAGAGTCAAAACTCAAGATATCGGAGGAAGACCTCGCTCCTGTGGTGCGTCAGCGGAGCAACACGCTCCCCAAGAGCTTTGGTTCTCAGCTTGAAAAAGAAGATGACAAGAAGCAAGACTTGTCAGATAAATCTGCCAAGCCTGCTGTGGAAGTGACCCTCGAGTCTATCCAGAAGAAGCTTCAAGAAAAACGAGCAGAGACAAACCGACCTGAAGATATTAAGGTACGATGCCTGCAGATGAGATTTTGACTTCTAAGTGCAAGTGTGGAGCACAGGGCTACACAGTCAGTTGTGAAAGTCTTTTAGGTTTTGACACTGTCTACAACATTTATTCCTGCCTGACTTGAATTTATTTCTCTCACTCTGTCTTTCATCTATGTGATTTACTTTCCTAGAGCTCCCTTTCTACTGAATGTCATTGTGCTTTCTTTCTGATCTGACTGTCACCGATTCCAAGTGGATGCTGGCACGTTGTGTTTAGATTTGAACATTTCTGTTATGGCCAAAAGCTTTGGCAAATTCTGAGTCTTACAATCATTCCAGAAATTAGGACATCTATTTTCTTTTGGTTCACTCCACAGTCAAATGCCCTTTTTCAGGGCTTTTTATCACTGCTCTTCTGAATTTTGTATGGAGTCCTGTTAGCTTCTGTAATTGCTGAGGGTGAGCAGCAAAGAGATCCCTGTGTCTGATGTTGTAGTTCCCAAGTTGGTGCTAGCCATGTAAATGAAGTCCTTGAGCCTACTGACATGTAAATTGTGCAGTGCTTTGTAAGAGACAGACAGACAGAATTATCTTTGTTTACTAGGTTTGCAGAACAAGAAGATACACAGAGTGTGTTTGGCAGTTTTGCAGCAGTAGCAAGAATCCCCAGGCTGGCCTTTTCAAGACAATCTGTGATAATGTATGGGGCAGTGATAGGGAAACAATGTTCGGTGGAGGCACTCAGGCAAACTTAGCGAGGGAAGTCTCTTGCATCAGTCTGCCTTTTTTTGGCTTGGTCTCCTCAGGCTGTCTGCCAGAGCTTATCACCCCATAGCAGTATTGGCAGGAGATGATCTGACTGCACTTCACTCGTTAGCTAAGTGTGTTGGTGGCASTCAAAGAAAGGCAGCAAACTTTGCAAGAGATGCCAGGGCCTGTTACAGATTTGGAGGAAAGGAAAGAGCATGGATTTCTTTGCAGGACTTAACCTGCAGGCTTTCTTAAGTGACAAACAATCACCTCAGCTAATAACTGCATGACAGTGKTTTTTTTCAAAGCTCACTGACACTTGATAAATCCCCTTATGTACATACAACATATACATCTTGTTCAGACCTTTGGGGGGCTTTAATCTGCTGTCACGGTGCAAAGTAACAGTCTGTGCAGGCATATAACTTGAGAAAAGGGGACTGAAAAGAAGTGGTGAGTCTTGCAAACATTAATGACACAATAACATGAGTTTGGTACTGTTTGAGTCTCGGAATCTGACTTTTTCCCTCTTTTCTCCATGTTTACAGGACATGACAAGAGATCAGATAGCAGCCGAGAAAGTGGCTCTTCAGAAAGCCCTGCTGTACTACGAAAGCATTCACGGCAGACCGGTACGTATAGCAGCAGAGTACAAGTACTGATATGTATACGTACGCATATGCCAGCAGGTGAAAATAGCGTGGCTGTGTGAGGGAACATACAGTTTTATTAATGTGTAAAACAGCAAAAGGCCAGTACAAAAGAATCCCCTTAATCTTCCCTATCTTCTCTAGCAGAGAGTCCAAGCTTGCTTTTGCTGCTTTTACAGTCATGTAAAACAAGAGGTGGCATCTCAGTGAAGTGAACTCATTTAAATCTATTTAAAAAGAAAGCAAGCAGGCCCAGAGCCCAGCTTATCAGCATAGCTTTTTTATTTTTTTGCCTTTCCTTTCAGAGACTTTATTACTACAACTGCTTTTTAACATAAATGTTTCTAAGTAAGCTGTCTATACCTAGCAACACAGAACTGCATGGCAAGGAAGGCTGCAGCTGATCAGCTTTTGCTCCTTCCAGCTCCTGGCATTGCAGCAGTGGAAAAGTACTGAGAGCTTAAGGAGAATGGGGGTAGTTCAGCCAAGTATTTTTTTAAGATATTTAACTAAACAAGAAAAACAATGGAGCTTGGATTTATTGTGCAACTGGGTCTTTCTGCACCAGTGATAGATGAACCTGCAGAGGTGGAACTGAACCGGTTTAGTTAAGCCAAAAGTTCTGTCCCTGCRGAAATTCTCAAGCTGCTTGAACAATGCGAGCAATGGTCTCTTCCTTGGCTGCTGCTGATTGCCATATGGAGCGTGGCCCCAGGTTGTGTCAAAGGCTCCGTTATTCTCGCAGGTTTTTTGCTTTTTGATGTCCTCCCAAAATATACTCAGGTTTCACTGGTATTATTTATGTTTACCTAGTGAGACAGTTTGCCCATGTGCAAAATGTTTTCCCTCAGAGTCCACTTTCTGTTTAAATGTGCTGGTGTAAGTCTGTGTGGCTGACTGAGGCCATAAAGTTACTTTCGATACTTAAATTAATTCTTTGTGATGTTGCTACACGGTGATGTCCAGACTCTGAAACCTGTCATGTATTTTTCCACTCCCTAGCACGCCTAACATATTTTTTGCCCATTCCAAGGCTTTATTTTGTGTGTGTGTGTGGTGGTGGTTTTCCTTCCTTCCTTCCTTCCTTCCTTCCTTCCTTCCTTCCTTCCTTCCTTCCTTCCTTCCTTCCTTCCTTCCT
>NW_020455476.1:921193-1009644 GCF_003342845.1 Nothoprocta perdicaria
CCCTCCCTCCCTCCCTCCCTCCCTCTCTCTTCCTCTCTCTTCCTCTCTCTTCCTCTCTCCAGAGCAGAGGTATTTATCTTCCTTGAAGTATCAGCAACTAAAGGCTTGGTTCTCAACCTCAGCTGAGACTTCCTGAGCCAACAGTAATGCTATGCCTCATGTTATACTAGCCCCTAACATAGCAAAGCTAGGAAAGACACGAGCCCAATAGGCTAGCATATTTTCCAGTTTTATGCTTGATTAAGGTTAATTGGTTGCAGGAAAAAAAGAAAGGAAAAACAGTTTGGAACAGCTTGCTAGTCTGTATGGTCTAATGCAGATACTTAGCTCTCCTCTTCCTATTGCAGAAAGGGAGGCTGTAAAAGCCCTCTAAGGGGTGCATTTTCACATGGCAGCTCTTCAGATGCTCTGATGATTAGCAACAGTGAAACGATTTGAGGAAGGTAGGAATTTCATCAGAATTGATTAAAGCTTCCTTTCTTAAGAGCTTTATAATCTCAAGCTAKACCAAAGATCTAGTGGAAAGACAGTCCCTAGATGTAGATGAAACAATGCTGAATGCAAAGGAGGAGTATGATCAGTTTAGTTCTGTCGAGTGTTTTGTTTGTTTTCCAACCCTTCTAGCAAGATAGATCCCCACTTCCTTACTACTAGTACTTAGTTGAACAAACTTTTACTTTCCTTCACTGGCTGTTGTCTGTTATGGGATTAGGTCTTCCCTTCTGCACTTTGAGTACCACTGAGATTTTCTGCTTAGCTTAAAGTTGAATCAATGCCAGAAGCTGRCAGAAGCTGAAGCTGACAAAAGCAATTCTCAAACTGAGGAGGAGAGTTCAGTGTACAGCTAGGAGGAGTGGGGTTAGGGTCAGAGAAGCTGGTAGCAACATGGTAGCTCTTCTTCCCAACAGAGCTTCTTGGAGGAAGGGTGGAAGCAAAAGGTAAGGAATTAAAAAGAACTGCTGGCTTTGAGAGGGAAGTACAAGGAGGAATGAAGTGGGAAATCAGATTGTGTGACTTCTGTGAAGTTGGTAGGTTAACTCTCCCTAGGAAAGTCTCTCTGGGGAGACAGACATTTCTTGCAGCTTCTTTCTCATTTCCTGGGTCATAAATGGTGCCTCTGAGGTCTCTGCCACAAGACTGAGTGTAGGAAGCCTCATGTTGGGCCTGACAATGCTAGACATGATTGCAAGCACAGAGTAGTGGCTCTATGGCTGGTTTTGTGCAGTGGACACATGGTACATAAGCTGGTCCTTTCGAATCTTCTGTCTCACACATATGCATTACAAGACATCTACAGCATGGGTGGTGCTGAGCACTGGTTGAGGAGCACCCACAATTCCAATTTCCATGTTGTTGCTACTGAACTGTTGTCCTTGTAAATTTCCCTACAAGCTCCCTCTGACTAACAGTGATTACAGGAACATTAGGGAGTGGAGTATCTGCTGCAGGCTTGTTTCACAGATCTTATTTCTTATTCTTTTTCAGGTAACCAAAAATGAACGACAAGTGATGAAGCCATTATATGACAGATATCGCTTGATCAAACAGATCCTCTCCAGGGCCAACACCATTCCTATTATTGTGAGTAGAACCGTCTTGTAGGAGCTATTTTTTTGCTTTGGAGTTAGAAAACAGGGCATTAACCACACCTCTGCATATGGCACAGTCACGGAGGCCAACTCCCAGGCTCCCTTATCACCCAAAGATTAAGTAAATAAGAGTGAACTGTTGACATTCAGGATGAAGTCAGCCAAGGGTGAAGCCGGTCAAGGGACTCTAGTGCCCAMCCATGATCATGGGGCACATCTCACCTCATATTGTTTCTCCTCTTTCCATTGGGCTGCTGCTATTTCATCACCCTGTGTTTGGCTACAGCCTCCCTTCCCTTTCCTTAATAGTCTGCCCTTGGAGCTGTAGGCCTTCATGTTGGTTGGTTACACGTGACAAAATATTGTATTTTCATAGACTTGTGTGGGTCCTACAGCGGGTGAGATTCCAGTCGGCTGAAAGGTGACAGCAGCCTCAGAGCACTTGGCTTGTATTAAAGAGGTGCTGCAAGTGGCAGATATTTCCTAATTTGGGATGATGCTCTGGCAAGGAAGGACTGACAATAGCAGGGAATCCAGTACATTCCTCTAGTGAGCAACATATCTCCAGTTTTATACAACTTGTGTACAAAACTTTTAAAAATATACATTTGACTTAAAAACTATATAGAGAATCCTTTCAGCCTGTCTGTAGARAAAGAATTGTTTTATCTTGGTTGCTGCTTGCTCTGTCTGTCACGTATGACCCCTTACTCTTTTGCAGTTACCAGGCAGCCCTAGAGTCCTGGCTGCCGGTTTTTGTAGATRGCCTGCTGAAGTGAACGGACAGGCACAGCTTTACTCAGTGCAGTCAGACACACGGAGAAGTGTGTTTTTCTGCACAGTGGAAGGTGGTCCTGCATTTAAAACAAAACAAAAAGCTCTTTTTTGAGTATGCAAAATACTCCCCAGAGCGTGCAGTGAAGATAGCCTTGGCAGTCGGAAGGAAGAAACCCTCTAGCTGTGCACGAGCAGTTTGAGGTCTAAGTGAACTCAAGTCCAGTTTAGAGACAAACTCAAAATCCCAGTGTTGCTAGCAAAGGAAAACAGTTTTCCCTAACCGCTCTGACAAGAGCTGTGAGAGGTTCCTGCTGAGTCTGGAGACCTTTGAAAACCCGTATCTATGTCTTGAGGCACTTTAGTGAGAAATGAGGCTCCTGGAAAGCAGGCCTGGAGAGTTTAGCTGGGCTTACACCATACATGTGCAGAGCCAACCAAATGTTGTGTGTGTGTGTGCCTCAGGCTAGGGGTTATTTTCTTGCAGCCTTTACTTTGTAGTTCCTGCCCAGCTAGTATTCCAGCACCAGACATTCTGCTTACACATGTTTGGCACTGAAGTCCCTTGCTAAGCAACATTTTGAGAGAAAACAGTCCAAGCTTCGAGAGATTTGCCAAGAATATTTTTCTTCTTTAAGAAATAGATTTCTCTTGATGGTCTGGCCATGAGCTGAGAGAGTGCGAGTGAGTAAGTGAGTGAGAATGAGCTGAGAGTAGGAGAGCAGGCTGTGGAGGAGAAAAGGGTTCATAAATGTAACATACTTGTTAACACCTGTCACAGGGTTCCCCCTCCAGCAAGCGGAGAAGCCCTTTGCTGCAGCCAATTATCGAGGGTGAAACAGCTTCCTTCTTCAAGGAGATAAAGGTGAAGACCTCCAGCTGCTAACTAATTGCTCAGTTTGCATCAGTTCTCCCCTCCTACCAATGAAAGAGAATGGTTGATTGATCGATTGGTTGTTTTTTTCCATCAGTGTTGATTTTTTGCAGTGTCTTCCTGAAAAATCAGTAGCTGCTTTAAGCCTCGCCAGTTCTGAACAAATTCTTCCCTCTGTTGTTGTAGATCAGACTACAGTATTTCCGTGGCTTTGCATACTTTCCCTTCCTTCTCCTTCCCCCTGCCTCCTGCACATAATACATTTTATTTTGCCAAAGACTCACAATTACCCATTGCATCTTGGTGTTTTTCTTTCTTTCTAATAATGCTGACCTGTTTTGTGGTAGTTTCTCTCACTCCAAAGCTCTGTGGCTTGCACACAGCACCGTGGCTGGAATGGGAATGAGCTCTCACAGAACTAACACTCGCACGTGGAGCCAACCAGGGAACTTTCGGGATCCATACCTTCTCCCATTCACATGCTTATTTTATCCAGGGCTCTTTTCTCCCGCCTTGTAAGAGGTATTCCTAAAAAGGGCAGCACTAGGACTGGAGTCAGAACAACTCGGGTCTGCTAGGTAACACACGGTCGGGTTTGGATGACGGGTTCATTACGTTCCTTTCTTGGGCTGCTGGGGGGTTCTCAGTGCTGCAGGCTGCCGTGGCACTACTGGGTCCTCTGAGGAGCAAAGTCAGCCAGATGTAGCATTTTGGCACCAAGGTCTAGATGGGAGATACACTGCCCTTTCCTTCCAAGAGACCCCTTGACAGGAGGCTCGTTCCTGAGCTGCCGGCCACGGAAATTGTGGCCCGAGCGACCAGGCTGTGCGCGAGGCTCTGCAGCGAGACGTGTCCTGCCGCGCCGACCCTCGCCAGCTGCCCGCGCGCGTGGGCGTCTGCAAGGAGGAGGCTGCTGCCGCGTGGGGCCTGCACACACACCCTGCTTGTGGCCCTGCGCTGCTGGCTGCACCACGCAGCAGCTCCTGCTTTGGAGCCCCAGAGACATCCCTGAAAACCAAGAGCACAGTTTTAGCAGCTAGGACAACTAGCAAATCCCTCGCCCACGCAGCAGCGGCGGCCGCTCTGCCGCCTTGGTCCTGGCCGCCGTGCGGGGCAGCCGRCGCCGCGGGCTGCGCATGGCTGTGACCCAACCTGACATTGTCTGCAGGGTTTAAAATAGTACGTGACTGCAGTCACAGCACCAGTGGGCCTCTTGAAAATAGTACGTGACTGCAGTGGGCTCAGCTTTATGCCTTCTACTGCAGCTACGTGGTTTACTTTTGGAGAAATGGACTCATCTGACCATATGCTAAATACTGCTTTAACTTACACCAGTTCCCTGCAGATTTGCCTGAGATGTTTTCAAACTTTTTGGTATCTTTGTTGTTGTTGCTGCTGCTATTCAGAGATTCTTGTTTTCCAACTCATCTTTTCTTCCCCCTCAAGCCTCCATCTCGGCTGCAGTTCTCAGCCTGTGGCTTTGCATTAYAGTTTGCAGCCTAGAGCTCTTTGCCAAGGAGGAAACCCTGGGCAAACTGTGGCCTCATGCTAATGTGTGCATTTAAACGTCATTGATTTGGAGTGTTTAACAGGCATGCTGTGAAATGCCACTGACTCCCAGTGTCCCATTTTCCTTTGGGCTTAGGTGTGGGAGAAATCTGTTAGAATTAATTGAACTATTAGCAAGGAATCTGCAGGAGAAAAGTGAAGAGCTTCTTTGGATCCCCATGTAATGGTATATTTTTGGCATATACTTGGAGATTTCTGTGATAATAGATAATAGCCCTCAGAAGTTTTTCAAGCTATGTATATGTTTAGATCCTTCCTCWTTAGAGTTGCATGGATATCAAAATTGTTTTTTGATTTTTGTTCTTGACAAGAACACTTATCTTTGCTAGCGTTTATTATATTCTTCTAATGTTCATGCCTTATTCTTTGTATTAAGGCTGAAAACTGCCTCCAGGAAATGTCTCTTTAAGTAAGAGAAAGCTGAGCACTGAAAATCCCAGTGATATCTGGACATTGTCCCAGGACAAGCTCTACGTTGCGAAAGTTGTGAATTAGCAAATACCAAGTGCAGCAGAGACACTTCCAAGTGTTGTGCCTGAAAACCTTGGAAAACGTTTAAGTATGACCAATTCCTCATTGTGCTTTGGGGAATTTGCACTAGACAGTTTTTCCACTCCAGTCTTTAGTGTATTCCAAGTAGATGACGGACATCCAGATCAAGTTAGGCACAGCGGTGCTTTTACAGTCAGCCGTCTCCTACATTGAAGCAGTGATCTGAGCTCATTGATATGTACGATAGGTATTGATATGATCACTGTATGAGCGTTTGAGGCCTTGAACTTGCCCTTTAGAAACAGCTGTTAGGCAGCATCCTCAGAAAGCTTCGTGTTTTACCCTSACAACGCGCCTGTTACCGTGACTGCACTGCTGGTAGGTGCATTTGCAGGGAAAGGCAGAGGATGCAGGTTTGCTTTAGAATTTGTRCTTAGTTGATCTACAAGTGTTTTGCATCAGAATTATCAGAATTGCATCAGAATATATTGACTAAACGAAGCAACAGGCTGGTAAGAACTGCAGATTTTGGTTTCACTCAGTGTTGTTGCGCTATGTGTCCTTAATCCATCCGAGTTGGTAGTCACGAGGTTTTCCCATAGAAGCTTTGGGTACAGGGAGTCTTGCTGGTGACACTCTCGTGTACTGCACTGCTTAGCGGTTCCAGTGCTTGCTCCTCTTATCCACTTCTTTCATATCTGTTCCCCAGTGCATGTGGTGAAAGAAGGTGCCTGTTTCTGACAGGGAATGTGTAACCTCTCCTGTTATGGGGGTGATCTGTCCCCCTCTGTAGGAAGAAGAGGAGGGGTCTGAGGAGGACAGCAATCTGAAGCCAGATTTCACAATTACCATGAGAACAGATTTCAATGTACGTAGCTTCTTGGATCAACTAGAAGATGATGCTGATGGCTTTGTTTCCCCCGTGGATGAGAAGATACCGTCAAAAAGCAACCAGGATATGGGGCTTTCAAATCTTCATGAAGCATCTATGTAAGTTCAAATTTCAGGCAAATTTCATAAGATTGTATAGATAAGATTTATAGCATATTAGTACCATATTAGTGTAGATTTAGTCTGTGTTTCCAGCTGTAAATCTCTATTTTCATATGATCTTGTTTATTTAAATCCAACAGCCCTGAACTGTTAGAGCAGCTCCAAGAAGTCAGAGAAGAGAAAAAGCGAATTAGAAAAAAATTGAGAGACTTTGAAGATAATTTTTTCCGACAAAATGGAAGGTAATAATTTCTTAATTATCGTTCTATCTTTCAGCTATTCTTAATCTGTTTGGCATCTAGAGAGAGCTGCAAATATGGAAAGCTCTCTGAATTCACTCATACATATTTCAACAACATCATTATTGTTTTACCCACAGTCATTACAGTTGCCCATTACAGGAATTTTTTTCAAAACCTTTAGGGATTACAGCTCTTTGTGAGAGTTGTCTAGGACAAGCAGTGGGAAGCACAGGTATAAGTGGAGGAAATCAGCTTCCTCCAGCACAATTGATCATAATGATGGAAGAATTGCTCCATGRTAAAAAAAAATTCTTTTTTATTCCTAAGAATATAGTATGTTTAGATCTGTGTTGTACTCTTGCTGTTCAGACACAGGTTTAACAGGCACCTCTGTTTAACTGTGGCTGTGTGTATGTGTTTTGTAATTAGAAATTGTCCCTCGTGAATGACCYGATAAAAGGATTTAAGATATATATGTTCTTTAAATTATCCAGTTAACTTTTAGCCACCAGCATCATCCTTAGAGGTTTTTGTAAAATCATTAAAAATTTGAGACAGTTTCACATCAGCTAACATATCTGACCYGATCAGGTATCTTGCTCCCTTTCACAGATAGGTGCATGCATTGAACTGCTGTGGTTCCCAGCGGGAAGCCGCTGTATTTTATTTTGCTCTGCTGGTTCCTGTAATTGAATGAGYTGTGGGRGGTTGYTTGTTTGTTTTGTTTTTTGTTGTTTGTTTTCTTTTTCTCAGCTTTTGTGTAGAGGCAGTGAAGTAGGGCGTGTTCCAAGTAAGATTTCGCATTTTGTTTAGTGAGATTGTGCCCAGCCTCAATATGCAGGTATCCTACATTTCATTGGAGTAGCTTGTGTGCCTCCCACCTGYTTAGGTTTTGTTTTTCTCCCTCAAAATATGAAAATATTGATTCTGTGCTGTGTTGGGGAGCAGAGGAGGGGGAGCTGCTCTGCCGCCAGCAGGGAGCGAGGGGAGCTCTGCGGGTGCGGGAGGGCTCATGGCCACCTCTCTCTCCCACCAGGAATGTGCAGAAAGAAGATCGCACTCCTATGGCAGAAGAATACAACGAATACAAGCAGGTTAAGGCCAAGCTGAGGCTGCTGGAGGTCCTGATCAGTAAAAGAGATATTAGCTCCAAGATCATGTAAACRAGGAGATTGTTTTCGCCAGTAAATGAAAAGAGACCGCGCCAAACGGACAAATGCATGAAGCAAATGCAGCAGAAGCCTGGCTGGGGAGGGCTGAGGAGCTCTCTGGGAAATAAAAGGCCATTCCTAGMGGTGGGGGGGAGGAAGGGTGACTTTCCATCACTCTTGGGACTTGCTATTGTCCTCTCTGTCTGCAGGTCAAATGCCCAAATGGAATTTGTAAGTGTAGGAGATGTGATGCTGCACTCAGCAACGGCACTGAGGGGATCCTTCCGTTTTGATTTGCTTACAGATCCTGTAACATTTAGAATATCAAAGCCACGCTTGCTTTAATTTTTTTTTTCCACAGGATATCATAGCAAGASGCAAATTAGGATGAATCGTGATTAAATCCTCAAATACCTTCCACTTGAGTTTACCRGACAAGTACGCTGACGGATGTAACAGGAGGGCACAGGTCAGATGCAGCTGGCACTAAGACTGTTCTCCCATAGCTACATTAAAGGTTAGCTCAGACTTTCAACCTGACCATTTGGAGTGCAGCCTCTTCAGTCACCCCATATAAATGGCTGGAAGACTGTCTTGGTCAGAGCCCAGAGCTGGTGTGAGTTACAGTTCTGCCAAGGCTGGAATTGGGTTTTCTTCCCACTTTTTTAACTGGTAATTCAGTTGTAGTAGAATGAAGTATCTACATGTAGTRGGAATAACAAAGGAAGTGAGCTGTTCGGCAGCACACTCGCCTTCTTGATCCACTTGGAAGGTGATACTGTAACGTTATGGCTGTGTTTGGGCGACGAGGAAGAAAGAAGTTTTAACAGCTGCAAGTCCAAATCCCCTGGGATCTTGGTATCTGCTCAAATAAATCTCTGGGATCAAGTATCTGGGAGAGAGGCTCCATTAATCCAGGTGCTTCATCATCTGATGCTGACATAAGATCCTGAGCTGAATGGGGCAAGTACTTGGCAGCCCAGCTTTTGTTCCTTGGCGCACGCAGTCAGTGGGGCTGTGGTGTGCGGTGCTGCCGGTGTGACTGCGGSGCACAGAGCACATGAGAGCCCAGGATACTGCAGGGAACTGAAAGCCGAGAACCACGTTCTGCCCATGCCATGGTCAGTTTGTCAGGTGCAGGTTTTGGCTATTACCTATTTTAAGGTTTGTTTAGGCCCCTCAGGAAAGAAAGTCTTGGGATAACTACAGGAAAGAAAGTCTTGGGATAACTATAGACACTTGGTTCAGATCCTTGATGTCAGACAGTTTTTGCATGGAGGAGTAAAAGGCAAGGAGGTTGAAAATGTGTGAAGTAGTTGAGAGCTCCCAGGTCTGTGGGGCCATCTGGGCTCTGCCTCGCGCTCCCCAGCATGCACAAATTCACACAGCCCAGAGCCAGGGCGGGACACACAACTTGTGGGAGCAGGACTCAACCTTGGTGTCGCAGGGAGCGTTTCTGTTCATTGTGTCCCTTGTGTGAGTCCCTGGGCGAGCTCACGTGCTCCAGCAGGAAGGCTGCAGTGAAACGCAGTGCCCGTGCTTGCGTACRTGGCAGCCACAGAGGCGAGAGGCGAGTTCCCCCGCGGAGCCACAAATACATCTATTTTGGTTGTGCTACCTAGAACCGTTTCCCTCCACTTGGTGCCCTGTGTTAATCCTTGCTAAAACTGATGCTGGAGCCATTTTGATCTCCCAGGAGCCCATAAGCTCTTCAAAAAATAACRTTTTCCTTTTGCTTTTACACGTGCCCATCAGTAGTGTGATTGGGTGCGTGCAGCAGCATTAATCTGTTAGTGGCAGCAGTGGAAGTGTTGACAGTGGCAGCAGTAGAAGCGTTGACAGGGAGGACTTTCTGTGCTGTTTCCTGCTCATTGCAGAATTGCTGTTTGTATATAAGACCAGTGTAGGCTGAACTTTATATTTCTGAAGAGCTACTGCTGCCGTGGGGGGCCCAGCTCGGYCACGCGCTGCAGGCACATGGGGCGAGGTTGTGCCTCAAGCTCGTGCCTCGAGCTCGGCCCCCTTTGCGGAGTCCCAGCACCTCTGGGTGTCTTGGAGGAGGACATGAGTTCTTGCCTTTCCACTCATACATTTTCCAGTGGGCCAAGACTTGCTGCAAATAGTTTTCTCTACTTCCTTTTTCAAAGCCTGTTTGCACTGTGTACTGATAAATTAACTGTTAGGGTGGGGTTGGCCCCGACAAATCTTGATACATGATAGGTAGTGACAGTCCATTTTATTTGAAACCGGTGAGATTGTAGCATTTTCTGGATGCTTAGTTACTGCTGTTTACATGCATAATACTAGAATTTCAGATAGCTTATATGAAATGTAAGTACAATTATGCACTTTAGAGAGTTTATATTTTTGAAGTTTGAAAGCTAAAAGTAACAAAACCTATTATCTGAAATTGTACATTAAAAATGGACACAGTTGGCCATCTCTCTTGTTGAAGCTGTTGGCAAAAATTCCTCACTTGCTGAGTCGTGAAGGAGACTGCGAGGAAGGGCCATCCCAAACAACAGGAGAAATTTAAAATCCCAGTTGTGGAGAGGTATGTACAAGTACTCAGCTTTCTGCCCAGGGTTTAAGAGACTGGAACTCCCCTCTTCCCAGGACAAGAAAGGATGAGGGCTGCACATGATGAGGGCCAAAAGACTAAGCTCTGACATACACTGGTGTCTTTGTATCACCCACAAATGATCTGAAAAATTAGCCAAGGGTTTCCTGCTAATCACAGAATAGCAGCAAATAGTGTTTGCCCTGCAACACTCCTTTAAATCAATCCAAGCAACAGTTTTCTGATGAATAATCAGTTTTCCTGTGTGATTTCACCTGTAGCCATTAGAGTGAACCTGCCAACTGCAATCAAGCTTGACGGGAGAACATGCTAAATGCAAGTGTTTCTGTAAGGTGTGAAGTACTGTACAAATTCTACTTTATGTGATATAAATAAGCTGTTAGTATAAGACAACCTGTTTCCGTGTCACTAGACCACAATGCCTGCTGCAGGCCAGCACTGTGGTCTGTGGGGCCACCGGCTTCCCCAGAGCTGGGGCTTTTCAGACACACGCTGGTGCGTTACCGTCTGCTGGGGTAATAAATGAGATGGGCTGGGTGTGGGCAACACAAAATTGCAAGAGTTAAAGATGGAGAAAAAYGCCTCATTCTCATACCTTGCATTTACTTTTATTGTTTACTCCAGAGTAAAGAGTCAAATAATGGATGCTCATGTTAAAGGTAGTGTAATTAAAGCATTGTAAGCATCATACGCCCTAATYGTTCTGCTAAGACAGGGGTTGTTAGTAGTGGTTTATGCAAGTTTCAGGCGGGAAGTGCCGCCCGCCCGAGTCCTTCCTGGGCACGTCTGCGCAGGGGTCACTGGGCACTTGAAAGGGGAGGGTCTGTGGGGCCCTGTTCTGAGCCGGCACCGGCAGCCAGGGCAGCGGCCGGTTAATGGCACTGGCCCCAAGGCTGGACTCGCTCACATTCTCCATTTCTTGGGGAAAGATCCAAGCATTTTTGACGGTTGAGAGAGGGGATTTGAGTCCAAGTCTGTTCCTCATAGCCAAGGCTTGAAAGGGGAATCAGCTCATTTGTTCACTGGTGGATGGAGAACTTACCTTTGCACTTGGAAATGAAAATASTGGCATATTAGTTGCCAGATCCTAATGTGGGCACCCGCGCAGGAGCAATGCAATAACTTCTTCCTTCCTCTGGCTTTATTTCCTGGGGGGCAAAGCTCCTCAGCACAATCGGTGGAGCTGCAACTGCCTCCTGTCATGGCAGTGGTTACAGGTTCCAATGTCCAAGCTGGAGTTACTGGAATAAATATTCTCAGTACGTGATACAAAAACAGCTGTTGGAAGCAGGACCAGCAGGACAGCTAGAGGCTGCTGCAGCAGGAGAGGAGTCCCCTTGCTATGAGACAGGAACACGTGTGGATGCACCAGCTCCCTTTGTATTTTTCATTTGGAGATGCACGGCTGGCTGCAAAGGTCACGTAGGGACAGACAAATCCCTCCTCCTTACTCTGGAGAGAAGTAGCTGTTAGAAAGAGATGGGCTGTATTAATACTAAATGTGATGCTCTTCTGATAGATATGGYCTTTGCACACTTGGGAGCAAAGGAGTTCAGCCTCTGCACAGGTTTTGTGTTGCAAACATTTAAATAATCCATACAGCTTGAGGTAGGCAATGCTGAGAATGCAATTGGACACTCATTATATATTACATATATAAAATATGTAGACATTTTGCATTTTACTGTTTTCTAATGCTATGCCCATCCAAGAAGAGGCAGTATAGATTTGTGTTACCTTCTTAAAAAGATAGATAGGCTGAATCTGTGATCCACACCAATTAGGCTTAATCAGATTTTTTTCAAAAATGTATTTGAAGCTATTTGTTCCCACGTAAGCCCCACAGATGTGTGTTGATCATCACTGCCTGATGCAGACTTGGTCTGTTGCTGTCCCTCTCTCTGGGCAAGGGGGCAACCACCTTACTCTATAAGGGGGCAAGGCCACCAAGGCCAGTGTGGTTTTGGCCTTGACCATCACAATGTGCAGCGCCCAAGGCCCTGGTGGTTGGGATGTGCAACCRCTTGCCCTGTGTTTCCAGCAATAAAAGCTGCCCCCCTCTGCTGCTCTGCAGCTCACGGGACATGTGGAGAACTTGCCAAGAGCTCCTGGGCTCTGCGCAGCCTCCCCGCGGCCGTGCCGGAGGCATCCAGGGCTGCGCCCACACGGTGGTCAGCGAGCCGCATCCCTGCACGCCTGCATGCACTGGTGAAACAGCTTCTGGTATGTGGCTATGTACATACATCCAACAGGATCTGTTTTCCCAAATGACTGTATATAGTCCCATGTGACTGGGTTGGAGATCTGAAGGCAACAAAACCAGTGGTTGGTGCCTGGCTCTGTTCCAAGGAAATTCTCAACTTGGCAGATGCCATTTGCTCCATGAAGCACCTCCGTCACCCTCCTGCAACCAGTGTATTCCACAGCCCTGGACACCTTAGCAGATTTGGGCTTGGGTCTATGTTTACATGATTGATGTAAGCAAATTTAATTTCTATCTATGGTGTCTTTTAATGTAAATGGATTGACAAATGTTATGTGTACATTTTTGTACATGATTGTATTTTATATAAAACAAGAAAATTAAAGCTATTTTGACTGCACGTGTTTGGGGTCAGTTTGTGTCCAAGTTGTGTCCTGAAGGTAGGTGGACAGACACAATACATCAATATAGGCAACAGGCCCAGCTATAGTTACATGCTATGTACATGTTCCTATACATGTGCTTAGATATGGATTTACACAAAGACACCATCTGCATGAGACCAGAAAACRTATGTACCTAGACACACATGTGGGTATTCTGTTTATTACAGGTATCTACATCAATGTGTGTAGATACCTATACAGCCCYTGGCAGCTGTTAACCTCCACTACAGCAGTGGTTGTGCCAATCTGTCATACTTGTAATGTATAGATCGGACAACGATGGAGAAGTCGCTGTGCACTTTTACATAACTGTGTGAAAAAAGGGAATCTCTAGAGAGTAGTAGCTAAGAAGTTTATGTACATTTATATTGTATACACACACCTCTAATTTTTATTCATATACCACGTAGATATAAGCCAAATACACTGTGCATGACAGCCATACCTGTTCTATATATCTAATGTAGAAAATGCATATTTGTCTACATTCCACAGATATACACACTGTCGGTGGTGTATTATATACATAAGGCATATGTACATAGACCGATCTAGCATACATACCCCAAATCACAAAGGCCTTGGTGGCCTTACCCCCTTACGGAGTAAGGTGGCTCCCCCCTTACCCAGAGAGAGACCATATAGCATATATTTAGCTTTGTGTTCACAAATACCTATATATTATATATAATACTAAAGTGGCATTTACATACATACCTAGGTAGATATATGCTTATATAGAAGATACTGGGAGCATGTGCCCTTCACATAAATATAGGTTACCTATTGGTGTATCTAAAATACACGTCTAAATATATGTGCATGAGAAGTAATATGAATGGGCTGTTAAAAACTTATATACAACATGAATAAAAGGTTGTATATTCATACACAGTATATAACTAAATATGAAATATCCATGGGTGTAGATATAGCGTAGGTATATACTTCCACACTATATATACACACATAGCTGTGAGCATCTGCATACCTACATCTCAGAGATATACAGAAAACAAAAAGGCACTTACCTACATGAAGGTAGGTACTCAAAGGACACCATGGCTACACTACAACACCTACATAATACATACTATATCTTAAATATGCACATCTACATATATTGCATGATCATACACATTTACATAYGCATACCAATATATCTATCATATATACTTTAAAATATACATCTATAGGCATAAATGTGTATAACAGAACAATGCTAAAAATTTTATTAGAGACACACATGTGCAAGCAAGTATGTACAACATATATGCCATATAACACTTGGGCACATGGGCACCTAGTATGTGCTGTGTCCAAGTTTGTACATATTCTACATGAGTTTAGGCATATACACAGGTAGCTGAGTAAGTATCACTGTACAGGTGTRTACACACAACATCTAAGTATGTATATACTTACATACCTGTATATCATAGGGATGTAACACCCAATACAARCATACAGTGATCTACATATGTGCTCAAGTACTTTCTCAAAAACATAGTGCATTATACACACTCCTATACATTTAACACACATAAGTCTATATTCATTGTACAACTACACAAAGATTATTATAGATGTATATGGTTAATACATGGTGTTAGATGGCACATAAATTACACATGATAGGCACCCACTTGTGATGGTTATTTTGATAGAATGCGCTGTTAAAAAACATTCAAGCCTTATATACTCACCCTTATATATAGAATTCACATGCAAAATGGGCATGTGCACAAATATACATTATACAAGCATGTATACATAGATAAACAAAACTGGTTCCATACCAAGATTTCTATAACAATACCTATATACCTACTATACATAWTATTAGACATACAATTTTATCTATATTAAGATATGCAATGCATATGTATACACATATATAAAGACCTAGAGACTGCATTGCAAAATATATCCATTCTATACACACGGTGATCCATTACAGTGGGGGCATTTCTTCACCTGCTTTCCACCCTTGCACCCAGGGGGTTGGGCCAGCTCCCCTGCATGCTGCGCAGCCAAGCGTCCGGGCTGTCACTGCTCCTGGGTCCTGCCGCTTCCCACGCCTCCCAAGCCGCTCACGTGTCCAGCGGACCGGCGCACAGCAGACATCCATGTGTAGATCTTCAGGTAGATGTGCCCATACATATGGAAAGTACATGCATCTACACATACACATTCACCTAGCTATCTGCATAGTGATATATGCTAACACATACTWATATGCACATATAGCATATAAGCAGTACACACGTGCATATGTACCAGAAACAGCTGTGTGCCCCCAGATCATCTACACATGTGGGTATATACTTCCATGGACACTCCCACACACCAAAACACTTTCCTATCTGTACACATATATATCTGTGTTCTTCCACAGGCACATGTTCTCAAATTGTGTTGATGTATGTACACCTATACCTGCACAGTAATTGACAGATGTGCTTGCATATGGCATACACACATAAGTAGACAAGAAATATGGATTTTTCTTTTCTGTGTRTATCAATAGGGATATATAGATTCCTATGTAAACATAGATACATCTGTACATATCTTGAGGGGCTTGTAGGTCTATACAGTGTGTAATAATGTACCTGTGTATCTAAAGACATATATGCATATATCAGATATGACATATGCAATACATATATGCACTTAWCTGCCTACATATGTGTGGTATATTTAAGACACCATATACAAGCACACCTATGGAATATATGATCTTTAGTATGTGCACATGTACCTACATGCATTGCATGACCACAGGCACAAATACATGTATGCCCATACTTACCTATATACCTACATCTTCTACAAAAACATCCATTTCTATAGGCATACACATGTGCATATGAGTATATACAGATGATGCTGCTAGAAGTACAATCTATATGTRGACATACATTTACTTGCCCATATCTGTCTACACCATGTATGCTATATAGGCACTCATGTTGTAGATAGACATACATACATTTAACTTAGGATACTAATACACATATCTACATGTGTGCATGTACACACAAGTTACACTGTATCTGTACACATGTACATATAAYATACCCAACACACATGTATGGGTATAGATTGTATGACTACATATACATTAAACAATAAAAAAATTTATTGACCCTATATTTCAATGTCATACAGAAAATACACCTCCATCTGCACCCAGTCATGATTTCTTTTATATAAGACMTTGTTAAAAACACATCGTAGTTTTTGATTTTTACCCTTATAGATAATAAAGGTATAGATAATGAATATGCTATATAGGCATGTGTGCAGATATACACAATTAGACATTATATTTTAATTGAATTCAACAGAGAAATAYATTCRATATTGCTTAGTCATACCTACCACACTATTCTATTTATATAGATAGAATTCCATATATGTAAGTGTGTGCATATGCAGGTATAGACATAATCTATATAAACCCATGTACAGCCAACATGGTTCAATATATCACATATATTGAAGTATGAAGCTATGTGAAGATATARTCCTATCAGGTATATACACTTAGGCACATATACAAATTCTATACATGCACATAGTGATACCAGTCTAGATATAAAGGTGTCTGAGAGTTTATTTACACAAAACTATATACACAGAAGATAGATGAACATATATGYATGTTAGATATGCAATAATATATTATACACATGTTATATGTGCAACATAAACATTCACAGACCTCTATAGAGATGGATGCACATATACCTCATGCAAACTATGCACATGGRCACACAAACATACACACCTAATTAGTATAAATATTAAAATACATATTYCCCACCCTGTCCCTGTCCTTCTCTAGGGCTGTGCAGACTCRGAGATGGCCAGGCCTCAGGGGGAARCCCAGGGTCAGCGCCACCAAGGGTGCAGGACACCCTCTCAGCTACTGCAGTTTCAGCACACAGCCCTCTGTGAGAGARGGCATCAAGGGTCAGATACAATAAAACGAGTCAAAGCAGAAGAGAGAACAACCCTTGCACAGTAAACCTCACAATCCTCCACCAGTAAAACTCCTCTCCTCCACCCCCAACAAAGAAACCCACCTACCCACCCAAACAAGAGCATCCCCCAAAACCATTACCCAGACAAGCACTTACCAACTGAGAAGGCAGCCCCACCATGGGGCTTTTATCCCCAGCAAACGGAGCCAACTCCCTCTCGCTGGCCAATCACTCGGCTCTAGGGCTCACCCCCACCCCAAATTCCACCTGTGCAGATGAGGGCAATAAAAGGTGGGGGGTCACCAACCAGCTCTTAATAGGGTCATTCTTTTAAAAGCTTTTGTATTTTTAAATATAGTGTTGTTATTTGTAAGGGAGGCTTAGTCAAGACAGCTCTTCTAGGCAATGATGTTGCTGTATAGTTAGGTAAGGCCTTTGGTGTTTTAGGGATGGGGAATGCTGCAATTTCATTATAGGGAGCATAATGATGGTGGAGGCCTTCAAAAAGGGTGTTTCAGATTTGCTGAAAATAAAATTTTTTTACATAGCTGAGGGTTTTTGAATATCAAGGGCTCTGATGATGGTAAAAAGAAAACTTGGAAAAGGAGAGCTGAAAAGRATGTAAATTACTCTTTTATGAAAGTGGAAGATTCCCAGAAGGCAAAATGAAAGTATGTAGTGGGAATGCTTACTTCACTACATAAGCTCAAAGACTTATTCTTTTTACATAAACAGTCAGTAAAGCTGAAGGGAAACCTCTTCAGAGATAATAATAAAATTACTCTATAAATTACACTGAARAAATAGCTGCCATGGGTTATTCTCATGCAGCTGCTATAGAGGTTACAGATTGCTAAAGAATACCACAGCTAACAGGTTTGCAAGGGTGATGAACACGCTTCTGAGAGTTGTGTTGCAAGAGATAAAACCCAGCCAGTGCCGTTTTGGGGCTGGAGAAGGCAAGAGAAGGAAACGAAACCAGGGAGTGGTGTGTTTCGCTTTCTGTTCGTGGGCAGGCCCCGCTCCGGCTCTCCCGTTYGCTCGCTCGGGCGCCATGGCTGCGGGCGGCGTGCCCGGGCTGCTGGTGCTGCCGGGAGCCACGGGCCGGCGGCCCGGCTGCTTCAGGCGGCAGCTCGAGGGGCTGTGCCAGGTCTGCTGCAAGCAGGGCCGCTTCGCCGCCCTCGAGGCCTCGGGGCTGCTCYTGCTCTCCGGCCCCGAAGGTAACTCCCGGCTGGGCGGTTTGGAAGCTGCCAGCTAAAGAGGGCATGAGCGCTGGGAGCTGCAGGGAGGACACGCAGCGCCCAAGGGGGCCCACGGCATCTGCTGCGCATTCCCTGTGCCCATTWCTGAGGCGCAGGGCACGCGGGGGTCTGAGGAGGGGGCAGACCCACTTCTGATGGCGCTGCCCGAGCCTCACAGCTGTGTCTGTCCCAGTGGGCTTGGAAAGATACGTGGAAGTGAGGAGCAAGGAGAAGGTGCAATGCCTGGACTGCGAGGCAACACACCTGCTCCTGCTCTCCTCTGACGGGAAGCTCTGCGAGCACTGGCCGACAGCTTCGCCTAACCGCTTTGAGACGAGGTAAGGGGCTTGCATGATGTGTGGATGGTAATGCCAGAGACCTCTTCCCCTCTTTGGAAAGGCAGTACCTGGGAGACTGAACCAGGTCCCCGTTGTTTTTTTTTATTTATTTTATTTTTTTAATTATTCTTTTTTTCTATGTAGCAAGAAAAGCCCTGATTTTTGAGGCTAGTGCAAAGTTATGGGCTGTTAGAGATGAGCATGATACAGGTTCTCCTTAAACTCACTAMGGATCTGTGACATGTTCCAGAGGGGTGCAAGTAACTTAAAAACTACCTGTGACTTGGGTGGGCTGTGGGAGAATGACCCAAGCGCCCCACGCTGTGCAGCCTCTTGGCGAGGCCGTGGGGGCGAGCGCTGTCTAAAGATGCATCTTCCTATTCACCCAAGTCTTCCTCCCTTTTAGGCTGCTGGTAGAGCTGGGAGACCGCCACATTGTCCAGATAGCCTGTGGGGACCATCACTCCCTGGCGCTGTCGAGAGGTAGCTTCTTGTCCCCTTGCTTTGTTCCCTGGGCAGAGGGCAGCCCCAGCTGCCCCAGAGCAGGGCCGTGCTGGAGCTGCTCTCTCTGCTGCCCCGTGCAGGAGGGGAGCTCTTCGCGTGGGGCCGCAACGCCCACGGGCAGCTCGGAGTGGGAAGGCAGGTGGGCAGCAGCYGGGAGCCGCAGCTCGTGGAAGGGCTCAAGGGCATCGCGCTCGCTCAGGTGGCCGCGGGAGGAGCCCACAGCCTCGCCGTGTCCTTCTCCGGAGCTGTCTACTCCTGGGGGAAGAACGAGTCTGGGCAGCTGGGACTCGGGCACACAGAAGGTGAGGAAAGCTGGCAGCATGACACCCAAGTAAGGAGCTGCTTTTCCAGTGGGTGCTTAGCGCAGAAGCCAGCACTGCCAGGCCCCTGAGACAGCAGCAGGTAGRAGAGAGGTAGAAGTACATCTGGATGTGCTCCTCACATGCAAGCCCTTGTATCCTGGTTAGCAAACACGTGCAGGACAAGGGGTGTGCAGTTATACTGGTACAGTGTAGAACTTAAAATCATTTTATGTGGCTGATGTGATAGCATGGACAGATACAGCTGTCTCAGATCTCTTTACAGTTCTGTTATTTCTCCAGTCTTGCACCATGGAAATTCATTTTATACCTTTTTGCCTTCCTCATTTTTTGGAAATACAAGGTGAGAGAAGAATTAAAATCACCCTATAACTTCAAACCTAAAAGCCTAGAGTTGCTTTTGCAACTTAGAACTGAAATCAGTGGGAGACTGACATGCCCAGGACCTTGAACATCAAGTATTTCAAAGCCAAGTATGGATGTAGGAACCTACCTTTTGGCAGCTCCATGTGCAAGTCTTGATCTGACCTAAACTAAAAAAGAAAATACTATGAATAAGACCAAGTTATGACGCAGTGTGTTACAGTGTAGGGTAGAAAAGGACTCAAAACCAAGTTGTGAACTGCTTCAAAAAAAGATTGAAAAGGTTGAAGTCTTTTCTGAAGTGTTACTTACGTGAGATTCCCCAGTACTCTCTTGCTTTAGCCGTGTTATGTTTTGTTTCCAGGCAGGGACTGCCCCTCATATGTTGCAGCCTTACAGCACTGGAAGACTGTGTTTATCTCGTGTGGGGCAGATCACACCGCAGTTCTCTCCAAGGTGAATGTGAATTGGAACTCAGTACCTTAGATCTCACCCTGTGACAGAAGATTGGCTGCTAGAGCAGAGAAACTCGAATGGTCAGACCTGCCTCCATTGGGATCCAAAGACGGTTTCCCAGGGCTCCTAACAGAATTCTGGAAAACTCATCTGATTGCTGTCACCTGCCTGCAGATAATCTGTAGAAAGACAGTGAACAGAAATCTTGCAGCCACATCATGCAGTTTAGCTCTATATCCTCTTTGAACATCTTTGGTATTTTATGGCATTTGGGGGATTTCAGTAAATGTCAACAGTACCCAATTCACTGGGGTTTGCTCATACACAAGTAGAATTCTTAAACAGAGTTATTCTCAAGAGCTAAAGCACATGCACATAAAAACAAAATAAGTTTAAGCTTGTGCAAAGAGAACTTTAGCTGTGTTTGAATGGGTAAAATGATGGAGTGGCCTGTGGAATCATGGCCCGTGGGGTGTGCTGTGCCTCGCTTGCGCTCTCTGTGGTGACCGCGTGCAGTGATCCTGGTGGTTTCCTCTGCTCCCAGGACGGGCTGGTGTGCACCTTTGGAGCRGGAGAGGCTGGACAGCTTGGTCACAACTCAACCCGCAACGAAGAAACCCCTCGCGTGGTGGCTGAGCTGTGGGGAGCAAGAGTGTCCCAGGTGGCCTGTGGAAGGTGGGAAAAGACCAGAAAAATGGCATCTAAATTGAAGTCTTAGGGGATTTGGTGAGCAGTGGCAGGGAGAGGAGTCACCACCATGTTGTGAATATCCCTGTGTTGAAGCAGCTCATGACTGTCACCGTATCGTCAATTCCTCATGGGTCTGTCCCCTCTGGCAATAACCCCTGGGGAGGCAGAGGCCTCGGTGAGTGCTGAGCAGGAAAACTGTTTCCAAAGTCACCAGCAGCCCTTTGCTCTTGTCCTTTCAAAAATGAAATGTGCTCATTTCTGCAGCACAAATGACTGTAAAAAAGGCAGATCCGGGAATGTTACCAAGGTCCCATCCACTTGGACCAGATGGTGGCTGGAACAGAGACCCAACAGGGCAAAAACTGTGATTCTGATGACTTTCTGGAACTGGGCCACAAAGTCTCCTGTTGACATCTACCACACAGCACAGGCTAAGAGATAACTGTACTTGAACAAATGGGTGAGGAGACAGCTAGCAAAGCTGTTATGTATATGAAAAGTTTCCTTTTCATATACAGAACCAGTGTAAATCACAAACAGAAAATGGTACAGCAAATTTGAGGGTTTTTTATGTATTTATGAAAAAAAAAAAAAGGATCCTAAGGATTTAATTAAAGATTATTTTATAGTTGCACTATGATTTTTATGACAGGCCTCAGCTACCCACTCTAAATGTATTGGTAAATTTTGTGCTGAGCAGCTCCACGGTATTGGCTTATTTTGCCTGTTCTTTTCCTGAACAGACGACACACTCTGGTCTATGTCCCCGCCTTGGGCAAAGTCTACTCATTTGGTTCAGGAGAAGAAGGACAGCTGGGAAATGAGGGCAAGTCTAATCAGCTGATACCCCTTCCAGTCAACTTACCTGTGGATAGCAGAAAACATAATCAAGGTAATGCTCACTGTGCACTTGTATAATTCGTATTCAGTTCTTCAAAGTTATAAAAGGCAAGTGTTTGCTTTCTTGATTTGCATTAATAATAATACTTCTTCATGTTTAATGTGGAGAATGTAGTAAGTGTGGGAGGGGAAAAAAAGAAAAACATGCTTGAGGACAAAGCTTGATCTTTGTTCCCAAGGTGGGGAGAAGGAGGATGAAGAGGGTCAGTTCTGCAACTGTGTGGGCACAGGTGAGGTAGAAGGGTGMTGTGTGGAAGATGGCATTTTCAGGCAGATCGCAAGGTGCCCCTTCTGCTCACACTGGGCAAACCACAAGAATCACACTTTCCTAAAGATACAGAACTTGCTTTCTCTTGTTTCCAGCTTAAAAACGGAGGTTTTTCTGCAGACAGAAGATTTGAGAGATGTCTSCAAAACTGCTCAATTACTTTCTCAGTCTGTAGAGGGAGCTCTGCCTCTGAGTACTTAATTTGCATTCCCCAATTTTTCCACGACCTTAGTAGGAAAGATGAATTGTCAACCTAATCAACCTAATTCCTGGCTATTTCTTGCCACCCRTACAAGATAAACTAACAGCTTACCGTGACCTAGGTTAAAAAGTTTGCAGGATGATTCCATTTGCTACGTGATTTATCATAGTTAGTGACCACAAAATCTTCTTATAAACAAAGAGCTACTGTTGGAGGATTTTTTTCTTTTTTTAAATTGCACTTGCATTGAACTCGCTACAGGTGATGACTGTTACTCGAAATGTTCCTTTTTAAATCTGCTTATTTTTTCACAGGGAGCGGTACATCCAAAAAGGAGATTAAAATTATTGCAGGAGGCGATCAAAGTATTGTTCTGCTGTTGAAGAAACGTGTATGTGTGCATATTAGATCTTGACTTACAATCAGTAAAAGCAACTGTAGTTTGTAACTCGGGTTTTCCATCCTTCTGTAAGTGCTTCAAGTTCCCATGTGTCTCTTTGCAGGTCTTGTGTTTCTGTGCAGAAAACACTCATATGCAATTTGGTTTCTGTTCTGTATTGCATGCATCTACCAATCACGCTGGATGACCATTAATTTGGCCATATTTAGGCTTTTGCTGAAAACTTCCTGTAATGACCAGCTTGAAAAACCAAGTCCTACGTGCTACGCTTATATTCTCCTCACTATGTGCATATGTTTCATACAGAACTGCTATGCTAATTTGGATAGAATTGCCACTGTGGAGGATGTCTGGATTTCTGCTTCCCATTTGCGGAAGTGGGGGAACAKCAAGTAAGTCAGGAGCCTGTGTGTGTTTTAACTCAATGCATAGTTTTCACTGAAAATTGTTCTCCCTTGGAGACTCTGCTAGGAGTTGCTGTTCAAGAAATGAGCAAAGGCTAGGTGTCAAGTTTCCCCTTTTTTGTTCTTTTCCTCCTTTTTTTTGTCTTGGGAAAAGACGTGCTGGTAAGCAGCAGCTCTTCAGTAGGGCCTTGCTGAAGAGCAGGGATGCTGACTGCCTGGCTTTGRCAGCCTATCCTCTTCTGACTGGACAGAAGCAGGGCTAAGTTGACCAAGGCTTAACAAGTTAGCACAGGGCAAGGTTAGGTCTGCAGACCACGACTCTGTGCAAAAGGCCTAATCTGCAGCATAWYTCTGTGTCTGGAATTGTACGGTGGGTGCCAGCATCTGAAATGAGTCATCTCTTGGGTTGCCCATTTTGCAAAGTAGCAAGTGCAATAGGGTTGTGGAGAGCCTCATGCTTATTGGTGGCATTAGGAAAAGCTCCTTCTTTCAGATCTCATGTGGGAGGTTATTTTCTGTGGGAAAAATCTAACTCAAGTTGCTCATTCTGAGCATTTCAAGGTCCTGGGTAACTTGGCTTTATCTATTTCTCCAAGTGTTTCTTAATATCATTGAGTCWTGCTAAAAGTGGTGTTGATAGAAGCTTTTCAAGTTTTTATACTTGTGTTTTTTTCTCCCCTTGTTAGAATAAAAAAAAAACTGAAGTTGTTTTTTTTTGCTCTCAGGACTCTTAGTCTCATCTTTTCATCTGAAGCGTGCATCAATGGAAGCTTCTTGGAAAAGAGGTACTGTGTGCTTAGTTAAACATAAAATGTTTTGGCTATATGTGAACTGACTACTGCTTCTTTTAAGCACTGCCTGAAGAAAAAGAAGAGTTGTATTTATATTTGCAAGAAGCAGGTGTGTTCTTGGAAAGAAAAACCCAAGATAAAAATAGTTCTTATGCCTCTGATTCTATTGGAAAATTGCTATAGATGCTCATATTTTAGTAGATTATCCCACAGGGATGTTAGACAGATGGTAGCATCCTATTTGGGTAGTACTCCAATTCCAAAAGAATCTGAAATGTCTTCTCCCAGCGTGTCTACCTAAGGTGGTGCTGAGAGCAGATCATTGATGATGAACAGCAATAAGGGACAGGAAGGACAGAGTATGAGTCAGATGACACTGTGGCAACCGGGCAGGACAGGTGAAATGATGCTCATTAGAGCTGGGGTTTAACAGTTCTAAGAGAGAAAGTTGAGGTGCTTTACAAAGGAAAAAAAATAGACAATCAAGCTTCTCTCATGATTTTGTGGTTKTGTTATTCTTCCCTTTGTCTTAGGGACAGACATTTCAGAACATCTAAAGAAATCTCGGGTGTCAACTTGGCAGCAGTGCTACGTTTTTATGAGATGATCAGCTGCAAGCCTGAGCTCTTTGAAGAGGTAAGGATGTGGTATAGAAATTGTTAATACACAAACACCCGAAACCTCTGGATCTGCGTATCACTTCCCCAGATCTTTCAGGTAGGAACAGTCTGATTGTTCCTGCTGAAGCCCTTCCTTGTGTTTGGACATAAAGTCATAGTGCTAGGAATAAGTCTGCTCCCAAAAAGCCGCCAGGCTTCTTTTCCTTAGGAAGAAAGTCTTTGAAAAATTAACCTGGTAATTTTTACTGACATGAATGAACTCATCAGTAACCCCAAAGTCAGTAAGAAAACTGCCTAATTGGGGAACTGAATTTAGAGGTAGTGCCCTAAGCTCATGTGCAAAGGAAGATCTATGCATGAAACTGGGGAACTCTCTGCCAACCTAAATCATGGGTTATCTTCGCAAAGCATCATTCCAGTTTTAATCCTTTTCTTTTTCTTCCTTTCCAAGATGAAGCAGAAAATTAAGAAGCTGCTGATATCGCTGTCTTCGTCTCCCATCTCACCTGAAAACTTCAGAATGTACTTGATCTTGCCGTTGCTTTTGCGGGGAGACGATGACATCTCTTACCATTGTCTTGGTCTGCTAGCACAAGCCATCATGAAACTGCAGGCAAAAGACYTGCAAACTCTGGGTACGCTTTGGAGTTGGTAGACAGGGATGATTTAAATGCTTGCTTGTTCGGGGCTGCAGAGGAAGAGATGCTCTTGTTGATGGAACTGGCTCCAGGAATTTAGCCGTGAGGTGCTTTCTGCGGACTAAGAAACATGGGGACTACACAGCAAAAATAGTCACAAGGTTTCCGTGGGATTTTCTAATCTTTGCAATGCAAAAGTAAATATTTTGCTTAGCTTAGAAAGAGGAAATGCAGCTTCATCCACAAASTGTACTTACTTCTGTTGCTTGTGGCAGGTATCTTGGTAGCTGTTTTTCCTTACAGAATCCTTGTGGTCCCATCTGGAGCCTCGCTTCCTTGAAGAGGTGGTCAGCACATACCAGAGGTCTTCCCGGAAGAGTCTCTCTAGGTATATCGGGCAAGTGCTGTGTTGCCAAAGGAACCCCTCTGATCTGCATTGCCACGAAATGGCACATCTGAAGCTACTACAGATTCTTTCTGAGGTGAGAAAGGGTTTGGATTCTCAAGTAGAATTTTTTCTGTATTCTGACTTTGCCCCTCACAAGGGAACACAGGGCCTTGTTGTTTGACACTGCTTCAGGGATCTCSTTGGCCTTAACACCAGCATAGCTGTTGGCCTTAACACCAGCATAGCTGTTGGCCTTAACACCAGCATAGCTGTTGGCCTTAACACCAGCATAGCTGTTGGCCTTAACACCAGCATAGCTGGAAGCTGCTCACTTGCAACCGGGAGCACCTCTACCTACCCCAAGTCCCTCCTCTGACTCCAGCCATAGGGCTGGCGCCTATAGAAGTGAGGAGCTGGACACATGCTGTAGCCCTGTGAGAGATGCTCAAGGGTGTAAGGAATGCAAGATATTGTATCTGCTGCAGAGCAGGCCCGTTACCCTTCCTGCAAGTCCAATCCTTCACCCTGGGAGAAGTAGGGAAGAACAGCTATATCCTCAGTACCCTTTTGTTCCTGCTGAGATGTTTCAAAATTTAGGAGTCTAGAGCTCAAATCTGTACCCAGTATTAATCACAGGAAGTTATAAAATGTTGTTGAAAACAGAATATCCTTGGCARAGAATGCAAGTTTGGCATATAAATTTAAGACTCCTGATTCAGTATATATCTGCTGGGTCAAACATAAAAGTGCTGTGGGCTTAGCCCTCCATGGGGTAACATCACTTGGAGCCCTGCTTTTTCCTAGACCCATAAACATCAGACCTTTGTCAGGCACCAAATATTAGACTGACTGCAGAACTTGAGTCTCTTGCAGCACAAGAGAGGCTCCGGGTCAAACAYACCTCCCTGATGGAGTCCTGCCAATGGGCCTCCCGGGAAATGAGAATCGCTTTCCAGAGAGCTGACCCATGGTGTGCTCACTTCTCAACTGTTGAGGGTCCTGTTGCTCGYGGGGTTTCTGTGTTTCCACTTGTGTGCAGGGCCTGAGAGCCCCCTCTGCCAGGGGAGCCCTCTTACTGCTCACTCCTGTCCTGCTGTGCACCGCAAGATGCGTAGCTTGTTAGATCTGCCAACATGCTTTTTCATACTGCACAGGTGAACTCCAGGGCTGGTTCTGCAATATCTCAAAACAACTTTTACATACCTGGAGTGAGACAAGTTCTCGTAATTAATTCCTGGGTGGATGTGAAGCAAGTAAGTATGGAATCTTGCCCCTGGTACAATGCCATTTCTGCTTGGTTTAAATGAACCAATACACGTGGCAGTCTGTGTTTATAGGCCTACAAAGCTCAATGCACTTAGCCCAGTCCTCTAACTACTTGAGATCATGCAAAAGATGCATAATCCCACTGGGGCTTACTTCAGCAGCCCCAGTAGTCCCTGTCATTTGACCTTGCCAGGGTCCCAACCAGCAGTTCAGTTGGCACATACCTGCCCTGAACTCCTGTTTGGCAAGAAAAATCAACACTTTTTTTTCTTGGCATTTCAGACTGTTTTATGGGAGCTGATCAAATACCCATGTATCTTCAACATGCAAGATAAGCTTGTAGTTCATGCTATAGAATGCAGGGCTCTGTCCACAGGATCCTCCCTGAATGTGGTAAGAGTGGCTTTTTTTTTTTTTTTTTTTGAATAACTGGAGATAAATTCACACTTTTAACACACTTCTCTGCTTCTTCAGGTAAACACTCCAGTGGCAGAACACACAGCATGGGCTTTTCCAGTCAGACGGCAATACCTTCTGCATGACATATGGCAACACTTAAAAAGTGCATTACCTGAGAACTTCACAAGGATATTAAAAGTAAGTAATCAAACTATTATTTTGTTACTGCTGACTCCGTTACTGCAGAGGTCTCTGGTTTTCAGTGTTGCTGAAAATTTGTAAGAAACACGTACTGTGTTCAGTGAGCATATAAAGGGAAAAAAAAAAGCTAGCTCTCAAAATACCACTAAATGAATGGGGGGCGGAGGGCATACAGTATTTCTGGAGGGCAGAAGTTATACTCCTATTCCAAGTGGACATCAAGCTGGGTGTGCCTAAGGYTGGCACCCATGTGAATGGCATGTTCATTTGCTGTTGAGGTGCTCTGGGGTGCTGTGGGTGGTGTAAGTGGCTACCAAGCTTGCCAGCCTGCTCCAAGAGAGAAGCTGCTGGCCAAGCAGTCAGCACCAGAGGCCTACGAAAAATGGATGAAGAGCAGCTCTTGGACGTACACATTTAGGTGTCATCCAAGTGGACTTGATTTAACTTGCACTTTGTAATCAGACATCAAACTCGTTTATTACACATTGTTACAGCAGGGAATTTAATGCATTTCATTCACACCAGTTGAAGGTATAGAAACAAACCCTGTGCTGGTATTACAGACGAGTTCACATCACTGCAGGTTGTGTTTGCCTGCTGTTAAAAACGAACATGTAGAGTTGTTTTGGGGAGAGCACAATGCTTTCCAGCAACCACCACCACCACCTAAAAGCTGTAGGTACCTAGTGCTATCATCCACCCAACACTCAGACCTGCTAGACAGAATTAATGCTCTAGATGTTCCTTGGCACTCGGTAGGTAAGGGCTTGCTAGGGGGGATGTCACGTGCGGGTAGCCTGGCGGCGATGACTGCCACCTCCTGGGACTGCAGAGCTGGGTGAGGTTAAAGGAGCCCCTGGGGGAAGCAGGAGCTAGTTGTGCCTGAAGAGCTTGATGCCCATCCAGGTCCAGAGGTGGAAGAAGATGTAGACGGGGATGGTGATGGGCAGGAGGAGGCTGTAGAAGCAGAGGCTGCTGGTGCTGGTGCAGCCCTTGGGGAAGTTCTCGTCGGTGGYGGCTGAGTAGAGGAGGCCGGTGAGGGCGAGCAGGGGCACCAGYACGCTGAGCGTGGGCAGCCAGGGCGCCATGGGGCCCTCAGTGCTGCTCGGCCGGCCGCGCTGGCACCTTCCTCGCCGCCTCGGGCAGCATGGTGGGGATGCCGTCCACCACGGGGTAGGCGATGCCCAGCTCCTCGTTCACGAGCTCCTGCGTGGCCGCCTCGTACCTAGGAGAGCGGGGCAGAGCCGGCGGTGTCGGGATGGCGATGGGGCTCGGCGCCAGGCCGCGCGCGCGGCCCACGCTCACCTCAGCGGCCGCTTGGAGAGCGGGCACACCAGGAAGGGCAGCACGGACGGCTCGGGCGGCCGCGCCGCTTCCGCACCCGGCTCCGGTTSCGTTTCTGGGGCTGGCGCCGCTCCCGGTCCCGCTTCCGGTCCCCCCGCGCCGCCGCTCGCCGCTCTCCGGTTCCGCCGCAGCAGCGCCGCTGCCGCGCGCCGCCCGCCGCGCAACATGGCGCCGCCCGCTGCGGCTTCCGCCGCGCCTTCCGGTGCGCGCGCCCGAGCGCTCCGGGCTCCGCGGCGGTGCGCGCCGAGGTTCCGCGGTGCGGCGGGCCCGCCCCGCGCCGCCCGGCCTTGGTCACGGTGATGGGCGCCCGCAGGTGAGCTTCGCCGGGGAGCCCGGCATCGACGACGGCGGCCTCTCCCGCGAGCTCTTCAGCGCCGCTGCCAGGGCCCTCTGCCAGCCCGGCGACGGACCCTTCGTGCGCCTGGACTCCCAGTTGGTCTGGTTCCCCCGGCAGGTAAGGGCGGCCCTGCCCCTCGGCCTCCTCCCTTGCCTCGCTCGCTTCTGCACTCCTCGTTGCTCGGTTTTTACCCAGGCTCCTGGCGACGCCTTCTTCCTGGTGGGCACGCTGCTGGGCATGGCGCTGTACAACCGTTGCACGGCGCCCTTGCCCTTCCCGAGGGCGCTCTACAAGAAGCTGCTGCAGCAGCCGCCCACACTGGACGACTTGAAGGAGCTGTGGCCCACAGAGGGCAGGTACAGCCGTCACCATGGTCCCTGCCACCGGGCACGGTGATCCCCATGGGCAGGGAGCGGGGAGGATGTCATGGCAGCAATGGGATGTGAGGGCAGTCAATGCAGAGCCATAAGAGAAGGTGCTGCATGACCGCGAGCGGCCCATATGTATAAGCATTTAAATGTTCTTTGCCAGGGAACATTTTCACAGGGGTATTGGAATCAGCATCGAATGGCGTTGGAAGTCTGTTTTTTTTTTCTCTGCTCTTTCTTCCCTTCTCATTTTCAAAGGCTTCTTCAGAACATTTTGGATGAGGAACACGATGCCTTCGAGGGCCTGTACTTCATGGTGAGACATCATCAAGCTGTTGAAATGTGCTGTGTGTTTGCGTAGGCAAGTCAGGATCGGCACGAAACGGCACCACTGCTCTCAGCTCGTGCAGTGAGAGGGCTGTGTGTGCCCCGACGGCTACAGCTCAGCTTGCAATGTTCTGCTTTACTTCCATAGACATCAGAAGAAGAAGGAAACTCCATAGTTGGCGTTGAACTTAAAGAAAATGGTGGCAACATTGCTGTCACTAAGCATAACCGGTAGGTTTTGTTTCTGTTGCCCTGCCATGAAAYATGAAAAGTCATTCCACTATCTACCCACAAAGTCTTTTGGAAGTGTTTGGCCTCCTGTTACAGGAGAGGGGTGCRTTTCTGTTAGCTTTGAGCTGTGAGAATTTAGGGTTCCCGTGGTTTTTTTACCTGTCTTGCATGCTGGCAAGCTGTGCACCTGCACAGCACTTGTGTGGTGAGTGATGCTCGTAGGAAGTGCTGAGCATCAGCCCTGCACTGCATGGCCTGTATCTCGCGCGTAACAACAGACTCCATCAGTAAGACATCTTGTCAGTGTTTACCCCAGGACAGGATAGAGGGAAATTCTATGCCTGGAGATTCTATGTTTGGATTTAGGCACATGATCCGATGGCCCATATGGATCCACAAAAGCGCTCTTGAGGAAGCTCAAAGCACGCCCACTACACTGGGCTGCTTGTGCAGAGGTACAGCATCAGTGAATGATTCCCCATGGTGAACAGAGAAGAGCGAAACTGCGCCCAGGTTTTTGATTCCAGGTTAATTCTTTGGCTTGCAAAATGAGTTTCTCTGGATTTACTCCTTGGTTTGGTCTGCTAGGTTTTGTCTTCGTGGTRAAATGCTGAATAGGAATCCATAGGAGAGCTCTCATGAAGTCTGATGAATATGGGCAAAATGAATCCAATCTGGTCAGCATTGTTTTCTATTTCCAGTGGTCTTAGCAGCTTAATTCAGTGAATGACTAATTGCATGTGATGACTGCTGTCAACAAAGGCAATGTAAAGGAGGTTTTATGTGCAACATATGACCTTGGAACATATGGCCATATGTTCCTCCAAGGAATAAAGTTAGATATATTTTTTTTTGAAAAGGATCAGTCTTACATTGTGTGTTTGAATCAATATCTTTGCAGCAAGGAATATGTTGATTTGTATGTGAACTACATGCTCAATAAATCAGTTCAGAAGCCCTTTGAGGACTTTAAGCGAGGTTTTTCAAGAGGCTGTCCAACTAAAACATGGAAGATATTTCTTCCTGGAGAGATCCAGACTGTTCTGGAGGGACATGTGAACTATGACTGGCATCAGCTGGAAAAGGTATTAGATACAAGCAGAGTGCATCTCTGCTCTGCTGAGCATAAACTCCCTTTGTCCTGTTCTTTTGTGGATTGCATATGTTATAAACACCAAAATATTTGCTCAGGGGATTTTTTTAATCAACTTGTCGCTGTTTTGAATCTATTTCTTATCTATACCAGCTACATGAGCAAAAGGGAATACAAATTAAATAATAGTTAAAAGATTGTTATATAAATCTTGGCTGGGGAGAGGGGGGAAACAACCAACCAAACAAGCAGATTCAGGGAGTTAAGAGGATTTCAACATCTCTGAAAAGGATTATAAAATATTTTGGGTCAACTGTTGTTGTAAATGAAAAAGGATTACCTGAGCAGTTTTATTTCTATTCTCTTCAATAGAATGTGCAGTACATAAATTATCAGAAGTCTGATCGAACCATCAAGAATTTTTGGAATGTGTTTCACAGACTCCCAGAAGAAAAAAAGAAAATGTTTCTCGGTAATGTATCAGACATTCTAAACTTCTGGTCCTTTCTCCCTGAAACACACATTTTAGATGCTTACACCTGAAAAATATTATTGTTCCAAGTAGCTCTTGGCCATATTTTTTTTTCCTCCAGAATTTTCCAGTGAAAGCCAGAGAAAACTGAACCAGGGCACGTGCACAGRTTCAGTTCTGACTTCTCTTTTGAGATTCCCCTGAGAGCACCTGACACAATCCTGAACTTTGTGATTATTTTAACAACTTTTCTGGATATCAGTTGTTGRTCAGAGGCTTGAGACCTACCTTATGCCTATGGACACAAGCAGTTGAGCCTTTTCAAAAGCGTGTAGAATCCAGCAAATCCTTTTTTAAACGTAAAAGGTCAAAGGTAGCCTGACTTTATCCTCCATGTCCCTACAAAGAAAAGCAAAACCACTTTATTAATTACCAGACAAACTACTGTATTCAAGTATAAATCCAAGAACTAAAAATAATTTATGGAAATAACCATACTTTTAAAGTAACTTTCTTTCTAGATTTACATTCTCTGATAACGTACCTTGTTTTTCTTTGGTGGTGTTTTTTATTGTGTTTTTATCATTTTTCATCTATTAACTACTACTTTTTTTCTCTCAGCTTTTTTGTCAGGATCTGATCGAATTCCTGCAGCTGGCCTGCCATATTTTGTATTTCATATTGCAGATCCTAATAAGGAAGATCCAGAYGCATGGTATCCTTGTAGCAATACTTGCAGCCTCGTTTTGTCACTCCCCAGATACAGCTCTAGAGCAATACTGAAGGAAAGGCTCCTCTCTGCCATAACACACTGTGAGGAATTTGGCTTAGCCTAATTTTTGGTGGGGAGTGCTTTAAAACTCTCAAAAACAAGCCAACAGAAAATTCAGAACTGGTCTAACATTTAATAGTTTTTTTTTTTTTTACATCTCTGATGTGGGGTTTTTCTTCATATCCTCTGTTATTTTTACTGAGCTTTCTAAACATTTTGTACATTCCTGAGGATATATATTTACTATAAAAAGGAGCTTACATCAGATTTCTGATTGTTAGATGACTCAAGTTAGGCAAGAAGCAAGTTAGTAAACAGATGTATTTATGTATACATCCATCTTCTCTGTACTATATGATACTGTTGAGTATAGCAAGAGGAAGGCAAATTTTTCATCCATATTAGTGATGGATTTTCTTCGTGAGSACTTTCTTCGAAGGAGACCTGTTTCTGAAAACTGTGAATTGACTGAGCTGTCATCACTCACCTCAATACTRCCTTGGATTGACCTGACAACAGTTCTCATGATGAAGATATAAATGTTCTTTGACTTGGTGAAAGGCCTTATTTTTAAAGCGTTAATGTGCATTAAATTATTTAAGGTGATAGTACTGTGGAATTTGTCTTGTTTGCTTTTTATTTTCTATATATGTAGATGATTGGCAATAGAATATTATGCCTGCAGAAGCATGCAGTGCCTTCACAAAGCCTTTGAACACGCCGAGAACAATGCCTGACCCTTCCGGCACRTTCATAATGTACAATGGAGTCTAAACACCTATAGATGTGTATTTCTTCCTGTATATTTCATTTCATGTTTTTAAAAATTTTTAATGACAAATAGCAAGAATGACTTTCTCGCTATCTTTTCATTTCTTCACTATGTTAAATGTGTCAATGGACACACATTCAATGAATTTACTAAGCATATTGTCAAATGCTATGTTGAATTGAGTAATGATGAATTAAATTTCTAGGTTGATCATTGTGTTCTTCCTTTTGTTAAGCCACTGTCTGTGCATGCTCTATCTGTTTTCTATTTTCATATAGTTGACATAGGAAGGCATTCACAAAGAGGAGTCAAGTGTATTTCAAAGGTTATGCATAGCCTAAGTCAAACAAGAGAATGTCTGTGGGGTTTTCTGCAAAATATGCTTTACTTCAATGCAAAAATCTAACACAGGAAGATAGCCTTTTATAGCTCCTGTTCTGTCTTTAGCAGTGTGTGCTGTAACTCTTATGCAYTGTCCTTCCCAGGATGGCTGCATTTTAATGGTAAAGGAAATCTTATGCCTAAGTCAAGGAAGATCAATACCCTTGCTACAACGCTGTTTGTTATCCAATGGGCTATTATGTTCTAGTCTTCTGCTTTAGTCACTGGTTTATGAATGCAGGAGGTACCCAAGCCCTGCAGTTATTTTTAAAGCCTTTGATATGACTTGGTTTAAGAAAAGGTTGTGGCTGGAACAGTGTCATTTAAAGCACATGGAAGACATGTAGGTGGCTTAACCAAACAATTCCAGAGTTGTTTCTTTTCCATGTCCATTCTTGGGGATCAATGCCAGTGGTATCACAGAGCCTGCATGGAAGAGCACCACCACCCTTGTCCCATTTCCATTGTCACAGCCTGTGTCACTTTAGTCAAGACGAGTGCCTCCATACCTGCCTGGGCATCCCTAAAAGTGTCAGAGGCTGAGGGTTTGGTAGGAGAAACCAACAGCCAGGATGTGGAAGGGCTCAGTAGCCAGGGACTAGTAACATGTCTCATGTGCAGCACAGCTTTTCCTAAAATAGGCTGGGGTGGGTATGAATCCCGAAAGGTGAGGCACGCCCCCACCCTGGCATGCTCAAGGCAACCACGATCTTTGCTCTAATAAATTAAACACAAAGGCCGGGCCAATAAAAGCTGACAAAATGCTGTGAAGGCAATGATACTGATGTTGTGTTTTAGACAAGGATGCTCAAATGGTAGGGGGCTGCCCCAAGAATCCGTAATTTTGTCATATGTACATTAAAGCATAAGTAAGGATAGAATTTTCCATATGTCAGTGGGCAAAGAATATTAATGTGATACAGTATCTGTTAATGAGAACAGAAAAAGCATGGAAATACAGAGTCTGTCAGGCCACTTGAAAGTGCTAATAAATTACATAAGTCTGTTTTTGAAGGACTTAAGGCTATTGCTTTTTTTCTTTAGGTAAGGAAATGTTTCCCTGCAAGGACTTAGATATTCTCTGTGAATTTTCAGCTCAGTAAAACCTGACTGTGTTTCATATTAAAAAAGAATAATTCTTTAAGTTATATACGGTCATCAGCATTTTCCAGCTGTTGGTGGACTGTTAAAAAAGTTACCAATCAAAATATTTACACTAGCAGGCAGAGGGTAGTGGTCAATGTGAATATATCAGATACCRAGAGGGTGTGATAAAATTCCTGTTAGTCATTAGGAAAAAAATCTCTACAGATTGTCTGATTAGGTGGTCTAAAGGCCTAAAAATGGCAGTGGAGGGCGGAAAAGGTAGAAGCTGACAAGCAGATAAGGGAAGGACAGGAGAAAAGAAGTGAAGGTACAAAAAGCACCAGGATGCTTGGTTTTGTCAGAAAACTGGTATGAACATATAGACATGGAGAGGGGACTAACGCTGCTCTCCAGCCAAGGGAAGCTATAGGCCTCAGGGCAGTGACATCTTACCCTGGCTCATTTGTCCCTCCTGGAGGACCTGGAGCCAAGGAGTCCAAAAATGAATAAGTTGGGAGAAACATGTTGTGAGCCTTTCTTTGCTATCCAAAGTTCTTTCTCCTGCAAATCACTCAGGATAGTAAACTCCTAGTATTACTTCTGGTGGGTTTAAAAAATGCCAGACACAAAAAAAATGCTTTTTTTTTTATGTTGTGGGATTGTCCCAACTAACCCACAGGAGTCACAGCAACAGGGGWGATTTTGAAATCATCTCCCCAGAGACGGTCCTGGTCCAATGGATTTTGACACARTGACTTTTTTTTCCCACTACTTGGAAAAAAGTTTTTAAACATTTTTCTAAAGGGCACCATCCTGGTTCAGATGTATATCTGTGGAAAAAAAGGAGCTGGCAAAACCCGAAGCTGTTGCCCTGCATGGTGCCACCCTCCCTGAACCAGAAGATCCCACTCCAATGCCAGGCCATTGCAGCTCTCTGTCATGGCAGCTCAGCCTACTGCTTTTTGCCAGCCTGCTCCTGGCAGCTTGTTTCTATCTTCATGTTTTTCTAAGCTTCCACTAGGGCTTTGAAATCTGCAGTTATCCTCAGTGGTGTGCAAGTGCACAGAAGACGTATTCTGCTTGGATTTCAAAAGAACCCATTACAGATTAAATGATTATAGGTTTATTTAAAGCCTGAAGGAATTTCCTTCTTGTCATGTGTGATGTAACAGCACAGAGGAGATAAAGCCTGGAGTAACTTTCAAGACTATTTTTAAATTGTCCTCAAATAAGCCTTGCTCTTATTAGGAAAAAAAAAAAAAAAAAAAAAAAGAGCCTCAGTAGAGTTCCTTGACATTCCTCTGTCATTTCTTGAAATGACTTTGAGCACCAAGTTGTGTCTACATTTTGTCAAGTAGTACTCATTACAGAACACGCACAGAAAAACAAGACGTGAACCTGATATCCTGCTATGAGTCTAAAAGGCTTTACATAGGCAGCCAAAATATATTGCACCTGCAGCAGGATTTTTTTTAGATCATTCCTCTGGTACGAATGCCAGCCATAGTGAAGCACAAACCCTGACTGCCTTGCAGAGCACCTTGGTATATGAAAAATAGACTCTTCATTTTATTCTTTGTATTTCTGTTTTTTCTCCCCACTTCAGTTCCTTCTCTCTGTGAGGTAATTTATTGGGAAAGACAAGAGAGCCTCTTCGTGGGCTAGGTGGTCCAGGGACCACTGAATGCCAGGGGTTATCTCTCTGAAAYGCAAACAGGTTTTGAATCTGTCTGCATGCCAGACCCAAATCCTCTGTGTCCTGAGATAGTAAGTGAGATTTGTTTTACTTCCTCTGAGGTAACAAAGGGAAAAGAACAGGCTCAAACAAATGATGCACAAGATGTTGTAGCYAGAACTAAGAAGTTCAGCTAAGCGAAGAAAAGAAGTAGTTTCAGACAGAAAAGAAACCCTAACAAGAGACAGAACAATGACAAATACCAAGGCCCCAGTTTCTCTGGGACAGTGTGTCTCTGCATCTCCCTAAACATCAGAGAAGATCAGGAAGATAGGAAGCCTTTTACTGTATTACTGCAGATTACAGGTAAAGGCAGCAGCAGTCCCTCAGGATGTCATTATACCCTGATCCCCCCTGCACATCCTGTACTTGTTCTCAGTCTCTTTATGGAAATAATTCTGGAAAATATTTGCTGCTCAAACCAGGCTGCTTCCTGACTACAGGTTGATTCAGCCTCAAGACAAGGTAGGCAGGCACCCCAGGGATGGCTCTTAGTACTTCTCCAGTGGACCTTAATTAAACACTTCTGATGCAAGGTATGAGCACATTTTGGCATAACTTAGTTTCCTTTGAAAAACACTTCCAATTGCTCCTTCTCTAACAATTTTGCAGCGTCACAACTGAGCTAAGGCATGCTAAAGGACAGCCATAAGCTACTCATCTCTGAGCTTTGATATGCACAAATGCTCTCTACAAAGGGCTGGCACTCAGCTGCTCCTTGTGAAAGAGAGGACTGGACATCACCCAAGAAAGGAAAGTGTAATAAAAGCAGGTACGAGAAATTAATCCAAGTGGGGAATATAAACAAGCAATGGGAAGTGCAGACTCTGTAGCAGTGGGTATATGCCATATCCTTTCTATAACACCCTCTATAAAGATTTTGATTTCATACTCGCCAAGTACAGAGTAAAAGGTCAYGCCTGCACCCGTGAAACTTATGAATCAGGTACCTCAAATATAACAAATCTTTTCATCAGGAAGAAAAAAAAAAGAGCATGTATTTTTAAAATTACATTTTGATATTAGGGCTTTCGAATCTGAATTGAGCTGCCATTTCAAGCTTTCTAGGTTATCCACTGTTACTGGGAGTCTTTTGTAAATCACTTGTCTTCCTCAGAGTTAGGATTTAAATTATCCTCAGCTAGGGACAAAGCTGGAGGAATTCATGATTTATCCTCATCATTCAGAACTAACGAACTATGGCAGTGTGGTGGCTCCCGGGTTGTGACCTGTCATATCACAGGCAAAAAGCTGCTGCACTTGAGATATGCTGAAATGCATATCCTTTCACAGATGTCTTTCAAAACAGACTCAGTACTTACTCTTCCTTGATGTCTGTCATTCCTGGTGGATCTCCTGTAGAAAGCCAGGCATGATTTAGGATTTGGCCATCTGTAACAAGTGCAAGAAACAAGCCTATTAAAGTCCTGGACCCRTCAGGGCTTTCCATTGTTGGATTCAGAGCCCAGCATGAGAAACTGGTAGCCAGAGATGATGAAGCCCTTGAAAGCTCACTCCCACTCTTCAAGGGTTGTAATATTCTGTCACACACTAGTCTCAAGGGTAGTTTGCAGACTGATTGATGGAGCATTGGTGACAAACTCTGGCACCACATACAATACTCCCTTTGCTCCATTAAACATCTGTACTATAATCTACTGTGATCTCTCTGGGGAGAGGTATCTACCAGAACAGTGTTGTCAGGGCAGCTTCCATCCCATCACTCTTTGTGGAAGCAACTCTGATGAATACTAATTTGTTTTGCCACAACATCCACGTTGTGGAGATGTCCTCAACGTTGCCCCATGTCACTCTTCATACTGCGTAGCTCTTTATTTGAGTGGGGGAGATTCTGAAGGCAATTTGCAAATCCCGACAAGCTGCATACTTTGCAGTCTCTGGACATTTTCATCCCTGGTCTCTGGGAGGATTCTGTATTACTCTGAAGGGGCTTATCTTTCTCAACAAGTGGAGATAACTCTTTAAGGAAAAGGTGAGCTAAATGCACTTCTGGTAAAAGTCTAACCTTGCCATGGGCCTTTCTGGAGCAGCCATTAGCCAGCTGAGAGATGTTGACTCCACACTTGCTAGTTTGATTGAGCCTGAAAAAAACAGAAAGGAAAATCCATAGTACAATGAAGAAAATCCATGCTGCAATGGAATTCAAGCTGTTACTAGTAGACTGCATGGAAACACATACCGAATTATTTTATCTTGGTCTCCTTACTATTTCATACGTTTATAAACTAGCCTTAAAAGTTCTTGAACTTGAAAAAAAGCCAATTAGTAATTTCTTTTAGCCAKAACTTCCCGGTTACCTCTGACAAATCCTCCTGGACACCACTAGCTTGTTTGTTATTTTTGGCTTGTTTTTGCCGCCTTGATTGCTCAATCGGCGATCCAAACAAACACAGGAAACTGAGTGTAAAGAGACTGACTGTGTACAAAGGGCTTCCAAATAACAAAATAAGTAAAATAAAAACAAACATGATTCTTTCTTCTAAATGTTTACTGTTACTTTAGAAGTTCCTAGCAAGACTAGTAATAAAAGTCATTATATCAGTAGTGTAACTTTATAATAGAAAGGCGGTCATTTAATGCAAATTTTGCATGATCCATGCCAACAGAAGTCACATTTTTGCCCGATACGTGACATCCTGCATGCTAGGCATACAAAAACTGAAACCTGTCAGAGAGGCAGCACAGAGTAGACAAATACTGTGGGCAATGAACCTGTTTAAGGGATCTATTTTTTTATATATGTATTTTTAGAGCTGAGACATACACCTCAATGTGGTTTGCACAAATACTGACAGCCCTTTCGGTCTGAGAGGGAGTCAGCTCGTGCATTGCTTGAGCGCAGGTCCTTCCTTCATAGAGCATTGTGAAGGAAGACAATTACTTTTACGTCACTATTGAAACACAGCCCTTGTTTTGAATGGCATGTGACAGTCTCTTTCTAATTCGAAGCCATTAAAATTGGAAAATGCAGACACAGGAATTATAACACCATGATGAGCGAGTGGCCCTTTTTTTTCTTGTTGTTTTTTCCCTTCAAAGATTCACCCTTTGATCCCAAATATTTCCTCAGTTTAAAATCTACTTTCCCCAGCTTGAAATCCGATGTAAAATAGGGGGTTCCACAGCAAACAGGCCTGTCAGGTGCCCAAGGGGAAAAAAAAAAAAAAAAAAAAAAGAACAGGGAACGAGACTGACTAACGTTATTAAGCAGCAATATTTCAAACTTATCCAAACCAGGAGATCTGACCTTTCGCCGTTGTTCCCTCGCGCCTGAGGCCGCCACGTTCCCCCACAGTCGCGCGGCCGCGTGACAGCAACACCAAGCACCGCCCCCCACGCGTGGGTCCCGAGCCCCCGCCCAACGGCCAACGGCCAACGGCCAACGGCCAACGGCCGCCTGCGCGAGACCGCCCCAACCGCCGCGGCCTCGCGCAGCCTCGGCCGCGGCCGCTGATTGGCTCGTCGGCGCCGGCTCCGCGCTGCCCATTGGCTGCGAGGCGCCGTCCGTCAGGCTGACCGGTGGCGGGGCGGGATTTCCTCGTTGCCGAGGCGGCCGCGGAGCTGGTGGCGGCGGCCGGTGGGCAGCGAGGGGCTTCGCTCGCCTTTTTAGCGGGGTGAGCGGCCTCCCTTCTGGGCTGCGTGGGCTCTCTCCGTCTGGTATTTCCATAGCAGTGCTGCCTCGCCTTTTCCGCGCTGTTTTTTCCTTCCTTTTCCATGTCTTTCCTCCTTTCTCTTCCACCTTCCCTCCCCCCCGCCATTTTTCCTTTTCCTAACCCCCTTTTTTTCCCCCTCCGCTTTCCCCTCCCCATTTTGTTCCTTTTTCCTCCCTTATTTCTTCCTCTCCGCTGCCCTGGAGTTGCTCTGTCGGGGGTGGTCGTGGGGAAGGAGGCAGGTGCCGCTGGGGCTTTGGAGAGAGGGGGTGTTTGGCGAAGCCRTTCCTCTGCCTCATCCCACTCCCCTTCCGTTTGCACAAGAGTGGTTGGGTGTTGAGGAGTGTCTGTCGGAAATACGTTTTGATCGGGCACTTGCCCGGGGAAACGTCCTCCTGGTGTAACTGCTTGCTCCTTGCTTTCTCCTGGGAGTTGTAGTGCAGCGCTGTGTGGGAAGGATGGAGAAATCGGGCTTCTTGGAGCAGGTTCTGGACCTGCTTGTAACACCAGCCTGCGGCAGGTTRCTTCACTGTTGGGCAGTGCATTTGCTGGCCTAAGCCCTGCGAGCAGTAGAGAAGCAGGGTTGTCTGCTTTTGCCCTGCCAGTTGGCAGATGCTCATTTTTTTTGAGAGCAGGCAGCCTTGAATATTGCTTCTTACATAGTATTTATTTCACTTTACCGGGAAGTGTACAGTTGCTGTCACAGGTATGTGTTTTGGGGTGCTTTGGTGATGTGCAGAGACTGTGTGTGTGTTTTGATAGTTATTTAAAAAAAAAAAAGTGAAGAAAATGCCCCCTGTCATGATCTTAAAAGCAGCACTGTTATTTCCTACAAAGCACCAGGGCTGTTTCTCACTAAAGAGTATATATTAGTGTGTCAGCTGAAGCTTATTTTAGGGAAGGGTGGATCTTCCACCCACTGTTGTCTTTCTCAAAGTAATGCCCACAGCATGAGATATTCTTTTCTCTGGTTGTGCTGTGGAACATCCTTCAGTAGTGAATTGTTCCTGGCATATCTGTGCTTGGGGGTGTCCTCATGTTCTCCTTCCTCCTTTTTTTTTTTTTTTTTTTTTTTTTTTTTTTTTTGGAGGGGGGTGGGGAGACGGAGGGGACTTAGAAATAGGGAATTTCTTCAGTTGAGCAGTTTTGCTGCATTGCATCTGCTCTTACCTTTTAGAATACAAGTACCAATTTAGATGCAATGTGATTTGTAAAGAGCAGGGGTGTGTASTCTGGTTGGGTGCTGTTCTTTTCTCATGTTGCAATCTGATTATCRAAATGGGGCTAGGAGCTTGAATGCCCAAACATAATTTGAGCCTTTTCTTAGTGTAATGTTCAAAGATTAAACTTCAATTGTTTAAGATAGGTGTAGGTGAATATTAGCAATGACTGGTCACTTATTTAAGATGCCAGATGCATGAGTAAAAAATATGCATGGGTATATGTGTGTGGTATATGCATGTGTTACTTCCTGCTTTAGAAACTTTTAATGTAATTGTTTTATTATGAAGTGAACTATGCAGCCTGGAGATGCCGTTTTCAGTGTTATATGTTGTTTTTTTCTTTTATTTTTTTTTCAGTTGTTTGACAGTCCTCCAAGAGGACTAACTGCATCAAGTATGACTAGAAAGGGAGTGTGAAGTTCTCACTGCAATGTTATTACTGTTCGTGACACAGGAAGTCAAAGATCCTCTTTGCACTGCCATTTGCAGCAGCTGCTTGCAATGAGACTTGCAGCAGCTTAGCATGCTGCATTGAGAGATAAATCATTTAAAACAGTTGTGTTTTTTTTAAGTGCAGTGGCTTCAAAATAAAATGTAGCTCACCAGGCCATTGGAGAACAAGTGTATTCCTGTGCTCATGCTCTCAAATAAAATGTGGCTATAAGGGTTTTATTCTTGAGTGGGAAGTGCTGTGTTTTTTTGGTTGTTTGTTAGTGGTGTGTGTGTGTGTGGGTTGGTTTTTTTGTTCCCCTCCCCCCCCCCGTGAGTTGTGGAGATTGCTGAATTATTCGGTGCTCAGGAGTCCCTGTGCCCTCTTGGAGGGGCTACTAAACTTCAGGATGCTTCAGAAAATCTGCCCACTGGCACGTATGGCTTCTGAGGTCCTTTGAAACATCACCATAGTATGTGTATGACTGACTGGGAGTTTGCCCTCTTGCCATTTGAAATAATGATTTCCTCCCCTGTTAACATGAATATCTTAACACTCCTGCACATTATGGCAAATTATTGTGAAAAACATGAATAAAAGGCAAGTAAATGTTTTTTAGTGTTTCTTAACTTGGAAAAAAATCTCTGGGGACCAGACTTTGTAGGAGCCTTCTTAGAAAGATGTGTTAGGTTWATGTTTAGCTCATGTTGTACATTATCATGGGAGTTGATCCTATTTAATCATGAAATCTTTTCATCTCGGAGATAACCTTCATGTATATCATAAGAAATTGTTATCTTTGGATCCCTAGGTTTGCTTTAATTGTGAAGGTACTTATTTTGATAATAAGGTAATTCCCCAGGCTGAGAGAAATGACAGACATGGATTGCTACCATTTCACATCTTAGTTTTGTAGTTTTGTAATCATTTTGTCTCTTGGCRTTGTCACCTTGAGGAATATGCTTGTGCTGTTTTCTTTCTGCTAGCAGAATGTGAAGTTTGCTACAAATATATCAGGTGTGTCCTTTAAAGGATAAGCATACGTATCAACTTGAATTTTATTATATCCACAGTGTTTCTATTCTCAGCATAGGAAATGGAGTAACAAGCAGAGTATCTTTCCTCAAGCTTTTCTGCTGAGGACAACCCAAAACAAAATACATACAGTAACCTATATAACGAGTGGACGGAGCCCTGTAATCGCCTGCGTTTTTCCCCCATGGATACTTTGGAGCTGCTCAGTAATAAGCATATTYGTAGATGTGTACAAATGGGGTGATACTTAAGAGGAGCAAGGGTTGGTAGAGATAAAATGGAATTCATGGCATGCTCCAAAGCACCTCCAAGAAGAGTTCATRGTGAATTGTTTGCAGTGCTAAATTGTACTGCTGATGAATTGCAGCTAGAAAATCCTCTCCCTCTTCCAGCTCAGTCCTGTTGGTGGAAGTGACCGCAGCTGACAAGGATAAGGGGGTGAGAGATAACACCAATTGCTTAGGGCTTAGATTATGAAATGCTTTACTGCTAATACTGAGGGCTTGAATTAGGACCAAGCTTTAGGTGTGGAGTGAATGCAGTTATTTCTTTTGACTCAGAATGCTGAATGAAACTTCTTTTTTTGAGAAATCTATAATACTGCAGGGATTACCTTTGACACTATATCTTGTGTTGAGATAGTAAATGCTACTACAGTAAGTTGTTTTAGTTGCAGACCTAGTGTGTTGAGTTCTAAGGAGGGTTGGATTCTTAGTGTCTTATTAGTGTAGTATTTTTTTTTAGAAATAATTCAAATGTGTCTTAGTGGATACATACATGTGAAAGCTGATTGTATTGTTTGAGTTGAATGTTTGTTTTATGTCTTTTTTTTCCCCATGTTCCCCTTTTCCAGGAAGGATAAAGCTACATGACTTGCTGAGAAGAGAGAAAATGCTATGCTGGGGATAYTCGTCTTTTGGACAGCCTGGCATAGGTAGCAACCTCCAGGTCGTTGTTCCAGAACCGCAGGTGTAYGGCTTCATCCATGACAGCAATGTCAAGGAGGTGGCGTGCGGAGGAAACCATTCCATCTTCCTGCTGGAAGGTGGGGAAGTGTATGCCTGTGGCTTGAACACCAAAGGCCAGCTGGGGCATGAGAGTGAAGGAAGCAAGCCAGGTATGTCTGCTTTGATTCCAGGCTTCCAGCTGGCTGGAGAAGGTTGTGGTAGCTACTGTGTTAAGTGCTGTGGAGCTGGAGCAGCTAACAGCTGAAGATCATGTGTATTAACATGGCAATGATGCTAAATAATAATTGCTGGCACTTGAAAGCAAAACCTGAGCATGGGTGGGGAGACAGGTCTGATGAGTTTTTCTGAGAAATGCCCCAAAGTGGAGGGGAGTGCAGATGATATTAGTGGAGGTACTGTTATTTGGCATTASTGAGCCTTATTATAAAGGGCAAGAGGGCTGTGAGTCACATTGTCTTCTGCTTTGCTTTTCCAGCTATGTTGCATGCCTATGCCTGCTCTCTTTCAGTTATTGCTGACAGAGTTTATCATTTGTACAGACCTGAATAGGCCTGTGATGAGCATAGGGCTTATTCTCTACAATTTTGTGTGCTTTTCCCCCTCTTAGAAATCTTCTGTCCACTTGTGTTTTCTCCACTTCWCCCTCTCATGTCCTCTTAACTCTGGGAGTAAGTTCTTGTAGCCTTGTTTTCCCTGACTTAACCCACTTGCAAAAATGCTGTTTACAAAAGGCAGAGTCCATGTGTATTGAACTGCGGTCTGCTAATGCCTCTGCTTCCAGACTTTCCAGACTTTGCTGGGAGTGGTTTGACTCTGTATTTTCATTCTGGGCACCCCTGAAGCCTTTACTGTAGCTTTGCTTTTGAATGAAGGCCTTGAAGTAGACTTTCTACTTAGGTCTTCTTTGCTGTATAGAACAGAACAGGATGGGTAAAATTCTTGGTCTTTCTCCCAAATGCATCCCCAGGCCCAGTCCAGGGTGGAGATTCAGCGCTCACGCTCCTGTTTCTGAACTTGATGTTCTCAGTATAACTGGAACACTGTACAGTGTTCGTTCGTTTGTTTTTTAAGATGGATTTAAAAAAAAACAACAAACACACCCTTCATGGATAATCAGAACAATAGGCATCTCAAATTGCTGGCTGTCCTTCTGTAGAGATGGAAGAGGAGAGGGTACTTTGAGTTTGCATTCTTGTCGCATAACAGTTTAGAGACATACACCAACAACGTAGTTGTGTAGCTTGTGTCAACTGGTTGTCTCCACAACTGTCTCTGTATGAGAGTCTTTTGCCTCTTTATTTGAAGTACCAGATGGATTTTGCAGCCATGATGGTAGGCTAGGGGAGCTAAAATTGGTTCTGCCCTCTCTGACTTTTCCTACAAATTACTTTGAGAAAGATACTGATAGATGGGAATAATCAGGTGTGCATAGATGTCCTCTAAGCACAACTGCTTGTCAATTCAGCCACTGGGATGAATCGGAGGCTTGGTAAAAGGAATCCCATTTTTGGGAAACTGGGTGGGAATCCACCCTACCCAGCATAAATACTTCCTTATGAGGGCAGCAGTAGTGGAATATCTCTGCTAAGCACTGGGAGTAGCGCTTGGATCTCGTTTTGGGGAGCTTGGAATTTTGAGACAGGCTGTTCCCTCCTCAGAAATACCTGGAGACCCCTGCCACCCAAATTGTAGAAATGGTTGCTGTGACATGCGGAATAGGTCAGTTTTCTTGAAGAGTTATATTAGGGTAAGAAAAATAATCAGGGAGTCTAAACCTTTCGAAAGCAATAGCAAAAGGCCTGGGAGCTTCAAAGGAGTGGAGTGGTCTAATATCTGCTGCCCAGCTCTGTATTTGTGGAAAGTAGTGTAGTGGCTGGGTGTTTTTTTTTCTCTTCCTCCCCGCCGTCACCATCTTGAGTGAATCCTGCCAGCGTCTTCCACTAGTGTTTTCAGAATGTGTGGTGATGTTTAATCAGAGGTAGAGAGTTCCTGTGATGTCTGCTTATGAGTGAAACTGGGCTGGTTTTCCAGTGCACTTGACATGAAAATAACATTGTTGACCTCAAATAGCTTAAAGGGTTTTATTAATCTCTTAAGTGGGAGAAGAGTTAAGTTTGTGCTAAGTGCTGTGACTTTTTTTTTGGCCTATCTTTCTTCCCTTACTATAAATTCCAAATGTGGTTTTCTGTGTGCTTTTCCTGTCTTCATTAAATATCTATAGTGGAGTGATGATTTTTAAATCTCCTTTAGAGGACCTTACAAGTCCTTTAGAGGTAGCYGACACCATCTTCTGAGTGAAAGCTTTTTAATTAAAAAGCTGTGTTTATTGTCACATGAGCTGATCATGTGGATGTAATGCAGAGAGAGATGGCATCTGGCAAGGTAGTTGTGCCACTTCTCTGAGGAATACAGAATTTTCTGTGGAGACGTGTTTCACTGAATCAAAATCCCAGAGGGTGCTTTTCTGSAAGTGCCCTTGCTTGTAATGTACATCTTTGAAAAATAGGTCAGAAATCTGAGTGGTGACAACAAGAGCTAYGAGTCCCCTGTTTTTTAGAGTTAGTTTGAGTTTGCATTAATTTTCTGGGCAGCATCAAGTGTCAGCATAGATTATTGTCTTCAAAGAGAAGTGGTAATTTTGTACTGCCTTAATTCAGGAAACAAGACAAATTTTCCCTTAACCATAGATGTATTTCTAGTTTTTCAGCTCTGAAATTAGGTTTGGGTTGCTTGTCAGGTCTGGCGTGGTGTCTTGGCTCCTTGTGATGTCTCTTAGCTGATTGAAAGAGTGATTTTTTTTTTTTTTTTTTCTCTGAATAGAGTTGTACTTGCAGGGAGCAAAAGAAAGGACCAGATATCTGAGGGGAGAGCTCTAGTGCAATTTGTGCAGAACTACACAGGAGGGTGGAGTAACTAGCTGGTGGTTGCCCATTAAAAATACTTGAGAAATATGCTCCAAATGTTTGAAATTTGGAACCTGCTGTCTGATGTAGAGACTTGCCCTTTGCAGCTCATGGGGATTTCCCTTGATTTGTGCTATTARGAAATCTTAGGCTTTGGATATTAGTGTTATGGAAGATTAGAAGAGAAATACTTGCCACAAAAAACTGCCTTGCATTTTTCCTCTGGAGAGGAAAGAGAAACAGAACAGGCAGAAGCCATGCTTGCTTCTATGGTGATTGTGTTGAGGTGTGTGTGTGTGTTTTTTCTTGTTTGTTTGTTTCAAATTGATATCAATTTCTTGATTGGATGCAAATGTGCAGGGTAGCAATACCTCAATTTGCATGGTGGAATCAGTTGCTAGTGACAGCTTGAAAAAAGTTCAATATCAAAAAAATCTGCTAAATGGTCAAATCTGGGTTTTTGTGACCACATCAGTGTCTCGTGTAAAATACAAATGGACTTGCTCTRAACTTCACAAGGTTACAGTAACCAGAAACTTTAATGCTCACTTTGGCATGGTTGTTAAGTATAAACCTGTCAGCAGCTGGGAGTTCAACTGCAGAACCTCTGTGGAAGGAGAGCCTACCTGACTCTTCCTCTTTGAACTTCTTCCTGGTGGATGACAAGTTGATTGGGATACCTGAGGTGCATGYGAGTAGCAGGGGGGCTGTTAGTGTGTGTTTGGAAGCAGTTGCATAAGCAAGTAAATCATAGATGAGGAGACATAGCTGTTGCCTGTAGCAGCTGAGGCTGGGAGCAACTCAGGCACAGGGTCCCAGTAGTAGAAGTGTTTTTGGCTTGCAGTCCTGTTCTTGCACCTTTTCTCTCCTTAGCACAAAAAGTGAATCAAAAAGGAAAAAAAAAAAAAGACCTTAAATACCAGTTGTCACGGGAGCTGACACTTAGTCCACATACCTTGTCTAAACTCTCTCAATTACACAAAGGAACTGAGGCTGTTTTATTCTCTGGTCTAGGTGTGGAGTTGAGGCTCAGTATGCAGCTGTATCAGCACTTGCCAAGTGCTGTTGTTCAGGAGAGTTAGGCTTCATCTGTCATGCTTTCTCTACATGCTCACCTCACTTAAAAGGTGCAGCAGGGACACGGTGGCTCTGTGTCTAAGTGCCAGTCCTGCCTGTGAGGAKGTACTTGGAAAGAAGCAGACTGAGGAAACTGTTGGGAGGGATGAAGCCAGCTGGGAGACAGCTGGGCCTTGACTGAGTGGGCTTTCCATGCTAGCTTGCAGCAGGTAATTTTAAACCTGGAAAATAGCAAATGAAGGATGAAGAGGTGAGTCATTTTTCTTGCATGATCTCTGCAGTAGGTGCTGAAACTTGCATTTAAACTGGCCACCTCTTGCAGAGTTAGATATGTTTATACTCATGCTTTTCCCTTCTCTGTTAGCTAGCTCATGGATTTAAGTGAAGCTATTGGGAGATTCTTTTAGTGACTCCAGCAGTGTTTATTAATGTGAAATTGTGTTATAGTTCTGGCAGACATTCAGAGCAGACGGTTAAATTCATGTCTGGCTCATGGTCACGGACTCTGCATTTACAAGATCCCTCCCTAGGACACCAGGATTAGGAGAGTAGCAGACTTCTCCTTGGAAAGTCTGACTTCTGTTTATTTCAAGTAAGAAATGTACATTCTAGGGTATGAGATGACTGCCATCTCTTGAGCTGATATTCTGAAGTGCTGTTTCTAAAAGCATGGGTTTTCTTTAAGCCACTAGAATCTCTTATCTCTTGATTTGACCAAGCATTTTGCAGCTTAACTGAAGGATGAAAACAGTGAGCCATAGAAGCACCATTCTCATGTTTTATGATCATACAGACTATTTTAATGTTTTACCTTTAAGTGGTAGAATGGCAGTGGAAATGAGCACATGTTATATAACTGAGGATGTGTAGGAATGAAATGCCGATTTAGGCTGCTTGAATTTGGGTAATTTTATTTTGTTCCAATGTTGGTCACAGGCTATTGGGGGAGATGGAAGAGAAATAAAGGTTGCCCCCAATGCACAGTTTGGAAGGAGCATAAAACACTGGCAYTGGCACAGTACAGGGCAATGACTATCCTCATTCTTGCAGCTGTGCTGAAGCTCTAAGATGGGCTGATGACAAAATGTGTGGTATGTATGTGTGGTGGTGTCAAGGGAGAGGCTGGAAAGAGAAAACGTGGAGGCAATCGGCATAATTTTTTCTAGATACCTCAACCTTTTTGTACTAAAATAGCTATCCAGACTGGTGAGCACCTGTGACTTCATGAAGCTGAATCTGTAAATAGGACTGAACACCAGCTTTTAGGAGGGGCTCTGATAGTTGGATGCCATGTTCCAGGTTCCTCTTTCTCTTTCCAAAAAAGCTATGGATAATAACACACAGTTACTGAGCAGCTGTTTTACAAGCAAGATTCTGTGAATATATATCAGAAATCTCTCTCTTCAGCAACTTACAGTCCTATTATTGCCCCGCTAAAAGTAGTCCAGGTTCTTTCTTTGAGCGAGGACACTTTTACTCTTGGCTTAATAATGTTTCACTTGGTATGAAATGTGTCTGCATGCTTTCTGCAATAATCTGAAGTTGGAAAGATAATTATAAAACATTCTCTGTCTGATTTGATGTCTCTTTCTGAAGCTGAGAAGTGATTGACTGTTAAGGATGAACTTCCTTCAGCTTTCTTGACAGAAAGGTGATTGATTTGTGTTTTCGTATAGAACTAAAGTGGAAAGAGTGAGTTTGATTCTGATTCATGGCATATGCTGATTACTTCTTTCCTCTGGRCGCACTTAAATCTTCTAGAAGACCTGTAATTATACTTGTGATGATTAAGTTTGTCTCAATCAATATAGAGTTTGTCAGTGCCCCCCTGCTCCCTCCCAAAGTTGTACTTAAAAATTTATCTCCAGGATCAGTATAAATGGACTCTTCTCAGAGTTATGTTTTTTAGATAATTAAAACTGCTAGAAGAAAACAGCCATTTCTGCTRGGTAATGAGACATGTTGACAGCTGTTCATTCTATCAACACCTGACCTCTGTTTGAGCAGTTAATGGTCTATATAAACTAAAGAGATGTACAGAGATACTCAATCTCTCTCCTTCTCTCATGTCCTTGAGATTTTACAGTAACCAGCGTAGCCATTCTGCACAGCTCTTGAGTGTAATATAACTTGCTCCTGCCCTATGAGCTGTATAATTATTTGGACATTGCCCTTCCTCTTATGGCCTCTATTAGATCACACCTTTGAAGACCATTGCTACAGAAATATTGCTATTTTTGAAGTTTTCTTGAGTTTTGTATTAATTATATCGGTCTTTGTTACATGAATTAATTGTACTTCAGCTCTAAGGCAATGGTATGCAACTCTTCTGGTGTTTTCTTTGGCAGTACCTGTATGTCTACAGGAACAATGTTTCTTCAGAAAACAATGAGGTATAGCGGAAGATCAGACTGCTTTTATTTTGTATCCACCAGAGAGCTATGAAATCAGAGCTCCATACTACTGCAAGGTTTCAGGAAAAGCTTTTTCTAGGAGCTGGACATTTATTTGTGTCATTTCAGAGCACACTCTTTCAAGTGCTAAACCAGRTAAGCGCTTAAATCTTGTCAGACTGTGGTCCTAAAAATGCCAGATTCTTTATTTTAAAAGAAAGTGGTTCTGAATATGCTATACAGGTTTGATAAACTGCATGAATCCTTTCCATTGGGTAATCACAAGGTGGTTTGGCAGCAGCCTTTTCAAGTGTTACTTGTGATAGGGATGTCGCTGAAACAAGGGTATATGTGCTCTGCTGCCTTGGTGCTGCGCAGGTGCAGYTTTTTGCAGTGTGTGGCTTTGTTCTGCTCCCATGCAGATTGCTGCAGACAGTAATTAAACAGAGTGAGGAGTGCACCAAATGCTTTTGTAAATCCTTGGCGTCTCATCCAAGCCAGACGGTCACAAGTGAGCCTTGCTAGTGCAGACACCTAGAAAATCTCTGGAAGAGAAAAAAAGACCACCACCATGGCACCTAGGAAATTTTAAGGCTTGGTGTTAAGCAAAGATGTTCCAGTATGTGAGTCACTTAAATAACGTGAAAAATGGTTAAAGAACACATGCCCAAAAGAGGGGCAAACATAATGTGGTTTGCTTGCAGTATATATGTTATATAGTAATGCTGGTTGTCCTGCGAGGAACTAGAAAAGCTTTTATTTGGTTTTCTCAGCTGAGATGTGATCGTGTCCCAGGGAAGGACACTTGTACAGCAGTGATCTGTCCGTTGGATTGAACACAGCAGATGGATGGTAGTAATTTCCAGCCTGYCTCCTGCTATTTGCTGCCAAGAACAACTGTCTAAGCCCCAAGGACAGGCTATAGATATTTCTGGGTTTCTGATACCTAAATGTTTTGGCTGGCCAACAGGTATGCTACAAGGGGCCCTGAAAATGCAGCTGGGAATTGAGTACCCTGTTTGGGTAAGAAGTACAGCGAAGAAACAAATAGTTTTCTCTTGCTTGTAGTGCTAACCATCAAAGGTACTGTTTGATTAAGCAGAGCTGCCTGTCTCATATCAGCTGACTTTGGTCTTTGCCTATATAAGGTTGTCCCAGTACTTGCCACGGTGCGTGTTACCTCCTGGATATTGATAGTAGGGACTGCAGTGAAGGGCTGCTTATTCCCTGTCCCTACTGTTTGTGTTGCTGTGGCGCTACTTGGGATTTCTTTGGGAGAAATACAACCTGAAATAAAACAGAAAGCAATACCAGCTTTTCTAGTGCAGTGTATACATGTCTAATTTTTGCTCTTGCTGTGGTATCTTGTGCACACCAAAATAGTTCCTTGCTGTGGTGATGGTCAAGTATGGATAGTGAGCCTTGGGTTTTTCAGCATTTGCAAACCAGCTACAGTTACTGTGCTGCTAGCAAATGGTATTCCTGACAAAACGGCCTTCTCTTCATTGAACTTCGGAGGAGGAAAGCAGGTTACATGTGCTAAATATCTATTTCTTGTGTGTTTCTTGGGCAAGTCTTGGTGTCTTCCCTGATTGGAAGAGGTACCTGTATTTTATTACCTTCAGGATCTGAARGAAAGACTGAGTCTGCTGCCTCTCCAAGCCCATACTTGTTGTACTGGAGCCTTTCTTGCATGCCTGATGACTTAGAAAGCTTTTTGTTGCTGCCTGTCAGCTGTACGTCTGCCAGCCTGTCAAGATGGGCACTCTAAGAGCTTGTATTTTTTTTCAAGGCCATGGTCCCTAGCGGAGAGCAATAGTGTAGAGAAGTGAAAGGTGGTCTATGATTCTGCTTGAGGAAGGGGTTTGATTGCTCAGGATAGGTGTCCTTCAGTTGTGGAGGGAGTAGCTGGCAGAGTAGACAGAAGGTGACTTGGCAGGGTATTGTGCAAGGCTGCTTAGGTAGTGGGATGGCATAAGAAGCTCTTGCTGTTGCGCTGATGTGACCCTAGATGTGATCCCAGGCAGCTTTATTAAGTGACAAAGTTGCTTACAACTAAAGCAGCCTCACTCTGATTTAAGCCTGTAAGTAGTGACATTAAGWTAATGAGAAGTAATATATATGCTGTGCAGGACAGCAGTTATGAGTTGAGTTTTATTAGAGTCTGAATAAAGGAAAGCTGAAAAATTGCTTTACTTGGAGCTTCTCAACCTTCTCTTACTGACGGTGCTCCCAGCCCTCTGGCCAGCATCTTGCCTGGGAAGATCGCATGCTTTGACTTCTGTTCTACTGGATTCTTTTTCTTAAAGCAGCCAGGAGGAAAAGGTAGATGTATAACTGCAGAGATGCAGTCTCCCTGTGGYTGGTTCTTCTACTGGCCTGTGCAGTTGCAGGACCCTTTGTGCACTCCAGACCTCCTGTAGTGTCCAAGCCACACATAACAAGTATGCAAGTAGAGAAGCCTTGCAAGGAGGAAGATGATGGTAGAAGCAGTCACGTGGGGCTGGAGCCAAGCACTGTTCCCAGCTGTCTACGTGCTGTGCGTGTCCTGTGTAGCCAACCAATCTTACCAGATGCTGTCTGCAATCGCTAAGGTGTGTTCCTGAACGTGCCCCGTAGCACGGGGATCCTTYCTGTGAGCTGTCTTCTGTTACTGCTGCTGAAACACAGCCTGCATATGTGGTCTGAATGGAGCCATAGACTGAGGTCCTTGGGTTTCTTCCATTCTGGTTGCATTGATTTTTATTTTCAAAGTACCTCATAATTGAGCCATCTGTTTCCTGGCCTGACCTAAGCTCTCTAGAGTCCAGTTTCTTCCATTCTCATCCTAGCTTCCACATGTTGTCCGAAAGTGACAGCTGTGGGCATGAGTTAACTAAGKTTTTGGATTTGAAAGTATGTCTGAAACAGGTAGGTTACAGTGATTCCTGGGAACTTTAAAGGGGAAAGGGATYGGCAAAGACCTCTGGCAGACAGCATGTGTGGTTATCCTCCTCAGTTGCTAGCTTCCAAGTAGCAGAAGATGATCTTCACTGGTGATCATGTTTCTTGGATAAGCTGGTGGATGTACTTAGAACAAGAATATCAACAAAAGCATTGATTAGCTAACTTGGTAGTGGTGCTAACAAAGAAACTCTCCTAAGGAAAGAGAGGCATCTTTTTTAGGTGAACTTTTCCTCTTGTGCACTTACTTGTGCACCTTATTACAATATTTGTGCCCCTACAATAACAAGTTGCTGCAAACTTTTTTCTCACCAGTTTCATTCAAGTCTTCATACATGTTTCATWGCTCAACTGACTTGATTGAGACTGAAAGCATGAAGCTCATCACAGCCTGGAAATACAGCCAAGATATCCATGTGCAGAAACATCTCTGGGCTATGCCAGTGGAGACTAAGGGAATGGGCAGTCAGCAGAAGGTGATTATTTAATGCAGCAAACTCCTGTTGGAGAGTTATGTGATTCACTGTTAATGACATGCTTTTTTTAAAATGCTTTAATGGAAAGTTGATGACTGATGCCTTTGAACTATGCAGCCTTTTTTCATTTTCATGTACCGCCCATTGAATGCAGTAACACTCCTTTGATGGAGTTAATGGCTGCTGCATCAGACTTCCACAAGTGCTAATCTTGTCAGTGTCACCTTGCAGGGTGGTTTAAGTTGTTATTGTCACTTGTTTTCTGCAAGTGAAGAACTCGTCTCCTTTCATGGGAGAATTACTAYGGTTCTTGAGTCACCAGCCAGAGAGCAGAAAGAACAGATGGGTGAAGTTTCTGGTGCTGTTGGTGTCCAATTAAATATTTACTTGGCTTATGCATTAGCATGTTATSTCAATTTTTGTTTTTAGACCTCAGCTGAGTGATGTTGAAACATCCTTGGTGTGGACCTGGACTCTGTTAACAAGCATGGCAACACAAAAGAAGCATTTTTGTCCTGAATTGTCAACTGCTAGCACTTAATTCAGAGGACTTTGTCTACACCTGTATCGCCCTTCTCATTTTCTTCTACTATTTGTTTCTAAGCAAGGCAAGCCAAGAAAACACCTGTCCTAGTGAATCTGTGAGCCCTTAGCTACTAGAAAACAATCAAGCAAATATTCTAGCGTAGTTATTGTCAAACTGTGGAGGCCATGATGAATCTCGGCCAGGTGTCCAAGCAAAGTGAAATCRCATTTCCAAGCCACAGACTTCTGAACTGGAGAAGGAATCCCCATTTTTCCACTCGAGCAGCAAGCACAGCAGTCCTCCTTGATCTGATGCTGTCCATGTATCTCATGTAAGACATAGAGCTGAGGAATCCTGCTGTGTCTCRTAGCAAAAGAACCTGCTGTGTCTCRTAGCAAAAGCCTATCTTGCAAGTAGACAAAAGCTATGTGCAGAAGGGGCATACAGACTCTCTGGTATAAATACTGGGAGCGGGGAATCCAATTAATCATCCACTACCCTGTACATCCTTCTCAGTGCACTGTAACTGGTGCTTTCTGCTTCTGGCAGTCTTGGGCACTGGAATGACGTAATCAGGCTTTCTCAGTGCTGTTGGGAGTTGAGCATAAGCCCTGCTTGATAAACCAGGAAGCTAGGTGTTAAAGGCAAGGTCTTKAGCTGTTTTCATGCTGACCCAACACAACTGCAGTTTCTGAGTCCTCAGAATGCAGGATTGATTGAAGTACCTTGACTGTCAGAGGTGGATTACAGAGACAGTCAAGGGGAGCTACTACCTGGAAATATGCAGCACCTGTCAATAGCTCTTACTGAAATGTTCTTGAAMAAAGGAAGGAGAGGCAGGAAAGCACTGGAGAAACTCACAAAACCAGGTCTCTGTCTTCTGAGAAGTGCTGTCCTGACCACATCTTGCCTTGATCTCATGGTTTCATCCAATGTGCATTTTTTTAAAGTTTTAACAAGAAAAAGCCAAGACAGTCAAACGCAACTTAATATATCTTTTATATCAGAAAGGTAAATGAAGATTTGTGAGATAAAATGAATAGAGAAAGGTGAAAATCAGAACTGTTTTGAGACGAGGGATGGCTGTTGAAATAAAGGACTGACTCCATGTATACTTCTCAGAAGTGGCTTTTTTTATTTTTTTTATTTCATGGTATGTTAAAACACTCTTACATAGCTCCTTGAACATGTACCTGTTTCCAGGACTTTGTTCTACTCAACTATGTTTAAGTACATTTGAAGGGGGTTTATGAAGCATGTCATTCAGCACTTAGTGAACACACTCTACCAAGACTAAAGTTTATTCTTTGCATCCTTCCTTTTAGTAAAGGAACACTTCTTCTCAAGGGAGTAGGTAATGATTTGATAATACATTTTGAGCAACCCTGAAACACTTTGTACTTAGAGATCAGGAAGGGTGGCAAGTCAGTGAACAACTTTTCTTGTTATTTTTGATGTATCAAAACATGTACTAGCTCAGYGTGGCAGGGAACTGGGATGCATSTGCCTATTTCGTGGGCAGTCTRCGTGCCTTAAGGAAAGGAGAGAACTGTGTAGAGGTGTAAAGCATACACAAAAGTTGAAWTTTTTTCATAACTTGGCACTCAATAGACAAGAATTAAGGAGTGTAGTGCCCTCAGCTTTCAGGCTTGCAGTTTTCAGAGCAAAGCTCTTCAGCTGCAAGACACAGTTACTTTTTCTATCTGTGGTTATATAGTGAGTAGACATGAGGCTCTGCTTTGTCTCTTGAGTGAGCAATGCGGTCAGTGAAGGCCTTTAGTGATACAAGGCAGCCTTTCAAAACAAGTCCGTGTTTATTAGTCCCCTGGGATGGCACACAGAATAAGGTCAGGCTTGCGTTGCCAAAATAGACTTAAAATAGAATCTGTGGAAACTGAAGCAGTAGCTGTATTTCAAAACCTTCCTGATATCCCTTTCTCTTCCCTGCATGTGAATCCCTCGCTATGTGATTCTTACCTCAGGCCCTGACACCTCTCAAGACTTTTCTTGCAGCTACAGCACTGCTGTCTTCAGCATCCTGCCTTTTTGAGCTCCTGATGTTGGTGCTCAGTCAATGAAGTCTTCTGTCTTCTTCCCCGAGGTGCTCTGTTTCCTCAGGGGCAGCTCATAATAGTCCTGCTGCAGCAAATGAGACATGTGCAAGTCTAGCAAATATTCTTTCCCGGGCAGGAAATTAACTCCTTGATGCTGATAGATAGCAAMACACGTTTTCTCTTACTGATGCTCCCACTCCAGGAGACAATGCATATTTGACAGTGTGCGGAGAGCAGCTTTAGAAGAGGGGAGGGTTGGTGGGTTTGTGACTGTTACAAGTGCTCAGGCACTTGGCATAACAAATGGGCTCAGTGCATCCTGGCAGGCAAACTTACAGCTACGTGGGACACGCTGCAGATCCCAGCTAGGAAGGTAGCAAAGAGAGCAGCTCGTGAGTCAAAGCTGTTTCCTCTAGAGATGCCTCATCCTCTGCGGCAGGAGTTTTAGCTCAAGACCTTTGAGTCCTTCTATAGAAATGTGTTCAGCTGAGCTTAGCCAGGTGCATTGATGTGCACGTGATTTTTTTCTTGTCCCTTTGACCACTGAGAGGGTACYAGAGTCGTGTTTGCTCTTGAGATGTGTAATCTGCTGTTTATCACTCGCCTTGACCAAGCTGTGCAGCTGCTGGTTATTTAGAGCCCGTGTATAAAAATAGGCTTCCTTAATTATATATGCAAATGAGCATAAAACAGGCTACTAAATAATAGTACACATGGACCTAACCATAGAAACTGCATGTGTGAGTTGGGTGATTGCCCTTGAAAGCTGTTTTTGCTCTTGCACACTTAGGGTGCCTGAGGGGCATGTGAAATTAGGTGCATTGGAAAAAGATGCAGGGCCAAAGGCTGGCTGGAGGGCAAGCAGGAGCTATCCCTGCCACCTTCCAGATTTCTGGGTGCTTGTTGCGTATGTATCATTGCCTCCRCTGCCATTAAGTGTTTGGAGTGAGAGGAAACACTCAGGTACAAAGTGTATTTTGAGAATTCRTAATGTGATTCTCATAACATGCATTGAGGATTATTTTCCTTCCTAATTTGTGATTTCTAGACTTCGAAGGTAAGCCCTTGTAGGGGTGGCTTCCTTTTAAATCATTTAAAACATCTAGATTGATTGGTATGCAGTTTTTGCTGCTTATATATTAATGGTTTCTAGGTGTCTTGGATATGGATTGTCTTTTTCATAGAATGACATGTAACTAGCCTTTCTTCTTATGTCCTAGTCAAGTGATTTTTCTTTTATTAAAACTAATGAGTGACATGTAGTTTAGAGTGAWCCTTTCTTCACCTACCCTCAAACATTTATATTTAATCTGAGGAAAAAGAAAAAACAGAAACCTTGCTTCTGTTTGGTTTGTGAAAGTTTCTCCACCAAAGGTGTGGCGTTCCTTCCATTCTGTTGTGTCAGAGATTTTTCATGTCCAATTTAAAAGCCTTACATACGACTTTAACAACCACCAACCATTACTCATTAAGAGCAGATGTCAAAGTTACTTTAGCTGCATGCAATGACATAACATTAAGAGTAATCTTCCAAAGAAAAGAGTGKTTTTTTTCCTCCTTTTATTCCACTGTAAGACCCTATTGCTTTGCTGTTGTTTTATTGGATTTGTTTGATGTATATCTGACAGCAACAGCAAAATGACTAGTAATTGGTTGATTGATTCAATCCCGTTCCAGAATTAGCACTGGGAAGTTCATAACACATCTGCTTTTATGCATTGAGCAGTGAATTGAGAGACAACTGAGTCCTTTAGCTGTGTGGATAACCCATCTTCCTTGGGTGTMAGATGTGTGGGAAGGACAGTTTCAGAGGATTTGCTGAGTTCTGAGTCCTTGCTGATCACCATATCAAAACTAAGTGAGAAAGCATCTAGTCTGTGAACTCTGACTCGTTCTAAATAACCTGGGCTTGGGTTCCCTCCTCATATCTGGAAGCAAGCAGCTATAAATATATACTTGGGAGCAGGTGTCTATCTGTATTTTCTGATTTACAGATGAGGCTTTTGGACCCCTCTGTTTTCCGTAGAATCTGGTACGTTCCTGTTTTCAAAGCAGAGTGGGGCATCATTGCACCCGAGTGGCTTTGCGTCCACTAGACCTAATGTCTGTGTGTAAATATGAGTTAAATGCTATAACAGGAGAGGTTTTCTGTCTCCTTCAGAGCAAATCGGGGCCCTGGCAGGGCAGCACATAGTGCACGTGGCCTGCGGAGAGTCTCACAGCGTGGCRCTCAGCGACCAGGGCCAGCTCTTCTCCTGGGGCGCCGGCAGCGATGGACAGTTGGGCCTCACTACCATAGAAGACGCCGTGACAGTACCCAGGTAAGTTTTTTAACAAGTTCAGGTCATATATGCACTTAAGCATGAGACTTCTCCTCCTTCTCTGCACTGGTACTCCCTGAGTCTCCCTGGGATTTGGAGAGTTCTCAGGAAATTCAGGCAGGACAGACCTGCGCTTGGGTTTTCGGGACCYAGAGGAGAACAAAATCCGAGACTTTCCTCCTTGGAAAAGTGCCAGTACATGAGGAGAAACCTAAAAATGGAAATGCTATGTGATATCTCTCTTTATATGACTCCCTGGGAAGCCCTCTGAAATAGAAGCCACCTTTTGAGAATGGGGGGAGTAGGGGGGAAAGCACAGCTGAGTGAGCCAGCATGCCAACTCTGAAACTGTTGTGCTGTGTACCTTTTACATAGCACCAAAGCCATTAAGCCAGCCTATTGCAGTTTTCATTAGTCAATGTTACCCAGAAACTTTCAGGTGGTGTTATTTTTTTTTTTTCATTTACATATTTAATGTGACTTAACTATAAGAGCAGTGGTAAGGGTTCAGTGGAAGCACACATAGATGGTACAGGGGCCAGTGGCAGGTAGGAAGGCTCCTTTATTCAAAGCAAGTCACAGGCAAGAGGTCTCAACTTATCCCGATAGGAAATATATCTGATCTCTTTGTACTTAAAGTGCGTTGTACCAGGTTGCATTCAAAACAGATGAATTCTGACCGTTACTCCTGATACCAGCCAATGCAGAGCAAGTAGAAAAAAAATTTGGACACGTGTCTGGTGTGGTCATCATTGTGGAAACAGTGTTTAAAAGGAAAGAATTTGAGTTACAAAGTGTCACTTTGGAGCTGGGATTCTGGATCTGGGGGATGACAATCCTCTACTTGCAGGTAGATCTGCTCCATCAAAGAAAAAGGCTCACGTGCCGATGTGATATTTTGAGTATAGCATTTTAAGAAATAATGTGACCCTTTAATGCTTGCTGATCTATGTACAAAATACTGAGGAGGTTTTGGGGTTTTTAGCRCACGGGAACCACTCTGCCCTCTGTCAGCATGAAAAATGTTGATGCCTGAAAGAGCAGAGTAAGAGAGACACTGCAACTAGGCTGTCTCCACCGTTTTCTGGATGTTAGGATTCAGCTTTATAGCAATAAATATTAGAGTTGGTAGTCAAGTGGCTAAAGCTCTTCACAGTTWTGCACCTCTTGTGGATGGATCTGTTTTCTTCAAGACTCTATACATCAGTTTCAAAAACTGCAGGTTATGTGTCTGTAGCAAAAATACTTRAAAGAAAATGATAGTCTTAATGTTAAGTGATTATTCTAAAATAACATCTCTTTCTTTAGGTTGATAAAGAAATTGAACCAACAGACGATACTKCAGGTTTCCTGTGGAAACTGGCATTGCCTGGCTTTGGCAGCAGGTACTGTAGCATTATTTATTACCWAGATTTGTACTGTTTTTTTTGCCCAGTGCCTAAGTTGGATATTTTCACATTAAAAGCCAAGGATTTCCTTGTCTCAGATGCTTTTGATCTGAATGGGAGGGTATACAGYTGGTCAGACTGTGAATACTGAAGGAGCCTCAGAAAACCTTCTGCTAAGTACTTCAGGAGTGGCAACATGATGCACAGGCCACCCACTGCCTCTCTACTGTGTGATGGCAGGAGCACTTAAAACCTTTCCATTCTACTGTAGAAAAATGTGTATGATTAATGTCTTATATGGAAATTATCCTTGGCTATTTCTCTGTGGTGTGCAACATGGGGACCATTCTTCATTGTGCTGTTTAAGTGACACTAGTCCYGTGTTGTATTTTGCAGTTAGTCACGCATCTGCGTGCTTACTTTGTGGCTTCAGACTGTGCTTTTATTTTAACAAAGTATTTCTTCTTGATATTTCCATTGTAAAGATGAGTGGAAAGGAAGCCCCTAGAATTGGTTAATGTTCATTTTGACATGCTTCATTTTCCTTTTGTCCAGTTGTTACTCAACAACTGTTTTTCTTTCCTTGTTTCAGATGGCCAGTTCTTCACATGGGGGCAGAACAGTTATGGTCAGCTGGGCTTGGGTAAAGAATGTCCCTCCCAAGCCAGCCCACAACGTGTCAAATCTCTCGAYGGGATCCCTTTGGCTCAGGTTGCTGCAGGTGGAGCCCACAGCTTTGCCCTGTCTCTCTCCGGAGCTGTGTTTGGCTGGGGGAAGAACAGCTCAGGGCAGCTGGGACTGAGTGATGAACGAGGTATTAAAATCCCACTCCTAGGAAGAGAAGAAATGGTTTTTCTTGGATGAGTGCAGCTTTTCTTTTTGCATTTACAGTGTATTTTATTGAGCAAATAAGTGACCTTAGCCACTGTTCTTGGGAAGAGAAGGCAGAGAAACATTCTCCAAAAGTCCCTTCGGGCTTTTCATATTTAGTGCAAACAAAAACACTTCTTTTCTTTCTATTGTGGATGTTAGTGGCTGCAAAGAAGGTCTAAGAAGAAGATCTCTCAAATGCAGGCATCAGCATGTCTGCAACCAAGGAAGGGCTAGAATTCTTTCTTCCTYCTCTCAGTATGCTTTGTCGGAGCTCTTGCTTGAAGTTGGTGTGGAGCAAACACTTGGAAAGCTTACAATATAACTTGAATTCTCTCAGAAATATTTTAGGGCTGCTTTCTGGTACTGTATGTAAGTGAGAGCACTGATYCAGGAGGAGAGCGGCAGTGCTCTGCCCGTGTAGACTAGCAGGTAGGTGCTTTTAATTTCAACATAGCGCTAGCAGAAAAGCCACAGTTGATATGTGAGAGACTTGCTTAGTTAATGAGCTATCTTAAATAGCTCAAAGTCTGTTTCCCCTCAGAATACAGCACAACTGGCACGCATCTGGTCTAAACATTTGGTATTTATGGTGGGTGAATTATGGTGAAACAGTATGARTTGTATGTAGTAAACATGAAGAGCAAAGTCTACCAACATGAATCTTTTAAAGCACTGTTATKTCAGCAATTACATTGCAGAGTTAAGAAGCACCATTCCAATCAAAATAAAGATGAGTAGGTAAAAAATACAGAGCAAAGTAAATAWAGAAGCTACTCTTGTTTCTAAATCTATGAAAATTTGATCATTTTCCTTTCACTTCCCAGAAAAAGGACCTATAAAATCCCTTGGTGAGAGTCTTGAAAATGAACAGCACTCTAGGTAGTAACCTGATTTTTCATTGATGAAAAGTAAGCCGTTTTGGGGTGCCTTCTCCGCTATGAAATGTCTAGCTTCCCCAACAGTATACCATGAAATCTTGCTTGGTGTATTCAAATTATGTGGGAAAACCCATTTTGGTTGATAAAAGACATCAGCGTGAAGAGTTTCATTAAACTGAGATTAGCCTTTGCAAATAGGAGGATTTTCTTCTTAAAAGATGACAGAAAAAGGAATGCCAGGCATTTAAATACCCCTTGGATCCAGCTTCCCATGTGGCTTGTGCTGTTGTCTGCCGGGCCTGAAGAGGCTCTGAGCAAGGTTTTGTAAACAGATGTGTGCAGCAGTGTATGAGATGTCTGGAATGAAGCAGGAGACWAAAAGTTGCTGTAACTAGGCTGCACTAGTAATGTGTCCCAGCCTGCAGGTATAAACTGTGTTTATACAACATTCTCATTATTTATGTTCTTGCTCCGGACACCTTCTTTTGTGGCACAAGTCTTTTAACAATTGGAAGAGAAAGGGACAGTGACATGTTGAAGGGCGAGTGACATGTTTTTTTTCCCACATTTGCTAAAACTTCCATGGAACCCCATCAGAATTGCAGATCACATCCAAAAATCAGACTGCTGGTGTTTTTTCAGACATTTAGGTTTGTGTTTGTGAAAAAAATCCCCTTATTTTCATTGTTTACTACACAGACCGAGAATCTCCGTGCCATGTGAAGCTGTTGCGGTCTCAGAAGGTTGTTTACATCAGCTGTGGAGAAGAACACACRGCAGTTCTGACAAAGGTAAAAGTGCCAACCTGGGAATGTTGGCTGCTGTCTCATCTGCCTGATGGGTTCATTTAGTTTCCTGGGTAATGGCACTTAAAAACAGGTTGATTGACCTTCTTCCATCTGACCCCAGTAAAATGAACTAAATGAAGTCAGTGGAAAGTGCAGAGTTGTTTTAATTTGTTTTGAGATTCCTTGTCGATGTGATCCAATGTCATTTTTGAAATTGAAGATGTTAATAGTTCATGACAATGAATAGCAAAAATCAGGTGTCTCCCTCAAAGGAAAAGACTTTGATTAGGGAATTGACAGACATGCTTCCAAAGGGCTGAGAGGAGCATTTTGCTGGAAGACGAAAAGGTCTGTTTGTGTATCAGAAGGAAAAAAAAAAAAAACAGGGCAAAAGGAGGGGCTGTTTAAAACGCACATGTCATTGGATCACAACATTTACAAAAGAGGTTTTCAATTCTATATCTCCTGGCATTTCCAAGTAAGGTGTAGTTTAGTGCTTAGAGGGATGGGTCTTGGGAGGTCACCGTTCAGTGCTTGCCTCTGCTTAAGCCTGGGCTGCGAGTGAAACTAGAGTCAGAGAGATGCTGCTAGGATATGGGTCCCTAAACAGAGAATGTGCTGTCTGATTTGCTAACAGAGTGGAGGGGTGTTCACGTTCGGTGCAGGTTCCTGTGGGCAGCTGGGCCACGACTCCATGAACGACGAAGTGAACCCCCGAAGAGTTCTCGAGCTAATGGGCAGCGAGGTATCGCAGATCGCCTGCGGCAGGTGAGTGCCCGTGTGCGGCCGGGAGCTCCCCTCAGTGCAGGTTAATGCTGATGTTGGCTCGAGTAAACATGCGGGATAATTTGCTTCTGCATCCTGTGTGGCAAAATTAGGTTAATGTAAGTTTTATTTTGTGTTAGAATTTTAAGGCCCACTAAATGAGGTTGATTTTAATTGAGGCTGTTGTCTGTGCTATGACCCGGTGAAAGATCCCTTTCCGTCTTATTGGACCAGATGGACGCTAGAGCTGCAGGCCCTTTGGTCACAAGTTTACTGCCTCTTTCCTGAAAAGAGAGCAACACTTTGCTRTGATGCTATTTTTTTGATATCTACTGACTTGGCAAATGACTAAGCTGATTTCGTCTATGAGTCCTGACACCAGCTGCATGCTGGCACAGACTGCTTATGTTCCTTCCACCTAATGAGCTGTATGTACTCCATAGACTGGTGCCATCAGGTGGCAMAAACTGATCATTGGTGTTAGTGGGAAGATGCTGCTTTGCACCAGCTTTTGACCTAATGACAGAAAATAAATTGCAGGCTGTATTTGTTCTTTTCTTGTGTTCTTTGTACTTTTCTTCTGTTGTTAAGCACGGCTCAAACTTTGTATCCATCTCTGTTACAGACATCACACTTTAGCCTTCGTGCCTTCCTCAGGAATGATCTATGCATTTGGCTGTGGAACAAGAGGCCAGCTGGGAACTGGGCACACGTGCAATGTTAAGTGTCCCTCTCCTGTGAAGGGTCACTGGGCCGCTCACAACGGGCAACTCTCAGGGAAGCCAGGTACRTGCTGTGCACAATTTGGGGAGGCAGATGGACATAGATCATTTCATTTCATCCATGGTGATCTATAGACATCCTGACATTGGTCTGTGAGTTGGAATGRCTCTGTTGGAAATAGATTGATCTCAGTCTCTTAGTGCAAAAGCGCTATGGAAAGTACTGGGTCACCTCTTACTCTCTTGGTTGCTCTGTGTACTCTCTGCCTTTCTCTTTTCACGGTAGAGCTCAGAATTTGGTGATCTTGAGCCTCCGTGTAATTCCATGTAATTGGTCCAGTACTGATTTTGGAGGGCTTACCCACTGTAGTTAAAAAATTATCTTTCCGTCTTGCCAGGTCAAGAGTGTTTCTGGAGGACGTGCTGAAGTTCAGCCTTGCCTTCAGGGAGCCCAGCTGCTCCTTGTAGCCTAAGGCYTGAGACACTGGGGAGTTGGAGGAGGAAAGGCAAAGCAGCAACTTAAATCCATCAGCTTGTAACACAACTGCATCTCTTTCTTTAACAGATGCTTGTAAATATCATATTGTTAAACATATCTTCTCTGGAGGAGACCAGACGTTTGTGCTTTGCTCCAAATATGAGGTAAAACGAGTCAAACATCATTTTAAGTCTGTGTTTCTGTCCGCAACCTTCACAATGCATCCTTCTATTTTTTTTTTTTTTTTTGGGTCACATCTACCCAAAAGAACATTGAGGTTTTGGAGGCCCTTCCACCTTGCAAACCCTCCTAAAAGCAATAACTACTACAGGGATTTCCGACTGATTAATAGTGACTGAAATAGTGCATTTCTTGAGGACCATGTCAGAGAGCAGTTGGGAAGACCCTAATTTCACTTTGATCAACAGGGAGATGTTAGCAGATTGTAAGAAAGAGGCTGCTTTTCCTCTAGGGGTTCGGGTGGTTAGAGGTTCTGCAATGCCCACGCTCAGTTTCTCTGATGATACAGGCTGCAGAGGGCTCGATGTGCAACTGTTTTTTTCTGGTGTCTGTCTCATTATTTATTTGAAGAGGTGTTTGACATACCTGTTTGTGGCTTATTTAAAAGGAGTGTGGTACGTTTAAGAAAATGATATTTTCTTCTTTTTGTATTTTTATATTTCTTTATATATTTTATATTTTTAAATAGCTATTTTTATGTTTGTTAATGGTCCTGKTTTTTTTTCTATATCCTTTTGGGTTCATTAGTTGAGCCTCCTTATCAAGCCTGTGCAGAAAACTCACTGAGAAAGCAATCATTTTTTTAATTAGAAAACAGAGATGATGAATAAGAAGGAATTGTTTTACAAGCCTTGCCTTTGATGAGATCTGTATCTTCTCACAGAATTCCTTGCCTGCTGATGATTTCCGGACCATAAATGAAACACGTTACACCTGTTTAATAAATGATGAAACTATAGATGTCTGGAGGCAAAAGCTTTTAGAAAAGAACAGTTCTAATTCTGTCAAGTAGGTATTGGGGCACTGGACAAGCCTTTTCCTGAAGGTTTTGCTTAAAGAATTTTGTTGGCTACCATGCCGTGTTTTTATTTGAATCTTGTGAGGATGACAGGTTTAAAATCCCTAGCAGGACAGAAGAATTTGAGGCTACCTTGGAACGTGTCTGAAATGATGGTGAATGGGAACTGGATTTAAACTTGTCCTATAATGTGCTTAAGAGTTCGTGAAAAGGTGCAAGAAACTTCATACATGTTGATTAAAATTTCTCTCACCTTCCCATGTGCTTGCCCTGAGAAAAGCATAGTAGGTGGAAAGGAGGCACTGCCAACATCCCTTAAAAGAGGGATTTTACATTATCTTGAGTGGGCTGCTTCAACACAGTGCCTCTAAGTGAAGGGGTGATTCTGAGATTGCTCTCAAAGAATGGAAAGGAGGGGAGCTGAGGGCATTTGCTGGGACACCTGTTCTTACTCTGTGTCTCTCTTTTTGTCTTCTTGCAAACAGTGATGTAGTTCAGATACTGTCCTCGGCTGCCTGCTGGAATGGAAGCTTCCTGGAGAAGAAGTAAGTGGCAAATGGAGTCCAGAAATGTSACTTTCCCCTGAGGCAAACTGGAATCTCTTTACTTCGTTCACTGTTGCAGTGGACTTTGATTTTTGTGATCAGGCAGGAGACTGGGGCGGAGAGCAGCCACTAAGGACGTGGGTGGTCAGAGCTGGATGAGGAAGGCAAATAGTCTAAGAAAGTGAATGGTGAGTGTACTGTGAGTGCTGCAGAATTCTTGGAGCTGTCACAATTGTTTCTTTGGTTTTTTGTTTTCTCACAAAATAGATATGAACTCTTCTGCATTTGAAAAAGAAGGGGTAGCAGTAAGGGAAAGACTGATCCTGGATATCTGAACCATCTCCTCTGCAGCTGAGTTCACACTTRGTGTGAACTGGCCTGTGTGGAGATATGTTTACAGATGGGCTGTTTTTAAAAAATACATTCATATAAGCAGTATGGCAGTACTTTCCTTTTAGGTGATGTCACCTGTGGAAAGTTTGGTGCTCATGCATGCCAAAGCAGGAATTTCAAGGAGAGGATGACTCTGCTGCTAAAGGATTAATGGGTGTAACTAACCATGGGTGGTGACGAGGAACTATATGCATAGCTTTGGGAAAGGCTGTGGGTGGAAGGGATTGCGATTGTTGTGTCTATAATGGTGGGGAGGTAACAGCCTAAGATGAAGAGAATGGGGACTTTTTATGGTGTTGTGATGAGTAATGACCTGTAGCTCGATGAGGAAGAACCTGGTTACTTTGAGTAATCTTTGACTAATCTTTTCCAAGAGCAACTTGCAGAGAAAACAATGTACTCATTATTCCTGCTTTTTTTCYCACTGGTGCAATGGTTTCTTCTCCAAGCTTGTGAGGAGGCAGTGTGTTACCACATCAGGGGAGCTGTCATGTTGGTTTAAAACACTGTGAGATTTCCAAGTGGTTGTGGCAGGGTAGATAGTCCCACATCTCCTTTGATTGTGGAAAGGAGTGGAATGCATGACTTGATCACCCAGGGCAGCTGCCTTTCCACCTTAATGATATCTGGGCTAGTGCAGGATTTAACTTTTACAGAAGATCTGTGACCAAACGAAGCACAAAATCCRAAGCCACCGTAACCAGAGGTGAGGCTGTCTTTAAACACGCATCTTTATATGCGAGTGTCACAATGCACCTTGGTAGAAATACCCTAGAGCAGCCTTTCAGCMTCCTGGTGCCATGGAGGCCTGTTTGCAGGGCAGCATTGTGTACAGAGGGTTAAATGGCAGAGCAGCTCTGCTGTGTCTGTGTGCCTGCTCCAGTGCTGCTTCTGCACATCACAGCCGGGAGCTTTCTGTGCCAGGGTGACTCTGAGGAGCTATTTCTAGCCTGCTGYGTGCGTTTTTATGGAAATGACTATTCTACTACAGCAAGCTAAATTTAGCTTCTTGGATCAGTAGAGCCACATCAGCAATCTGACAAAGGTACCTTTTCCTTCGGGGGTTGGATATGGCACAAGCTCACAAGCTCAAGGTGACTCGTGGCATATGGCTCTTGGGAGAAATCTCTGAGTGGAATTATAGTAGTGACCTTTTTTTTTAATCTTATTTTTTTACTGTCACATGCAAAGCTGTTTTATCTGCAAATGGTGGTGCTGAGAGCTAATGTTACAGATGGTGAAAATACTCTAGATGCTGAGATGGGTAACTTACCTGCTGTATTGCAAGAGATTTTAATAATGCTAAATCAAACTGTCACATTATGGTCCTCAAAGACTTGCCCTCATTATCTCACTTATACAGGCATCTGGGGTAAATTACGCCCTTTCAAGTATATCAGAAAGGATGGGACATATTTGCTGCAACTCAAGGCCGTGTGAAGACCCCTCTCGACTGTGTTACAGTTTGGTTGTGGTCCTGCTTTAGTTTGAGGGATAGGAAATACAAGGATGGAGTTGCTGAAGGGGCTTCTTTGAAAGTCTCACCCTGTTTCTTTTTGAAATCCCTCATCTGATCTTCTCTTATGTAATAGGCAGTATCTTCTTGCACACCACCCTTTCTTTTCCTATGCTGTGTGCATAAAGTTTTCTTTTAAAAATACATAATGAATATATCATGCAACACAGTGAATCCTGATCTATATGTTAGTATGTTAGGTTAGGACTTTTTTTTTTTTTTTTTTAAACAGAGTTTTAAGAAGTCAGACCTGTCCAGGCAGGCTCTTAAGACAATCAGGAGGAAGTGCTGGGGAAATCAAGGAATTTAGTAAAGTATTTATCCGCAAGAATCTCAACCCTAAACAAGGCCTAAGGAGTCCAGAAGGGTGATYGGTCCATCTTGTGTTTAGCAAAAAGACTCAAGTTCTGCTTTATTTCTAAACTGATTCATTCCCTGGAGTTCATTTCTCTGTTGCCTGCTCTCAGGACATGTCAATACACAGGGCAGTCCTGTCTCTTTTTTTAATTTATGCCAGCCTGTCTATGATTTTTTTAAAGAATTGATGAACATTTTAAGACCAGTCCGAAGATCCCGGGGATTGATTTGAACTCCACCAGAGTGCTGTTTGAGAAACTGATGAACTCTCAGCACTCCATTCTTCTAGACCAGGTATTGCACTTCTGGCTTTTGGGGTATTCAGAGCGAGAGTAACGACTTTGTCCCTCTTTAACACTGAAGTAACAGGAGCTTTTTGGGGGGCAGGTTGTATTTCATATTTGTATCCTAGATCCTACGTCTTCATTGGCCTGAGCTAATTTCCACCCTCTGAGAATCAGGCCCAAAATCTTATTTTTAAAAAAAGTTTTGTCCCGTGGCATTGACTACTTGAAATAGCTCCTGAAATTAAGTCTGCCTCTGCTACACTTGTAAACAATGACTTTATGCTCATTTCCTGCATGTTGATTATTTTAATTGTTTCATACCAGCTCAAGCACTGTTGATACTAACAGTTAATTCTAATTCAGGGTCTCTCTCTCAGGAGGGCAAGACCTGTGAGATGTGATTGTCTGTGTTCTCTGTGACATTTTTTAAACTAATTTTCAKTTTAACGCAATATTTTAAATGGTTCCTAGAATGCTGGACAGGAGAACTAACTTCACTGAACTTTATAGAACTTTTTAAAGTCAGAGTGACTTCTCTCTTAGCTATATGAAGTCTGCTCTCGTAAAATAAGTAATGAAGTTAGATTTTCTTGCTGAGCAGGTAAGTCAYGCTAGCTGTTAACTATATGACTTTTGGTGCTTAGAAATCCCACTCGCTCTTTTGACTTAATTGTGGTAATTTCTGATTATTTGGTTCTGAACAAGATGCACAGTAACACTTACCTTGAACACCTTGTATCACCTTGAAGGTAAATACAATGACAGTTAATGTTTGTAGCGTGGCGTAAACTTGCGATGGATCATCTGGTCTTTAAAAGTGATGTTCTRTGATATTATTCTTCTCATAGTCCTTTGTAATTACTTGTTTCCCAGGCCCTGAGGGGCACGGAGTGTGTTGGCAGGGTCTRCCAGCTACTGTGATGGCAGAAGGAAGGTCTCAGTGAAAAAAAAAATGTCTGGCCTGTTTTCAGATGCCCAAGTGAATTGTTGAGGGCGGAGGGAAAGAAAATTTTATGTTAAGCCAAATATTAATTGTCATGAAAAACTGAAGAATAAAARTTACTTTTTAGAATTGAGGACGTTAGACGTCTGATTCGTTCAAAGCGTTGCTTCTCCCTGTAGCTCTTCAGATTCAGCCCATTTCCTTTCTGTTGTGCATTCATTGGCCAGAGCTAAAAATTATCTTCGACCTTCCTGACTCTCCTAAAGCAGAGATGACTTGTCATGTTGTGTATTTCTGTAGGTTACCGAGCACATCAAATCCTTATTTTAGGCATAGTGGGACCTAGATAGCAGATGCTCCATCCCCCAAAGTAAAATGCCTTCTTCTCTTTCGTTTCCTTGTAGATATTGAAGAGCTTTGAAAGCTTTTTGATTCCGCAGCTGTCCAGCTCCCCSCCAGATGTAGAGGCAATGAGGATCTATTTGATTCTACCTGAATTCCCACTCCTCCAGGACTCCAAGTATTACATAACATTAACACTTCCTCTAGCAATGGCTATACTGCGCCTGGATACCAACCCCAGTAAAGTGCTTGGTAAGAGATAATTCATTCTCTCCACATGAGCCATTTCGGACACATCCTGCTCTAGCACCCTGCTGGGAGAGAAAGTGTTGGCTTTTGATTTTTCTATCTTATTTTGTATTGACTTAACTTTTTATTTTGCTACCACAGCTGCAGTGTTAATTGTTATTTTTGATATAGCATTGTTAGGAAGGATTCAACTCCAGAAGAGAGTGGGGAACCAAAAGCAATCAAGGGACCTGGCCTCACCCTCCCACCTAASTTGCCATGTAAAAGTTTTTTTGAATGTGGTCTGAATTTTAGATTTAAAATATGAAGAAATAAAGAATTTGCCGTACAGATAAAATGTGGGAAGCTCATCAGCTACTATAATACAAAACATAAAATGCATGGTAGCGTGTGGGTAATAAATGAGAAATAAAATTCAGGTTAAGAAGAGAGAAGTTAAGAGCCTTATCTACTTTASCTACATTCAGAGATTCAGTTCTGAAGAAAATTCTAAGGCTGTCGCATGAACATTGGATTTGTATATTGTGAAGATTAAATACCTTACTCTCTTAAGTCTAAGCAGCTATTACCCACATTAAAATATCCTCTACTAAATATCCTGTTCTGAACAAAATAATCTTGTCCTGTATAAGGTACAGAAAAACCTACTGATTGTTTTCTCATCAAGCTGAACCTCCCAGCTCTTCTCCTGCATCTGAATCTTGATRTTTCTGCTCATATTATTTCTTATGAGCTCAGCTTAAGCTAACTAGAATATATACTGCTTRCAGTCATTGCTAATGTTTGCTAAGCTGCTACTTTTTTGTTATGTGTTGTGTTGCTTAAGATTATCTTACACTAATTCTCATATAAGCAAGTCTAATGCTATGTAATGCATTCAGGCCTCCAGGAGCATTGCTCTAATGAATCTGAGCGAGTTTTTGTCCTTATTCAGAGACAGTTTGGGACCAGCTTGCCTCCTGTGCTTAAAGTCCACTGTAATTGATAGCATATAGAAATGTAAAGGATCMTCATACTTCTGCCTGTCACAGTTCATTATAGTACTGACACCCAAGGAACTAAACTGGTGTTTGTTTCTATCAATAGATGTGATGGTTTCTTAAGTTCCTGCTTCTACTTTGCAGGCAGATTAGGTCTGGTGAAGATGCTAATAGACAAGGGTACCTTCAGAAGACAAACAAGGCTTATTGTCCTGACCAAGAAAGAAATCAATTTTCTTAACAAGGAGGAGTTCAGACCGTTAGCACAGATGTGCCAGGGAGGCTTTCCTGACATCTGCTAGAAAACTCCATGGTACTGACGGAAAAGGGACCATGCAACTATTTTCTTATCACTAATAAAGAAATAGGGAGTGGGAGAGCAATTCAAGTGATAGAAAGTTGGGTCATAGATTCTCTGCAAGAACACAGTATCTTGCAAAAATCTTGAATTCAGGCTCCAGCACTAATTGATATAGGGGCTAGGTAGTGAGTGAAAGGGGAAAGGAGTTGCTTTGAGGCTTCTAGTATCTACAGCTCACTTGTCATACCTTCCTGCCTTTGCAGTTAGGAGAGAAACTGGGAGCTTTTCCAAAATTATTATCGGGTGTATTTCCCTCTTTTCAGTTGTACCTGCATATTTAGAATAACACCCTGTGGTCTTCAATTTAATGTTTATATCCACGTTCCTCTCCTTTCCAGATAACTGGTGGTCTCAGGTGTGCCCAAAGTATTTCCTGAGACTTGTGGACCTCTATAAAGGGGCAGTGGTTTATCTGCTCAGCGGACGAAAGACACTGCTCATCCCAGTCCTGTTCAGTAGCTACATCACGGCCGCTCTCAGACTTCTGGAGAAGCTGCACAAGGTAAGAGGGAAGCCTGTGTGCGAGCTGGCTCCAGTGATTCACAGTCTAGTCTCTGCCCTTCACCATTTGGCAGCTCAGGAGCGGTCACAGGCCCAGCCTGACATGTGTGTCATTGCCCGCTGAGACAGCACAAGAAGGAAGATGTTAGAGCTTGTCCTCAATTCCGAGTTCTTGAACACTKTCCAATCCTGTCTCAAACACTAGGAAAAAATTACCTAGAGACTGCCGCTGCTGAGCCACCAGACTGTGTGTCATCCAAATACCTGTTTTTCCATCACAAATACCTGTTTCATCCTCCTTTCTGCTCCCACTGCCTTAGTGCCCGTTGAGGAGGAGGAAGAACTAAAAGAAGTAGTAAGAAAGAAGTTCTTCTTGACCATGTTTTGCATTATTCCTTATCTCAGTTAGTTCATAGTAAAATATAAGACGCTTCAGTAATTTGCGAGGCTTTCTGAGGCCTGAGGTTGCAAGCTGCTGTATTTGATTTCATCTGAGCTATGAGGGGAAGCCTTTTTGATTAGAGCCTGTTTAAAGAAAAACGCTGAATGCATCTGTATTTTCAAAACCTTCTGCTTTCTTCACTAGGTAAATCAGAAGGTTAAGCACATAGAATATGATAAGTTTTATATCCCTGAGATTTCCAGCTTGGTGGACATTCAGGAGGATTATCTCATGTGGTTCTTGCATCAGGCTGGAATGGTAAGAGCTTTTATGTGTAGTCATGAAATAGCTGTCCATGTTTGTCTCTCTGGTCATAAAAGATCTGCATTTTTAATATCCTTAATAAGATTATAATGTGTACAGTATAGGAGCATCTTTATGTAAGCTCTCAGATTTGGGTACTCAGTGTCTTGAYAAAGTTGCCTTAAAATAAGACCATCTGAAAAGCTAAAGCTAACAAGATTTAACTTGTGCTTGTAGCTATCTTTGTGATTATTCATGTGAGTCCTATTCGATCCTTACACCAGGGAATTAACTGAGTCACTGGATTCTTTTAATGTACTCAACAACCTCAGGAGTCAAGTCCTGTATTCTAAAATTATAATTTTTACCCTTTACTTCTGCTGTTTAGGCAGGTATTGTGAATAATGTAGCCAGTTAAAATGTTGCTCTGTAAGAGGAGACAGTGTGGAGTACTGGCTAGGGGACTGAACCAAGACTCAAGAGATGTGGGTTCTATTCCTGGCTCTTCCAGTAACCTGCTGGGTGATCTTGGGTAAGACCCTTCACCTCTTTTATGCCTCACTTTCCCATCTGTAAGAATGGAGATGACTAAACTGAGGGCTGGAAAATGCTGTGTAGAAACCCAATAAAAGTATTTAACTGCAGGGAGGAAAGAAATCCCAAATGTGAGAAGATGCCATAGCCATCCATCAGGGGGTGATGCAGGAATAAAACCTGACTGTAGCAAGAATTTTTGCGTGTGCTTTTATGGACTTTGTAAACGTCATGTGTGCTATGGCCCCTGTCCCTACCTTCCATTGTATAAGCAGTGCTGTTCTGTGCTTGCTTTCAGCACAGACTGGAGGAATATAATATTCACTCAATTTTGTGTAACAGTTAAAAAAAAAGCATCAATATACCTGATAAGAGGAGTAAGTTTTGTTGCTGGAGTGGTCTTACGTTGTCATGCTGTGGCCTTACATTCTCTCCTGTTATTTCACAYGGTCTCTGCTCTGCTGGTCTTGTTTCCTTCAGAAGACTGAATTTTTCAGCTATAGCAAACTAACACAGGCCTCTGTGCCAGCTAGTCCTCTTGTAATTTTCCTAGTAATATTTAATGCACCAGTGTTGGGTTAGAACTGTGCGTTTCCTTGAGAGAGAATTTCCTGTATTTCTCTTTAAGAAGGAAAAAATGGGTTATTGGTGCCAGAAGAGAGATGGGTTCATTGGGTCGCCTTTGAACTAGTCCATCCTAAAAAAAAGAAAAGAGACAATATTAACAGAATGAAGGATTTTTATTATTTTTCTCTTTTTTCTTGCTTTCACAGAAAGTAAGACCATCTATCATGCAGGTAAGAAAAATGTTCTTCATGCTTTTTATTTGAAGAAGCTCATCAAAACTGCAAAATGGGAACCAATTTGCCTGCTTTTCTTGCAGGATGCTGTGACACTCTGTTCTTACCCTTTCATCTTTGATGCTCAGGCTAAGACCAAGATGTTACAGACAGATGCTGAACTACAGATGCAGGTACCTTTTTCTCTCTTCCCATTTTCCTGTTTCCTTTCTTTTTTTTTGCCACTTTTCCTGTCAGCTTCTGCAAAGGATTCACTGGGAGTTAGTGTGCAGCATTTCATTCTTTCTGTGACAAGAGGGAACAAAGTAGTTGGAAAATCTCTGCCCTGGATACTGCAGAGGCAGTTCCTGGTTTCTTTCACTTCAGTAAGCTTGGAAAAATCAGAACTGTGAGATGTGGTGGGAATTTAAACAGAATACCATGTATTTGTGGTCATCTAAGGGTAGAAGCAGAGTGATGTCTCTACTAGAGGAGCTGTAAGGCTGGCAAAACAGACAGGCTGTCAGGTAAGTGGGCTCCTTTTTGAAGTTTCTTTGGACTGYGTGGCTGAGTTCGCTGGTGCCTTGCAAGCTGTAGTAGTCACCAGCTCCTCACCTGCTGTTTTAGTAATGGTGTCGCCCCTCACGGACTCCCTGGCATCTTTTAAGGGCTGAGTTCCTCTGCTCAGTTAAGAGCATGAAGAAAGTCTTTCTTCCACCTATCTACCTTATGTCACACAGTGTTTGGGAATTGGCTCAAATTTGATTGAAAGAAGTCAGGGGACTCAAAAGGTATTGGTGTGGGAAATGGGGGAAATAAGGCACATGTATACACAGTAACACACATATGCACCAAATCTTTGTATGCCTGCAAAAGCAGACTAAAAGTAAGGAAGAAAGGAACACCAAGTGTATAGTTACTAACTGGTTTCCTTTCAGAAGAAGAAAGGAACAAAACAGCAGCTGCTTTTTGACACTTTTCTCATTTTCAGGTGGCAATAAATGGTGCAAATTTGCAGAATGTCTTCATGCTTCTCACCCTCGAGCCTCTGCTGGTCAGAAGCCCTTTCCTGGTACTTCATGTCCGCAGGAGCAACTTGGTTGGTGATGCTTTGAGGGAGCTGAGCATCCATTCGGACATTGATTTAAAAAAGCCTCTTAAAGTAAGTTTTCTCCATTCCTTCAGCACYTCTCATCCACCTGACATTTTTACAGCTCTTCTCCCCTTCACACTGCCTCTTCACCAGTCTTTCTCTTCCCTCACCCATGGCGTGTTTTGGAAATTGTCATTTTACAAAATATGTAGAACTTGCTTTCTGTTTCGGGGAAGTTTTCCAGTTTTCCTGATATGCCTACAATATAAGGGAGAGAGGAGAAAAACACTGCTTGCTTATGATGTAGTGTCTCTTTTGGCATTCTGCAGGAATAGGTCATTCACAATAGGGTGTGTTTTACTGTTTTACCCCCTAGAGGTTGCAATATAGTTTGTGGCTGCTAGAAGCAGCTGTGGTAACAATCGCTTGCACTCTTGTTGCTGCTTCTTTCATAGGGAGGACAGGTAGCTATTTATGCTTTAGTTACTATCCAACATGAGAAAAAATGAGGAGTTAAACATTTTGAAAAAGCCAGATTTCCCAGTTCCCGTTCCCTTTCCCTCTTGACAAACAAAGCACTGAAAAAGTTTATGGGTCAAGGTGGATTTGGGTATGTAAGAGCTTTGCGTAACTTCCAGGTAGAAATCCATCCGATTCCCTCAGTAGTCTCATTTCTGTGTCCTCGTTACTGACCAGCTTTTCCCACAGGTCATCTTTGATGGTGAGGAAGCTGTGGAYGCTGGAGGGGTGACCAAAGAATTTTTCCTGCTGCTGTTAAAAGAGCTGCTCAACCCCATCTATGGCATGTTCACTTACTACCCAGAGTCAAACCTGCTGTGGTTTTCAGACACGGTGAGCCCCTGCCCACGTTGCTTGAATGAATATACTCCCTTGGAGTGACAAGCGAGATAGCAGCAGCTRTGGGAAAGTAATGATCCTCCTCCTGTTTTCCTCCCACGAGCTCTGTTTCCAGCCAGTATCAATTACTATGGGCCCATTAACTTTAATGGAACTGTTATGATTACGCCTGTTAAAGACTTGTCTCTTTCTCTTCATTCTTATCCCATAGTAAAACATGTATTAGSTATCAGATGCCAGTTTATGGTGGAAGGGTTAATAGATCTTTTATTACCCCGAATGTGACAATCATGTGCTGCTTTACAGGACCAGAGGCTGTGCTGAGCCTCTGTACTTCCCCTGCTCTTCACATAATTGCAATCAATCCACTTATTCATGCAGCACTGTCACCTTCAGGGTCTCAGCTTGTTAATGATTTATATCAAGGTGCCTGTAAAAGGCAAGGAAAGTGGTTTCTAGCAAAAGCTGGTTAGTTTTGGAAGGGTGTGAGGTGCAAGTTCCCTGCCTGTAAGTTAGCATTATGATGGAGGTGGTAGTTTATGTCCTTTTTTCTTGCCTTTCCTTGCGATTAAAATGGAAAAGTGTGTTGTCAGCCASCCGTTTAGGTACAGCTGCTCTGGTGGGGATTCTTTTAATACATTAATTATATTTTACAAAGAAGGAAATGACAYGGTACCTTTGGTAACTTGTAAACAACGTTACAGAGCGATTACTGTTTGTGTTCATGAGGTAGAAAGGGCAGTGTCTTTTGACACTAAGAATGACAGCGTAAGCACTGCAAYACCAGAATCACTTACTTGCAATATTAAACAGATAGAGGCAGACTGATTGTGACCGACATMTCAGTGTGCGAGTAAGTGTGGAAAGGAATGAAGACCAATATTCCAACACCTACCTGTATGTGTTTAGGTACCACTATGGTTATGCATAAGTTCGTAATAGAAAACAGGTTGGGGAGAGGGGATAGAGGTGTTGCATATTTTCTTGCAGTAATAGATGGCAAACATTGAAGCCTCATAGATGTCTAAATCCAGAAGGAAAAACAAAGAAAAACAAACACACAGGAAAGATGGAAGGGAGCTGAGCTATTTGAAGCTGCTTCTGCAGCTAATCACTGCTTGCAAAGGTTAATAGGTCTTTTATCCAAAGCCTCCATTCTGTGCCACAGTCCAGCAGGGCTGGGATCCAGGACTTGAGGATCAGGCTGGGACCTATTGGAAGCACTTTGCTTTAGCCCCAGCAGAGAAAGTAGGGACCACCTGGTTGGTGTCATCGCCTCGGGGGGGTAACGGGTACCGTGCGCTGCACCGGTTACAGTGTCTCTCATCAGGATTTCTGTGTGTGGTTTTGAAGTGTTTTGTAGAACACAACTGGTTTCACTTGATTGGCATCGTATGCGGTCTTGCAATATACAACTTCACCGTGGTAGACCTGCACTTTCCCTTGGCTCTGTACAAAAAGCTCTTGAATGTGAAGCCGTGCCTAGAGGATTTGAAGGAGCTGTCCCCTACAGAAGGAAGGTATGGAAAACAAAAGCGMAGCCTTTCTGGGAATGAAAACCATCCACTTGGGAACAAGAAATGCCAAACTGGGTAATAGCTGTTCAGTAAGCCACCTCCCCATCATTTTRGTGACAGATTAATCTGGGGGCCATGATCCAAGGAAGATCCTTATGCATGTGAGGAGTTTCACAGGAGCTGTCTTCTCTCCCACAGAGAAGAGACTCCACTCTAACCCCTGTACCCACCTGTCTGACACCAAAGAAATAGTGTATCAAAAGAAAGGGGTATTAAAATGTCCAAAAGGGGCCTYCCACATAGCTTAGAAAGCAGGGAGTGAGGGCCTGTCATTCGCCAGTGAGACTGYGTGCAGGATCCTGGCTCGTGGCCTCAGTTAGGCCCTTTAGTTAGGCTTGGATTAGCAAGCTGGTCTGCCATGCGGCTCACGATGCATCCCAGCATGGGAACTGTGCTCCTGTGGGCAACTCCTCTTTTAGCTGCTCCTTGGACCACCGTAACTCTGACGTGGTCTGATGATAGGAAGGAGGCTGACTGGGGCAAAGGGGTGACTTTTCCTGAGCGAGGTATGGAATGTCTTTGGCATAGTTCCATGAGACACACAGAGGGGTTAAGGTTGCTCTCTCCTGACTGCTGTTTCCTTTTTTTCTGCTGAGATGCTGTCTGATTTATCAGTGCAAACCTTGCAGCTGCATTTAGCAATAATAAAGTAAAACAGCAAGAGGAGAGCAGTGAGATTTAGAGGAACAGGACAAGAGCAATTTGTGCATAATGGGATATAAAAATAACTTCCCACCACTTTTACTTCCTCTATCTCCTCATACCTGTGTGTGGTGTTTATACTATCTAGTAGGCCTTAAGAACTAGAAAGGTAAGTCTGTTTTGAGCCCAGAATCCTAAATGGGGTTACTTATACCAGGTAAGTATGGGTTATATTGATATTTCATGTAGAATGGCATTTATCCTGATTCTGACAAAATGTCTCTGTGTTTGGAGCATATTTCTTTCATGTCCCTTCAAGCTACTCAGAGTTTCTCTCTCTTGTAATCCTGTTACCTAGGTGTATGATACTACTTGCTTTTGCTGATTTTCTTATTCCCTTTAAATGTRTGTTTTTCTGAATGTCTTAGTTTTACCTTTTCTTTCCCTACCCCTCTTGTAGGAGTCTTCAGCAGCTTTTAGATTACCCCGGGGAAGATGTAGAAGAGACATTCTGCCTGAATTTTACAGTAAGACACATTTAATATGTCAGCACTGTGATTGTCATGGTACAATTGAAGCCCTATTATTTATATTATAGTTTATAGTTAAAAACAGCTTTTATAGTGACCAATACCTTTTTTTACCATGGACAAGAAATTGATACCTAAATACCTAAAATACCCTTTGCCAGGTATGCCAGAAAAATCCCTGCAAGGGTAACTTTGTTCCCTTCCAGGTTTGCATTGCAGTTGTATAGCAAACAAAAATGCTAAAAAATGGTGAAATAAAAAGGGCATTTGCAGCAAAGAAAAGTCCCTTTGCATATGCCCTTTTTGGACCATGTGAAATGGTCTCTCTACTGCATCCTTCATGTAGCAGTAATCCACTATGAAAGAGAACCTTGTATCTTGTTGTAGACTCGTGATCTGGGAAGTATTTTTGATAAAACTACTTTTCTGTTTGTGTATAGATCTGCAGGGAAAGCTATGGTGTGACAGAGCAAAAGAACCTGGTGGAAGATGGAGACAAAATTCTTGTGCAGAAGGATAATAAGTAAGTGGGGCATATGTAGGGATGGACTCAGGTTTGTGGTGGTCAGACACAAGGCCACGGAGAATTTGGATGAGATGRAATTTGGGAAGAGCATTAGAAATTACCGTGAGCAAATTCTAGGACTAGTTCAACATTGTTAGGCATCTGTAGCCCTTAAACTAGAAAATTTTCAACATCTTTCCATCTATGTTTAGAGAATATTGCACACCCCTTGGCATGTGTATCTGCCCTGTAAAGGACCTTCCCATGCACCCTTAGCACAGCTCGCACACGGTAAACAGAGATTGCAGCGTAACGTGAGGCCCTGGAAAGTTCATCTCCCCTGACAGTTCAGGAACTGTACGTGACCAAAAAACAAAACTGAGATGAGGAAACTTATTTAGGCCGTTAGTTCTGGAGCAGGRAGCATTCCCTTGTGCGTGCCTGATAGACGGGAGGACCACCATGCCTGAGCAGAGCTGCAGGGCACTGCRGTACACAAATAGACTCCTTCCCTTTTGACTGACCTCCTGAGAGTTTTTACCAGCACTGCTACCATTTCCCCTCCTTTTTTTTTTTTTCCAACTGCTGAACTATTTTCTTCTTGTAATCCTGTAATTGGATTTCTGCAAGGGCCTGTCTTGCTTGAAGCAACATTCAGATTCTTTCTGTGCTGGCAAAACTGTGTGATGCAGTGATTAGTCAGCTGCATGGTTAGGGGCTTGTGCTGGGGCTGCTGGAGACCTTGCTGGCAAGTCTGGAGATGAAGTCATTTCATATTAATCTGATTGTTTTAAAAGGTTCAGATTTATTGCTGTAACAAAAGCATTGTCTGTTACCTTCTTAGCTACTTCCCCACTGCATACATGGGTGCCTTTTTACAGCTAGATAGCTGCCTCCATGCAAAATCCAAGTGGAGCTGAAGCAGTGTAGATGTGTCCGGCTGTATAGAGAAAGTGAATTCCAGGTATATGGAGGAGCATTTGATCTACACTTGGTGCAATAAAGTCAAAATGAAAAGGCCAGTGGTAGTCTCCTTTTATGTTGACCATGTTCACTCTCAAAGGAAGGGCCGTGTTCTTATTGTGTGACACACTGACCTAGGGGGAGGAAGATTTCAGCTCAGAGCAAATGTTTGGGAAGAGCATCCRCCTTAGACTCTGCAGCTTTTAAGTCAGCATGGGCAACAAGAAAAGCAAATCAATGAGGAGAAAGGGTGGTTTGCAGCAGCACCAGCTTAACACATTCCAGAATGTAATTGCTTTGTCTTGACCAGCGTGTTGAACTCAAGTTAACCTCTAAATCTGAGTCTAGACAAAGCTGCTATTTCATCCACCTTGCTGTGCTTCAGGGCTTCCTCCACCCCGGAGCAGTTTGCTGCCCTCCTGGCCTCAGTAGCTGCGTGCAGGTCCTTGGGCACTGCCCTTCCTGCCTGTACAAGGTTCACTGGGAACTGAAAAATTCACAGGGCTGCTTTCCCTGAAAAATGCCAAGGAGGAAATGGCAGCATTTTCCCCTTCTCCTTTAGGGTTTGTGTTGGGTGATGTGACAGAGAATGTTCTTGTTAGAAAGTTCATTCATGACCATAACAGAGAGGGATTAAGCAACAGTTAAGCGCTAAGTCAGCTTGAATTTCTGGTATACTCAGGTGACTMCCAGGAAAATGGCAGTAAAACAAGTGTGTGGACAGTAAATTCCCCTTTGCTATGTGGTTTCTTGCTCCAGGCTTTCACATTTATTAGTCTGCTGCTTAATTTTTATTCTAAGGTTTCCCACCCATCCCTGACTGTTTTTACATGGCATATACCATGAGATTTCCTCTTCCAAAAGGTCAAAATGTTTCTTTCAGTTATGGCCTCCCCAGCTAGAGACTCAGATACTGGGCATTTCTTCCCGTGCTGCTCAGGTTGTGGTAGAAAGGGTGAGTTTCTCTCAAATGTCAGACAAGAGCAGCTGCTCCGCCCACACAGGCTAGTGTCGTGTCTCAGGCTGCCACATTACACAGGCTGATGAGTTGTCATCAGGGGATGACAGGGGAAATATTTTAAGTCATTGCACAAATAAAATTCTAGTGCTGCACTCTAATTATGGTGCCCTAAGAAAAGGAAAGAGAGAGTATAATAAATATGCTCAACCTCCTAATAAAGTCCAGACACAAGAGTTTGGCCTGGGCCTGGCACAAGGTTCTGGCCAATGATTACRGGACAGTTTTAATTTTGTTTTCATGCTATCCTGCACCTCTTAAACGTGGCAATGCGAGAGCAGAGGAGGAGGGGGATGTGTTTACCTGGTGGCTGAAGTTACAGTGACTCAGCTCAGGGGGAGGCAGTGGGGGGAACCTGCAGGAGCCTGATGCATGCAGGATGCRTCACAGGCAGAAGCATTTAATTCTGGCCTGCTGAACAGTTTGGCTATTTTACTTTGAATACTCTAGGAGATTTCTCTTTAATCCCTGCCGAGCACGCCACAATTGCTCTGTAGGAAGACTAGCCATGCCACTGCTCAGCCGTATGAATAAACGTGCTTTCCTTTGCCTGCTCTCTCTCAATGCACTAGGGAAGAATTTGTTGAAGCCTATGTGAATTACATCTTCAACCTCTCCATCCACGAGTGGTACACGGCCTTTTCCAGTGGCTTCCTGAAAGTGTGTGGTGGGAAAGTCCTGGAGCTCTTCCAGCCCACAGAGCTCAGGGCCATGATAGTTGGCAACAGTAACTACAACTGGGAGGAACTGGAGGAGGTAAGCCGKGCCTTACCTCTCTGCTTTTTCACAAGTACCAGGATGGGGCAGTTGGGGGAGATGGGCGCTTGTCTGGAGCATGAGATGTGATGAACCACGGATGTCTCTCTCTCTACATGTGAGAGTCAGTACTGTCAGTACTCACATGTAAGGTCAGATCTTACTGGGCTCTCCTGCCACTGATGAAACTGCACAGGGAATTGGGCATGAGAAAGCACAGGAGAGGAGGCATCCCATTTCTAGGGATGAAGCCTTAAGCTGAAGGGTTAAGCAGAATGACCGTATTGGGTCTTTATCCAGAATAAAACTCACTTCGGTGCACAGGGGAAAAAGCAGAGAGCCACAAGCTGTGGGCACAGAGCAAGAGTTGTCCCTTCTCGCAGCACATAGGTCAGCAAGTCACTTGCTGTGGCCCAGGCTCCGCGCCAGAGCTGGCTTTGCAAGGCAGAGCACACCGTTGTGGCCCCGAGCGCAGCCTGGACAGGCACCCCGGGGTTCCCTACCGCCCCTGTGAGTGACTCACGTGGCTGGGGGCGCAGCACCTTCCTGGGCACAGTGCTGGAGAGCCCTGTTTGGGTTTGTAGCTGCAGGACTGCCCGTGGCACATCCTGTGCTCTCTGTCACCACCGTCACACGCGGATCTGACCCCAGACACGAGGAGAGACCAGCTTGGGTTTCTGCCTAGTCTCTGCTTTGTAGTGCCAGGTGAAATGATGTGACTTTCTGACTTGAACAGAGCGCTGTCTATAAAGGAGACTACACTGCGACACACCCAACCGTGAGAATGTTTTGGGAGACCTTCCACGCATTTCCCTTGGAAAAGAAGAAGAAATTTCTCTGTGAGTGTCTTGTAGCGATGCAGCCTGTCCTCTGCCAAGATGTGCACGCCAGGGCTCTGTCCCGGGCCCCGTCTCRCCCACCCTGACCCACCTGCCTCCCCTCTGCTTTTCCCAGTGTTCCTGACGGGCAGCGACCGCATCCCCATCTACGGCATGTCGAGCCTGCGCATCGTCATCCAGTCCACAGCCAGCGGGGAGCAGTACCTGCCCGTGGCCCACACCTGCTACAACCTGCTGGACCTGCCCAAGTACAGCAGCAAGGAGGTCCTCAGCGCCCGCCTCATCCAGGCCATCGATCACTACGAGGGCTTTAGCTTAGCCTGACCGGTAGGGAAGAGGCACGGACACTTGGGTACGGAGGGAAGAAACGGTGGGGTTGGCTTTATTTTTATAAGGGAGTGGATCAGAGCATTTGGGGGAAAAGTATAATTAGTAGTAATAATAGATACAGATGAGGCAGGGACTCAGCCRGATGCTGTCAGTGTTTTCTGGGATTTCATCAGGGAGAGCTTCTTGCTTTGAATTTCATCTAATCCATTGAAGGAAAATCAGTCTAGAGGGACTTTTTATTGTTTCCCTTTTCACTTGGCACCACTGCTCTCCCAGCAACTCCATGTAGTTTGATTTTACTGCCCCTGCACACACAGAYTTACCTCTTCTTTTGGTCCAGTTTAAATATTTTAAAGTTCTTTGCATTTTAGGCTATGAGGGGAAATTGGAATGAAACAGTGATCTCCTCCTTGAAAAGCTGTGATTTTACCCTACCCCTTTCCCCCCGGCCTTTTTAAGGCAAGCTGGTTCTTGCTTGCTTCGAACGGATGCACCCCCTCTGCCCCTTGGTGCGGGCAGGGGGGTCCCTATAGGGCTGGGATGTCCCCTGTGACCTCCAAGGGCAGTGTGTGGGTTCTGGTGCAGCTCTGCCTGGGGCTGCCTTGTTTGTCCTCCTCCCTCTCAAATGTTGTTCCCACGCAGCGTCTGCTTAAAAACGCCCTGTAACAAAAGGCTCCCCTGGAGCAGGGGTTGCGCTCGGGCTTTTGGAAGAACAAACTGTACCCATAACGAGGGGTTGCTCCAATTGCCTCTCTGGTGTTGTGTGCCTCTGTGGGTAGGCGTGCAGGGGGGCCGAGCTGGGCGCCGGGGTCCTGCTGAGCGCCCGCGTAGCTGCGGCGCAGGGCGAGGGCGCCGCTTGTGCCGCCGGGGCCCCGCGTGCTGCCCGGCTCCGCGGGCCCCGACGCCGGGAAACCGGAGCCCCAAAGCTGCCTCCCTGCGAGCCCTCCCCTTGGAGACTGCTGCCCTTCCCGCAGCTGGGACTGTTTTCCAGGGTCTAAGCTGTTGCAGAGGAGCCCTTCCGCTTGTCGGCTGTTTTGCCCAGTGAGTGCCGGGCGCCTCTAAAGGACAAGCTGTATGAAGTAGCTTGGCAATGTACATTAGGAGTTGAACAGGCAGAAGCATGAACTCAACATCCTGCAAGACCGGAGAACCTTGATCCTCTTAACCCCAGTACCCCGTTAAATGAAATTTGAATGATCCCCCATTTTCAAGTCTTGGTGTAAATCTCCTTTTAAGCCTATGGTGGTTTTGGAATGGACTTGTTATTAGGACATCCAGTATTTATGCACCATGTTCAATATATAATATTGAACTTTGCACCGCGTTACAAAAGGATTTTGACTTTCTGTTTTATCTCTTTTTTTTTAAAGACAAGCTGGTGGCTACACTGAGAGCCCTTCAACCTCTTTATAATGCAGCATTAAAGACAAATGTTATATGAAATGTTTATTTTCTATGTGTGTGTACAGAGCTCAGTATTAYGCAATAAATTTGGTGTCTAACCCGGACAGAAGGGCTGCCTTTGTGTCAGAGGGGCTGGCGTGGGGTGCGGGCAGCGCCGGGACCCGTCCACCCTCTGGTTCCCAAAGCGGGATTTGGGCCGGGACGCGTCCCGGAACGCAGGGGCCGGCACCGTCTTGGCAGCTCCCGTGAGCTATGTGGGCCTATGGATCCCTTCCCCCAAAACAACAGTAAGTTGGCCTGGTGGTGCCTGCCCAGCTCAGCCTCACAGCGGGACGCCGTTCATTTATTCTGAGTATCGACGTTAATGTCAGCCTACTGGGCTAACGTATGTGCTCCATACTGCGCTGTGAAGGCGTGCGGGTGCCCGAGCGTCTGCGGGACGGGCTCTGCTTCGTCTCAGCAGCGCGTGCGGGTGCCCCGCGGTCGGGGTGGTTGCAAGGGGGCAATATGTACGTGCAGTGTCTGCTTGTCTGGGCTGCGTGTGTTTTCACTTGGTAATTTGCAATTCTAGTTATGTGTCATGCAGCAGATACTGTATTTGCAATATACAAATATAGTCTATGTTTATATTTTATTAAAATATGGGATTAAGTTTTCTTAKGTCATATGAGCAAGCTTGGAAAAGCAGAAAATAAGTAAATAAAAACTTGATTGTTGGGGACAAAGTGGGGACTTTGTCACTCTGGGCCTTTCAGGGCATGTGATGTATTTAGGTTGTATGTACTGTTTTATTGTATATACATAGGTGTACATACACGTGCACAATATACACCGTGAAGGTGTGAGAGAATACATGCACAGATCCAAATATATGTAGGCATACCTATATAGAATACATCCCAGAGTGTATTATCATATGCACACACTACAAACACCTTGGCATCTATGTAAACGTGCCTATATACGTATACACAATGCAGTAGATATGTGTATGTGCACACCCACACACAGTGCGTATTGTGCATAAGTGCACGTGTGGCACATACACATAGGTGTAACTACACAGAGATACGCATTGTATAGATAGCGTAAGTATATAAAGAGTATATATATTATATATAGTGGGTATATGTACGTTTTATGTGTTTGTACAGAGGGCATGTGTGTTTTTAGACACAGGTTTGTGGCGTTTAAAATACAAATGGATGCAGATGCACATTTATATGCAGCTATAGCATTAGCCCCATGTGTGTTCTGTATAAACATTAAATGCAGAGCTGCGTGCAGATAGACGTRTATCGAATGTACAGATAAATGTATAAGGTAGATGAGGTGTATGCAAATATGTTGTTCTTAGATATTGTGCATATACACTTAGGCAGAGTGCAGATTTACACATATGGGTGCATATCTACATACGTATGTGTATATACGCATGTCTAAGTGCACACCATATCGTGTGTAATGTGTATATATTCATATATATACATATATACATACTATATATGCATGTCTGCATATGGCCTATGTGCATAAGTATATATAAAAATTATATATATGTGTATATATGTGTGTATATATTTTGACGGTTCAGTTGGTGTGTATAATATGTACACATTGATGTAGATACATGTGCATATATATTATAAAARTACAAAGTAAATGCATAGATATATGTATGCAAATATATGTTGTGTGTGTGTAGATATGTAGCGTGTAGGTGACTATACGCTATATATATATATACATACATGTTGCTGCTTGCCTACATCTGTGTGTGTCTACGTGCAGATCTTCTTGCCGTGTGCGGTTCAGGAAGCCTCCTACGGAATGGTAGGTGCCAAAGCAGCGTGAGGGGGTTACAGACTGCACAGGTTATGGGTGTCCTCTGTGCTGCAGCCCACAAATGTGGCCCACAAATGGCCACGTGGGGCATAGGGAGGAATATGCCTACATGTGGCGCTGAGGCCCTTCCAGGGCACCTCGCAGCACCCTTTGCAGGGATGTGGCATAGCGGGTAGGATCTCGGGAGGAGGCTTCTGCCTTCCCTCTGGAGAGCTGTGCCAGCCCTGGCCTACAAAGGGGCGTTCAGGTTTGTCTGGAAAATGGAGGAAGCAGCTTTAAGACTAGCGAGGTTTTGTCCTCATTTGGATTAGCAACAGCGAGAGGTTTCTGGGGAGAGGGGACATTTTTTAAGGGTGTCTTTGGCCCGAGGGACGCTCTGCTCTGTCCTGCACTGACGCCGTCAGCCCCTGAGGGGCTGCGTGCTGCACATGTGTTGCTGGTCGCGCGCATTGCTGCTCTCGGAGCCTCTCTGCTTTCCAGGAGCGAAACCAGCCCCATGGAACTGACAGGCACCTCCACAAGGTCCCTTTTGATGCCCCGTTTCCTTCGGAATCATCCCTGTTTCAGCCGGTGAGCAGCRTGCCTGGAGTAGATGGATCTGCCCTCAAGGTGGGCGCTGACTATAAGGTATGTGGTGAGGGAGGTGGGCAGCCCCAAATTAACCTCGGAGCCCMGTTGCCCTGGCTGCTCGGCGAGTTATATAGGCCCTGGGATCTGACATTGCCCAGAAAAGACCAATTTAATTTAATTATGACAAGCAGCAAACACTCTGGTACAGATCATGGAGATGARGAAGGACCCTGGTTTAATCTCTTTTGAAAAAAGTACTTTATAAAAGCCTGCAGACAAGCAGCTCTCTAAAAGCAGCTCCTTGATGTTTCTGAAGGATTTAAGATAACAGGAGGGGGGAACATTGGGGTGGGTGATAAAYACTGCAGGTCTTGAAGAAGCATTGGGAGTGCTTGTGCCGACAAGGGCACAAGTCAAAAAGCTGGTTGAAAGGAATGCAACCAACTCTATCTAACTTTACCTTTAAATCAAACAAAAAGAAACTTTTTGTTCTCTTCCTCCCAGGTGGAAGGGGGTGTCAGCGGTACCTTCGAGTCGCCTACGTGGGCCCCAAGAGCGCGGCGGGGCCTCCCGTTCGGCCGCCCCTTGCTCACGGCCGGGGACGGGGCCGCCGGGCCTCGGTCAGCAGCGATGGGAGGCGGCTGCTGGACGGCTCCTCGGGCCGTGACCACGAAGGTGAGTGGCTCGAGAACGGCCCCTGCCTGCGGCTGCTGCTCTTGGAGATGCAGGAAGCGGCTGTCGCGGCGCCCGTGTCGCAGCCCAGTGTGTCCCGCAGCAGCGCGTCCGCTGCCGTCCTGCTGCTGCTGCTGCTGCTGCTGCTGCTGCTGCTGCTGCTGCTGCGGCTGCCGTGGGGAGTCTGCTGCAAGCGCGGGAGGCTGCGAAAGAGGAAGGCGGCTGCCAGCGGCATCAAGAGGAGCATCCCCTGAACACGCACATGGAGCAGCCATGACTGCAGTGTGAGGGATACAGATATCCTGCAGGAAGGTGGGAGTGCCCTCCGGGTGAGAGGCAGGAGGGTGAAGCAGGTGAACTCAAAGTCAAGTGCACAGCAGTGTGCCCAATGCAACAAGTTTAATGTGGTGTTAAAACATGCTTCTGTTTTGTAAAAGATACTGTAAGATTTCAAAAAATGAAAAAAAAAAAAAAAAAAAGAGGATTAGTGTGCTGGTGTTTCTGTACATGTCCGAGGAAAGCGGTTGTCTCCCGCTGTGAGTGATGACCACGAGCGCACAGCCTCACCCCTCTGCTCCCGCCTGAGCTCCCTCGTTGCGCAGCTGGAGCCGGGCAGGGTGGGCGCTGGGCGTCTCTGCGCTGCTCCTTGCTCTGGGCTTGGTCCCCTCCGTGCCGCTGTGGCAGGAGGCAGACCCCTCCCTGGGGAGCGGGGCAGCTGGGCAGAGCTCTCTGCCCCTGGGCCGCTGCCTGCACCAGCGCTGGGGCAGTGAGGCCGCGGCCTCGGGCCGCGCGCCGTCGCTGCGGGCTCCACGCGGGAGCTCAGCCTGGTGGGTCTGGGCTGTCCCGCCCCGTCCCCTCATGCACTGGGCTGGCCCCATGTGCTCCGGGAGAAGGAACGTGTGCCAGGGTTCCCAGCACAGCCTGGAGCGGGAGGACGATGCTGTCCCACGTGTGAGAGCAGCGAGCGAGCAGGAAAGCCAGGGCAGCCTGGCTGCGGGAGCGGGGCGAGCTGGGGCGCTGGGCCAAAGGGACAGCCAGGCCCCTTGTCGCGCRGCTTCCTGCGTCCYGGGTGCCTGCGTGGGGCCCCAGGTGCCCGGTGCCCCAGAGCGTTGGGGCCGGGTCCCACGGGGACACGAGTGCTGTGGCTGGGCTGCACGGGAGCTGCTCGGAGCTCGTGTCACCGGAGGAACTTGTCCCTGCGCAGCCCCAACAG